>NW_008481837.1:61013-83340 GCF_000524495.1 Plasmodium inui San Antonio 1
TCCAATTCATCTTCCTCCGCTTCGTCACCCAATTCATCTTCTTCACCTAACACATCCGCTTTGTCATCCAATTCATCTTCCTCCGCTTCGTCACCCAATTCATCTTCTTCACCTAACACATCCGCTTCGTCACCCAATTCATCTTCTTCACTTACCGCATCCGCTTTGTCATCCAATTCATCTTCCTCCACTTCGTCACCCAATTCATCTTCCTCCGCTAAGGCATCCCCTTCACGCTCCCCCCCCACGGCGACGTCCGTGGTGAACCGCCCTCGCGTGTTGGCGCACCTGAGCACATCGCAGACGCTGAGGAAGAGATGCTTGGGTCTGACCACATGCTGGTTCCCCCGCAGGAATACATTCTGTAGGCACTTCAAATTTCTGTACCTCTGCAAAATGGAAAGGAAGTACGAATAACATCGACTAGAGGTGGGGGGAGAGAACGAAGACGACACATCCTCCCTCCTCAAAGCCTTCTTATTGTATTGCTTCAGCCAGTTTTTGTTATCGAGGAGGTAAAACAATTGCACCGGGTGGTTAATGAGATTAGAACGGAGATCCAGAACCTTCAGATTTCTGAACACACTCAATCCTTTTAAGTTGGTTAGTTTATTCCCTCGAAGGTAGAGAGTATCCAGGGAGTTAAAAAAAAGAAGCATAACATCTTGCTCCGTCTTATTTGTGATAAAATCTTTTATGTGTCCTTCATCGGAGTACCCTCCTTCGACGCTTCTCTCTCGATTCTTTTTATTGATTATGTGCAGGTACCTCTCAAAGGTTGTCAGCTTCTTTATCTTGTTGAAGCTCACATCGAGGAATGCCAACCTGTTTAGCGGCAAGTCTCTATTCGTGTAAAACACTTTTTCATTTAGTACGTGATTTGTATACGTATCATTGTAGGAAGAATAGGGTGAATCTTCTCCTTTGTCTTCGGGGCAAGAGGTCCTCGTAGGGTTTATACCGCCGTTATGTTTACCCACATGGTTTATTTCACCCGGATCGATGTAATCCCTTGGCACCTTTTTCTTCTCACTCCCCCCCGATAACTTCTTCACCCCCTTAAAACATATATCCGTTAGGTCGTTATGGTGAGCTATTATCTTTTCAGTCGAGGAAGGGATGAAATCTCCATCCAAGGACGTTAAAAAATTGTGTGAGATGTTTAAGATCTTCAGATTTTCAAAACATCTGAGTCCTTTTAGCGATCGGATGGAATTGTTGGATGCGTCTAGATAGGTTACGCTCGTGTAGTCTGCGTTCTGCTCGATCAGCTTCTCTAGGATCACGTCAGAATCCTCCAGGCTCCTCAGGTTGCACTTTGACAGATCCAGCAGCATCTTAGGCAGAGGAGAGCAATGAGAGAAAAGCCAACCGGAGAGGAGCCAACTGGAGACGAGCCAACCGGAGAGCTGCCTCAGCTGAGCGGTAGGCTATCCACACCTTATGCCGCTTAACCGTATGTGGGGCTACTGTGCCGTCTTCCCTGCCCGCCGCGCACCGTATGCCTGCTCACTAAGCAAAAGGGTGAAGATTCCCGCGGGGGAGGGCGACTTTGCTGACACGATACGGCTTACACGATCCGGGTGGCACAATTTAACCTCGCCGCCGGACCGCAAAGACAACACGCACGGCTTCCCCCTCCGCGGCAATGGACAACTTACAAACAGCCAAATAATCAAATTTGAAATTTGTAAAAACTGGAACACAATGGCGAACACGTTAATTATAAAATGGAAAAAAAGAAAAAAGAAAGAAAAAAAAAACACCCAACTAACAGCCAACAAACCAACACAAGTGTGCAGTGTGCGCATGCACGAGGGAATACAACTCTTCGGCGGAATACGTTCGCGCATTTTTTGCGGCGCTCTGGAGGGGGGAAAAAATTGAAAAATAAAAAAATGCGAAATGTACCGAAAACGCAGCAATGCAGCGGCTCAGCCGGAGGATACACCCACGGGGCAACGTTTCCTTTTTTTTTTTTTTTGCTCTTCCTTACTGCGTTTTTTTTCCCCTGGCGTGTTTGCAAAAAAATATGACCATGTGCAGGCAAAAAGGAGAAGGCCGCGGCGAAGAATGCATTTTAAGTCATTTTAATTGTTTCCCCGGAAAGCGGCCCCCCAAATGTTGTAACGTAGGGCCATACACACAAAAGGAGTGGATTAGTCAAACGCAGCCATCACCGCGTCATCATCTCGTCACCATCGCGTCATTATCGCGTCACCGTCGCATCACCGCTGCGGAATGCCTTCATAAAACATGCAGTTGGCCCTTTACCTCGTAGTGGGAATTCTCTGGGGATGCACAAATGCATTCATGAAAGGAGGATGCACAAGAGGCGAAGAAGAAAAACATAGAGGTCTCTTTCGCGGCACAATTGGTATGCTGAACAGTCGGTATGTCGTAGTCCCATATTTATTTAACCAAGCAGGGTCTGCACTTTATTATTACCTCTTACGGAAGGGCGACATATCTTTGGTAATGCCTCTGTGCAACGTCCTCTCCTTTTTCTTCACCTTCCTCACTGAAATGATACTCTTTAAGAGGGGCTTCTCTTTCAAGTCCTTGCTTGGGTTGCCCTTCGTCACCGCCGGGCTGTTTCTCTGCCTGGGCGGTTAGGGGAAGCACATCCGTCAGAGGCACCACGACCACCACAGTCACCACAGCTACTACGATCCATGTGGCTTCCATACTGTGGATCCCTCCCTCCGATCGGCTGCTGCACCGCAACACCGTAGGGAACTACGCGCCAGGCTCACCTTAGCCAAAGTGATAAAACGTACCACCCGCGGAAAGATAACTTGCCGCTTCGCATGACAGCGATGAATCCTGTGCAGAGAAGGACCAGAACGAATTGTAGAGCAACCCCTCCAAAACACGGAGAACACACACAAAAAAAAGGATTTTCCCCCCATGCGTAAGTCCACCTTCACCGGAACTTAACACCAAATGAGCAAGAGATCCAAAATTTTAATCGCCCTGGGGAATGAAATAAAAAGGGGAGTTGCGTCCCATCAGTGCAAAGGGGACGTCCCCAGAATGTACGTGAATTACTTGCGCCAAAGGTACAACATGGACGAGTGGCTCCACGTCAGTAACGTTAACTCGTTCATTTGCGAAAAGGACAACATCGTGTTAATCAAACCAGTAACTTCCTTGGAAAAGAACAGTGGATTGGTAATAAAAAATATCTTAACTTATTTAAATTGTGAAGATTTAAAAAATGTGTGCATAATTTTACCTGACTTGTACAGGTCAATTGGCAAATTTAAATACAAAAACTACACCAAAATTTATGAAAAATTGGGCCCAGATTTTTACAACCTCTTGAATTCAAACATAATTAACAACGTCTTAAATAACAACTTTCTGCAGCTATGCATTGGTGTGAGTAATTATCCAAATGAAATAAAAAATGCCGTTGCGACAACATTGAAGGAATGCTTGAGCGATGGGGAGCTGAAAAAATTTTTTAAAACTTTTCAGCTAGCTGACGAATATTTTAATAAAAAAATTATCAACAGCAAGGTGATAACAACCAATTATATTCACCTTAAGGAGAAGTATCCCGCCATGGAGGCTCAGAAGAACTTCAGGAGGAGCACGGCCAGTCGCAGGTACATCCTGGATGTCTATCGCCACATGTACAAGTAGCGCCCTTCAAGTGTGCTTAGTGTTGAGAGGGGGAAGAGGTGTGTGCGTATTCGTCTGCGTTTGTGTGTGGGGGGTGGTAGGGTCTTCCTCCTCGCGGTGCGCTTGTATGGCCCTCCCGAGTAGCTTTCCCACTTCGCGTTGGTTCGTTTGACTGTGCCAAGGAAGAGAGGCATCATGGTGAGCGACCCATCCATCACCTTTCTATGTACACCTGCTCTGTTAGCCGTTTTTTTTTCGTTTGTTTTGTTCACTTGGAGTGGGATAAAAGGATGAAAAAGAAGAAAAAATAAAAAAAACTACAGGGACTAGCGAGGCAAACTCACCGTATAGCAACAAAACATTACATGCAGCTTCTCACGACCCCGTTGGATTAGTCAAGCGATGATTAACCCATCCGGGATGCACACCGCAGTGATCACTTGCGACCTACAGAAGAACCGGCTTACACCGGCTGTTTATCTCCGCAGTGACACCATCAAACACCTCGTTGATCTTCATACTGATGTCTTCGCAGGTTAAGCTCTTAATAAAACCATCGCATTTGATGAGCCAGCTGTAATACTCACTTATGCTGGTGCTCGCCGCTCCTCTCATGTGACTAGCATCCTTCATCAATTTAGCAACTTCGTTTGTGTTTTTTTTAATTGCGTAATCGCAGTCCTTGAAACTGAGTTGTATGCTGTTGTCTTCTCTTAAGCTGTGCCTTCTATTTTCTATGCTTTCCTGCACCCTTCGGAGGGAGGAGAGGTACGTTTCCTCCACGATGTTTGTGCCATGGCGGGATTTTGTCATTTTGGGGGGTGTGAAAAAGGCGGAATTGCCCTTGATACTACGCGGTGACACTACAACGCGGTATCACTATAATGCGATATCACTATAATGCGATATCACTACAATGCGATATCACTACAATGCGATATCACTACAGCCCGGTATCACTACTTCCCGGTGCCCACTGGTCAACATTCCGACATATAGGCGAGGGGTCAGATCAACCGGACGCGCCAAATAAAGCCCAACGGCAGTTGCACCTGTGGGAGGGAGAGACAACCAAGACAACCGTCTCTACAGCGAATTGGGAAGGGACAACAATTTTTAAATTGGCTAGCTGGGAAAAAAAAAAAATGACAAAGCTGTAGGAGAGCAAATAAAATAACTACTGAGCAGTCTTTCACTTCTCCACAAATGGACCCCCACTGACATGCGCTGCTTCCCCAGTTGGATATATGCCTACGTTTTCTTCCAGCGAATAGACGAAGACAAATATTAAAAAGGGAACAAAAGGGGCAATCCACAGTCAGCAGCTGGAGTATAAAAAAACAAAAAAAAAAAAAAAAACAAAAAATTAAAAATACAAAATACAAAAAATTAAAAATAAAAAATACAAAAAATTAAAAATAAAAAATAGAAAGTAAAAAATAAAAACATACGAGGCGTACTCAACATAGATGCCCAAATGAGCAACCCGAACGTAGGCCACTGAGAGGGGCGCTTATGCAGTGGCTTCAGAGATGGTGGGGAGGGCCAGGAGGGGTTACAAATCCCTAACCCTATCAAATGGCTCAAGAAAAAGGAAAAAACAAACTTATGAGCTGCGCGATTAGCGCTTGATAGTGATGTGAATTATGTGTCACCTGATTTTAAGCAGGAGCCTCCACACCACCCCTTACATTGGCATTGCTACCACTCCTGTCACCTTCCACACGTGCAGCGGCATCTTCCGCATCCCCGCCCGGGTCGTACCGTATGGGGATGCGGCGCCTCTCCCCCTTCTCTCCCCCCTTGTTGTTGTTGTTGTTCTTCTTCTTCGTACTGGCGTATAGAAACGAGTTGTCTTTATAATTTCGCAGCCCCTCCACGATAAGGCACGCTTTGCACACCGGATTGGACGTGTACGCGCCACAGCGCGCGCACATCTGGAGCACCTTCCTCCTGCTACTGTTGTGATAAAAGAATTCGGAGGAGTGAATAATGTTAAGTATGAACTGCGGATTAATCATCTCCAGCTCCTTTATGAAGCTTCGTAAGTTTCCTCGGAATGAGTTAGGCGAATAGGTACACTCTGTGCTGAAGTAGTCGAGGTTTTTGTAAAATGCGTACAGGACGATTTCCTTCTCGTAACACCACATAAGGGGCTTCAGTCGGGGCAGGAAAAACGCATGTTCCTCTTCGGGTGGGGCGGACTCCACATGGGTGGCAGGAGAAACGTCTACTAGTCCATCTGGATTGTCCGTTCCACTTGGGGGCCTCTGCCCACACTCGCCGCCACAGCATGGGGTCACGTTTGCGTTGTCCAATTCTTCGTTGTCCACTTCTGCGTTGTTCACTTCTGCGTTGTCCACTTCTGCTTTCTCCACTTCTGCTTTCTCCACTTCTGCTTTCTCCACTTCTGCTTTCTCCACTTCTTCCTTCCCCACATCCCAGGCGCCCCTTATTGGCGCCATCGCGTCCACCCCCTTGGCCAGCTTCTCCAGGTCGCCCCTGCACATATTCATAAGAATCGTCTCTGCCAAATCGTCGGCATTATGCCCCGTGACTAGCTTGGTCGCATTAAATAATAGTGCACCCCTCTCCATTGCCTGTCTACGAAACACACCGCAAACGGTGCAGTTGTTCTTCTTCCCGATAAAACTAACAACGGTATCCATGGTATAGGAGAAAATATCCTCGAACTTTAACACTTTAAGAGGCAAATTGTATTTTTCCTGAAGCTTAAATACAATTTTTAGTGAATCATCACGGTATCCTTTTATCCCCTCATCGATGGCCAAGAGGAATAGATCCCATTTGTAGTTGTGCTTCTTTTTGATGTGAACAAGTACGTGTGCTAGGACGCTAGAATCTTTTCCACCCGACACGGCAATGCAGATTTTGTCCTTCTCATGAAACATGTTTTTCTTTAGGATGGTCGCATGCACGTCTTCTTCGAAGCCGTTCGTGAAGCAGTCCCTACAGAGCTTCTTCCTGTTGGAGGGTTTCATCATGCACACGTTTTTCTCCCCGCACTCCTCGCAGGGCGGCTTCGTGTACGCCCCGCTATCCATCGTGCGGGGGGGAGGAGGCGCGCAGCGGTAGAGCGGTAAGGCGGTAAAGCAGTAAGGCTGTTAAACTGTTACGTCTCTACTATTCTACGCTTCTACTAATCTACACTCCAATTGGGGTCCTCCCTTTGGGGGGAGCCTTCCCGCTAAGGAGACCCGCGAGCCACTGCGCCCACGCAGCTTCTCCCCCAACGGATGTCCCTTTCTCAGATAAAACTCTTGCCCCGTAATGAAAGCGTTATGACTTATGCGCGCCTTAGCCTTCTCATACGGATGAAACGCGGAGGGGGGACTCAATTTGGCTTCCCCCTGCTTTTCTCTACTGAGTTGCATCCTTTTGGCCCTTACACTCCTGGAGGGGAAAAAACGAAACAGCGTTGAGTAGAGGAAGTGGGAGTGGCAGCAGTGGAAGGAGCGGACAGCACGAGGTTCAACCGGAGGAAGCTCAACGGGGCGATTTTCGACGGGTGGAAAATACTCAACTGAACTGAACTGAACACCTGTTAGGCCATGCACCGCGGAAGTGCCCCGAGGAGTCGGCAAAAGGTAGGCTCGATCAATCTGCTCCGCAATGCAGAAGTAGCCAAATTAAAAGGGCACAAAAAATTAGGAAAGTTTAAAAGAGAAAGAAAAAAAAATCGAAAAAGGTAGTTAAAGCGGGCACAAAGTTGGCATCGTCACGGGGATAAAGGAAAAAGAAAAAAAAAAAAATGTTCGAGCAACGGGTCCTGCTCCCCCGAGGGGTATATTCCTCAAGGTGGGGTAGCAGCTAGTCGGAGTATCGTTTGGGCAGCTTCTTCCTCTGCCTCTTCCTCTGCCTCTTCCTCTGCGGGAGAACTACCCCATAAAGTAGAGCACTCCTGAGAGCAGAAGCAGGAGGAGCAGACCGTGGCCAATGGCTGCTGCCGTCCCACCATTGCGGATCGGAGATTGCCCATTGTAATCTACATCACTCGTACGATTCCCATGATCTGGAGTGGCAATAAACTCAAAGTCAGCAACCAGTCTCTTTCCCTCCAAAACACATGCACAGAAGAAGTGCATATTCTCCCTTATCGTCTCGGGAGCACGGGCATAAAAAACCTTGTTGTAGTGATCTAAGACTAAATCTGTGAGGGGAAGCTTGGACTGAAGTTGCTCCCTCTTTCCAGTGAGGTTAAATCCTTGTATGAAGCATTCCTCAGGTTCGATGGCAAAGTTGGATGGGCACTTAAAGCCAATAAACTTCCCTTCCCTAGCTCTAATTCGACAAATGACATCGTCTTTATTTTCAGTGGTCTGGTTAGCGTCTGATTTATACCCCTTAGTGAACAAGGGCGATGTATTTTCGGTGAAGTCACAGCCGTCGATTTTTTTCGGAAGGGGTGGAATTATAACTTCGACGATTCCGATGTTAAAAATCTCTTTATCGTATTCTTCTCCTCCTTTCTTATTTCGGACCCTAATTTTGGCTTTATTCTGGCAGAAGCAGTACACTACCTTCTCTTCGTTGCCCAGATTTGGTGGGACACGAAAGGATACATCGTCGTAGTTCTTCC
The DNA here is from genome assembly GCF_000524495.1 of Plasmodium inui San Antonio 1. NCBI lineage: Eukaryota > Apicomplexa > Aconoidasida > Haemosporida > Plasmodiidae > Plasmodium > Plasmodium inui. The sequence goes on from NW_008481837.1 coordinate 69,244, forward strand.
TTTCTGTTGAGTTGTATTTCTTTTGTTTTCTCTTCATAATGGCGGCAGCTCCGTGAACATATTTCACCAATTGCTGTCCGTTTGCATTTATCGATTTAGACGTATATACATTTTCAAAGCAGTTGTCTGGAAGCAATTCGTAGTTTTGTGTTTCCGACCCACATTTTATGACGACTTTATCTAGCACATCCGGTTTTAGACTGCATATCTTCTCCTTATTCGCCGTTTGACCTTTTCCAAATTCGAGACTTATCTCGTGGTTGAAGTCACATGTGTGTGTGAATCCAAGCGCCGGGGTGGAGAACCACCAGATGAGCAGCGGCCCCCACAGGGAGGCGTTCCTCACAAAACGCATGAGGGGGGAGAGGCATGAAGGGGTAAGAAGCGGCATGAAGGGGGAAGAAGCGGTATGAAGGGGTAAGAAGAGATAAGAAGAGGTAAGAAGGGATAAGAAGGGGTAAGAAGCGGTATGAAAGCGTAAGAAGCGGTATGAAAGCGTAAGAAGCGGTCCGAGGCTACGTGCCCGTGCTCCCCGTGCGATGCGTGAGAGGGGGCGAAAATTCCAATGCCATCTCTGTCTGTCTCTTCCGGTAGTGCGCCGTGTTACACTTCGCGGGGGCTTACCGAACACGCATGCGCTTGTGCGTATTCATTAGGTATTCATTCGTTTGTACTTCCCTTTTCACCTGTCACTAAATGGAGGAAAATTTTTCTGGAAAAATACGCATACCAAGGGAGGGGGTGGGGGGGGAGCACCCCCCCCTAGGGCAGTCAGCGGAGATGCATATTGCGACGCGCGCAGCAACAGGTAACATATCGGCGCTGATCTGCGCTTGCAAGGGGGTGCAAAACGAGCAGGGCGGCAAATATCGCGGGGGAGAGAATATCATGGGGTGGCAATTATCCCGGGGCGACAAATATCCCGGGAGGCGAATTACACACGGCGATGCTCTGCCCGTTTCACAGACGACGCTCCATATGCACCAACACCTTTGTGCACACTGCGAAGAGGAAAAAAAAAAAAAAAAAGTATTCCCCATTGAGTCGCCTCGTTTCAACGTGCCATCCCCCAGCAATCTTTACTTGACGGTTTGCTATGGGCGTGCTATGGGCGTGCTATGGGCGTGCATTGGAGGAGAGTTTATCGCGCATAGGTCGACGCCAACCATGACATGATGCACTCCTCGCGCTTCTCCCATTCTGCCGCCTCACACCAAACAGCAGTCGCTTACCAAAACAAATGCGTTTATTTTAATACGGTACTACAGGTTGGGGGGGGGACAATAAAAATGACATTACATTAGCAAAAGGAAAGGAAAAAAAAGGGAAGCAGCCATAAGTGAGTCATTCGAACACGAAGGGGTATGCATCGGTATGCATCGGTATGCAGCGCTACGTAGCGGTACAAAACGGTTGGAAGTGATGTTTTACAAAAAAAAAAAAAAAAAAAAAAAAAAAAAATGGCCTGTGTGAGGATTAACACTACAACGCGCTGTTAAATGGATAGTTACGCATGCAGGCTAACCGCCTTACGTCTCCACTGCGCCGCCTTCCACACCGCGCTCCTCACAGGCAAAGCGCTAGAAGCAGAGGTACAACCAGCACGTACAGCAAACCGAAGTGAAAGGCAAAGGATTGGTAATTTTCATAGAGAAAGTTTGCCTGGAGGGGAGGCGCCTCGGGGGCATCCAGGCGAAGACAGAGGCAACTGAACCCAGGGGGGTTCTCATTTCTGTGAAGAGTAAAAGTAGCAAAGGACATCCTCCGGTTCCTATCCATATGAAAGGTAACACGATGCTTAATCATCTCGCTCATCCTTACGATGCTATCGTTATAGAGAACACTCTCGAAACAATTAGAGGGGTACATCTCATAACCGGGGGGGCATACCAACCCTAAGTATACTTCCTCCTTCGTTATCTTCACGTTGCAGACGATGCCCTTGTCCTTGGCGTCGTCTACCTGTCCGGGGGTGTAGAACTGCGAAAAGGCCGTTTGATTTCTCCACGAGAGTTGCTCTGCACTAAGGCCGGAATTGCGCCAGAAGGCCCAATCGCCGGGGTCCCCTTCTGTAGTGTCGTCGGTAGCAAGGACGTCGCCCCGTACATCGGTTAGGGGTTCCCCACCCGCCGTATGGTCGAAGTCACAACCAAAGACGATATTTTTCCTAAGGTGCACGCGCATGATACCCCTGGCACCCATCCTGTTGTTCCGAAACGTCAAGCTGTTATCACACGTGCACTCAAAAATAACATTTAGCCAAATAGTCGGTGGGATGAAAACCTTCCTGATGCTTAGCGAATCGATGTCTCGATTTTCCAACTGGACCCCTTTTAACACGTCACTCAATTTTTTGCTATTCCCGTTTGGCAGCCGGACTGTCTCGAAGCAGTTCATCGGTCTGATTTCCACTCCGAGGTAGTCCTCCGTGTTCTTCTTGGGGCACACAAACGTCAGCACGTCGAATCCTTTAGTAAACTGCACACAGTGTCGCACTCCTCCATCGCGACGGTCATCGCGACGGTCATCGCGACTGTCACCGGGGGGGGTAACTCCACCAGAGGCACCATCAACAGGGGAAACACCCCCAGGCATCTCCGCCCCACTCAGCAGAGCCACTATCTCATTCTCACTAATGGACACATTTAAAGGCGCTTTCGAAAAGTCACATGTCCCTTTCATCTGGTTCGCCAACTGAGCGAAGGCGTTCTGGGGGGGAGGAATCCCTTCTTCGGGGTTGTCTCGTGCTTGGATGAACCTCTGCTGCTGCTTCTGCACGGGGAGACGTTGCACTAAGAGACTCTGCAACAGGACAAGACGAACGAAGGAAAAGTGGCCGATCTTCATTTTCGCCTCTTCCGAGGTAGCCTCATATCACCGATTGTTTTGTCCCATACGCCAGCTGCGTTTTTCGAGGTGGAGGGCTGCACAGGTGGGTACCTACACAGGGGGGTGTTTAGCATATCGGCACTAGCCAGGCAGGCTTTCTTTTCTTGTTGCTCCCTTTTCTTGTTGCTTCCTCCCCTTTTGGCCGTGCGTGTCTCCCTTCGGAGGTGAAGGTGCCACGGAGCGACATGAAAGGGGTTATAGTGAGGGCGAAGAAAGGGGTAGGTTCATTCGGCTAAGTAGCAATGGGGGGGGGATTCGCGGGGTAGAAGGAAAAAAAAAAAAAAAAAACATCAAGAAGTCATCAAAAAGTACTCAAGAGGAAGGAATTACAAATGGGATGGTCCCAAACGGGTAGCTACGAAGGAGAACTCCTCCTCCTTTTTTTGCGCCCTTCTAACGGCTTCGTCTTCCTCCGCGTTTCCTTCACCAGCATTCTTCATGCGAGGAAACTCAGGTAGGAAAAAAAACGGAAAATGGGCGGAACGAAGGGACATCCCTCAAGCTGCCAACCTTGCAACCATGTCGTAACGGTGGCGGTAAAATATATGCTCTTTCAAAAATGCAGAACAAAAAAAAAAACTCAGCAACATGTATAATAGTTTACCACACTTTCGCGGTTAAGTTTTTTTTTTTTTTTTTGTAAGAATTGCCTGTTCTGCTCACATACATATGCATAGCTGCCTCCCTCTCGTGGGCTGTGGCTTCCCCAAAAGTGGAGGATCCCCAGACGTTCGTTTTTCTGAACAATTTTACAGTTGCAAAAAAGGACTACTCACTGGTTGGTAGGCTAATTGGTCGGGTCCTTACTCTATATTATTTTTTCCCGCGCAATTCTGGCCGCCCTTTTCACTTACGGGTAAATTTGCTTAGTTAATCCAGTACATTAACCGTGTTGCGCTTGTGTTGTCACATTTTTAGTGTTCTTTTGGTTCTTCAATTTGCATCCTGCTTTGACGAGCTTCCTTTTATTTTCCACTCCGATTGCTTCTCCATCGTGGGGAAGAAAAAAAAAAAAAAAAACGTGCATGCGTAGTGAGACTATGAAACTTATGTATATATGTAACGTGACACGACACGTGCTGTTTTGCTCTTGAGGGGGCCGCCTACATCGCGAATTCGATCCCGCCTCGAGGTGGCAAAAAATGCGCCCTCCTCCACCCAAAGTTTGGCGCATTACGTAGAAAGGGGGAAATCACTCCAAAGATGAGACACGATCAGGGATCACTTTGAGGGTGGAAAAAGGTATCATCTCTTCTTCACCTTTTTTTTTTCTTTTTTTTTTTTCCTTTCCTCCGCCGCGTAACTTTTTTCATCATTGGTCAACCCATTCCTGCCGCACTGAGACGGTCCCATCCTTGTTTTCCCCCCAAGGCACATATATTTAGATATAATTTTGCATGACAATTGGGGAATGGGAAGCAGAAAGAACGTCGCAAGTTTGTGCGATCGATTATCCTCTAGGCCGCATGTCCTTGCGCAGTCCGTCCGTTCATATGGCACGTTCATACAGTGCATACAACGTTGGTGCCTCCAGCGCAGCATTGTCGTAGGGATTTCATATGTAATCCTTTCCCCTTTTTTTCTTTTCTTTAATTCTACCCGCTTTGCAGTGGAGAAAGGCAACATTTCACTTTTCCTTTTACGCTCTTCACGCAATCGAAGAAGAGGAGCATGCCCAGATGATCACTCGAGCGGTTAAGCGAGCCGTTAAGCGAACCGTTAGGGAAAACCACTAAGCAAACCGCTAAGGCAAACCGTTCAGCGATTTTACAGCTTCTCCTTCTGCTCGCAACTAGGAAAAGGGAGGAAAAGCCCCTCTCCAGTTGCAACTTCGCCTGACTATTGTATTATTTGACTTTTTTTTTCCTTTTTTCTTTTATTCTCCACCGCTTCGCTGTTCACTCTACCGCTTCGCCCCGTTACCGCTGTTCGCTTCACCCACAAAATGAAGGAATCCAGCCTGTACCGATTCAAGGACATCAAGCCGGTGGTGAACGCGAAGGAGCTGGTAGACGTGGTGCTCTCAAGGACGCAGAGGAAAACACCGACAGAAATACACAAGGGATTCAAAATAACCAGAATTAGAAACTTCTACATGAGGAAGGTTAAAATGTGCCAAGAGCTCTTCCGAGAGAAATTGCAGACCACAATAAATGATTTCCCCAAATTGGACGATATCCATCCGTTCTACTCCGACCTGGCAAACATCCTGTACGATAGGGATCACTACAAGTTGGCCCTGGGACAATGCAGCTATGTAGTAAAATCAGTAAAGCGCATCTGCCAGGACTATATCAAATTATTGAAGTTCAGTTCATCTCTGTACAAATGCAAGATGCTAAAAATCAGTGCGCTAGGACGTATGTGTAAAATGGTGAAAAAATTACAGCCCAGTTTAGTTTACCTGGAAGAAGTGAGACAGAACTTAACCCGGCTCCCATCCATAAACCCTCATAAGAAGACCATTCTCCTAGCTGGTGCTCCGAATGTGGGAAAGTCTTCATTTATTAATATCGTCTCTCGAGCTAATGTGGAGGTCCAGCCTTATTCCTTCACCACGACCAATTTGTATGTCGGCCATTTTGATTATAACCTGAACCGATTCCAAGTTATCGACACACCAGGATTGCTTGACCGATCTTTGGAAAATAGAAATACCATCGAGATGACGACCATCACTGCACTGGCTCACATTAACGGAGTTATCCTTTTTATTATCGACATAAGTGAGGAATGCGGTATGTCCATTAGGGAACAGGTCAATCTTTTTCACTCAATTAGGACTCTCTTTCGGAACAAGTCAGTCGTAATCGGGTTCAACAAAATAGACAAGACGAATCTGGATGGTCTTTCTGTCGATAATAAAATGCTCATCAAACAGATTATCGATGATTCGAAGGTGCCCGTGAAGTTTTGCTCCTTCAGTACACTCACTGGGGTAGGGGTGGAGGAAGCAAAAGGGGTTGCTTGCGATATGCTGAAAAGTGACCAGGCTGCTGAGTTCCAGCTGGATCGTGAAAATTTACTCAACGCCAAGTTGCGTGAGCGCAGGGTCAACGAGCAGCGCGCGCCTTTCATTCCGGAGTCCGTCATCCGGGAACGCCAGGAGAGGAGGCAGCGGGGGGAGGAAAAACAGGGCACAGCTGCAGTGGCTACAAGCGAGGGTAACATGGCAGACGCCGCGAAAGTGGTTGACGTGGACGGCAATACCATCGCCGACCAGAGCGCCGCTAACGAGAGCACCCCCCTCACGATGCGCGAAGCGAAGCTGAAGAAGAAGAACAAGTCCAGGCAGAGTTACCTGAGCAACCGCAAAGACGACCGCGTCCTGCAAATCGATCTGCAAAACGAGCGCGGAGGCGCGGGGGTCTACTCTGTCGATGTCAGAAGCGTGTACGACATAAAGGAGGAGCACAAATATGATGTGATCCCCGAAATATACAATGGAAAAAATATCAGCGATTTTGTAGACTTGGACATAGAACAGAAATTACTCGAGTTGGAAAAGGAAGAGCAGGAAATGTTCGATCAAGACGCAGAGATCGATCCCATGTGGTTTAAGACGAAAAGGATTTTGGAGCGCATGGCTCTAAGACTAAAGGGACTCAAACTCAGTGCCAAATTAAATGAGGAGAAGCAACCACTGTATCATAAAAAAAACAAAACTATTGAAGAGATGGGCAAAAAATTGGATAGCCTGAAATTGGACAAGGAAAAGATACTCAGGAGTATGACCGAGCGGGCCAGAAGAAAGGGCACACTAAAGGGAGCAGCAAGGAATAATGGCACGTCCAAGAGATCTTCGAAAACCCTCCTAAACGTGGAGAAAGTGAAAAAGGACATTTTCAAGAAGAAGCAAATTAAGGATAAAGTCTATGGAGACCCAACGAAGAAGTCCAAGATTTTCCAGAGCACATCCACTGAGTTGCAGAGGAGAAAGGCGTACAAGCTGAACAAAGCTGCGTACAGGAAGATCCAAAAGGGAACGAAAGGGGAGGCGGACCGCTCCATCCCCGCGAAGAAGCCACGACACTTGTTTTCGGGCAAGAGGTCCATAGGTAAGACCTCTAGGCGCTGAGCCCCTGCTTCACACCCCCCGAAGGGGAAATAACGACTAGGAAAAAAAAAAAAAAAAAAAGTCACAAATGGCTAGGCAAAAGTTAGCCAAATTAGAAAAAGTTCGCAAATTTTCAAGAAAAAAAAAAATATTGCCTGTTAAGGCAGCTAGCCATTTTGAAATTTCTCTGCGTGTCCATTTCCTGCAAAGAAATTGGCTTCGTTTTTTCAGCCAACTTGCAGCGCCTATTTGTTTGCAAACTGTTTCCACCGAGTTTTACGCCACCCTTCATAAAAGCCTTTGCCGCTAACATTTGCGTTGACTTTTACGCTAACATTTACGCTAACTTTTATGCTAACTTTTATGCTAACTTTTATGCCCACCTGCGGGGGCAATCCGTCCGTCCCTTTGGGCGGGCCGCTTCCACTGCGTGGTTCAATTGTCGTATGCCTTTAATTCGCACCCTTTTGTGGCCCCAGACGAGGGTCCTCCCTGTTCGAGGCCGCTTTGGACTCCTCGCTTGGGGGAGGTGCAGTTCGAGTTGTATTTAAAAAAAAAACAGAAGGGGTTAAAATGGTACTCGCACGGGGGTAGGGGAGGTGCAAAGTCTACAGGCAATTTATTACCAAATGGATGCGAAAATGGTGCAAAAATGGTGAGAAAATGGTGAGAAAATGGTGAGAAAATGGTGAAAGAATGATGCGAAAGGTCTACAGGCTGCAAACTGCAAAGACAACTGCCCGAACGACTGTTCACACGTGTGCGCAGAGGACACTGTGATGTGTAGGTGCTACGGCACGGTCACAACCAAATTTCTTGTAAAAAATGGCCTACCGGAAGGGGAAAAAAAAGAAACATATGCACATGGATACACATGTACACATATATATAATATATGCCGACGCGCTTTGGTTGCCTGAGCTACTTGGGCACTCTCCCCGTCTCACGGCTACCCCTACGCAAATGTGGCACGCACACAGTTAGGAATGCTCCCCACAACATACACACATGTGGTCGTTCCCCCTCTGCTATCTGCTTCGACGTTACTCAGGGGTAGTTGAGGGGTGACACTCCCACTAGGACATGGCAAAAAAAAGAGGGAAAGAAAACGGAAATAGAGTTAACCAATACAAAATTAAGATTACACGTGAAGCTGGAGAGACGCTGCTACAATGCTGACGCGAGGTTGAAAAATTTACCCGAACGTGGCTGGCACACTGACTCTGGCAGTTTGCTTTCCCTCTTAATCTTTCCGGAAACAATCTTGTGAGGACAATTCACTGTATTCTCTCCGCTCATGTAGAAAGGTCATATTGGCAACTCATTAATGCTCCTAATGGAAAACCAACTGCTTCAGTAGCACATATATTTACACAGAATGGAAAAAAAGAAAAAAGATATGTTAAAGATGGACTGATATATTGCATTTGGGGGAATGGGAGGAGGTGACTCCCCTGATTGTGCACACACTTAATGTGTACGAAGTTGCGTTCGGAGGTGCGTGTCCACACGTGCACCCACTCATACATTTGCTGATGATGGGAAATAAAAAATGGCATGATATGGAAAAGACACAAGGTCATAGTGAAAAGTTGGACGGAACAGATGGATGGGGACAAAATGGAGAGGACCCACTGATCGGACAGATCGCACTGATCGCAGTGATACTCCCGCAAGGGGGACACCTCCCCGTTGGTTCATTCCGACGTGCCTTAAAAAGTGCTAACCTTATTGTGGTCATATTTACACGTGATAGAATTACTACCAAGTGGGGGGTGAAAGGGGGGGGGGAAGGGTGAGAAGTGCATAGCAGAGGAGGCATGAATAGCGGCGGAGGCATGCATAGTAGAGCGTCGGGGGAGCCGCTTCACGCGTGGTGCAACGACGTGGGATACGAGCGTGGAGTTCCTTGCCCCCCCTACCCCACCAACTCAATTGACTCTACTGGTAGGTTCACAAAACTGGAAGCAACGCAAAGTAACGAAACGAAACGCAAGGCAGCACACGGAAGCGTGTAAACACGTACATAGAAGATGTCTCACAAGGGGCACAACACCTTGTATGGGCAAAAACAGTACTGCAGCAGGCGGACTGATTAGCGGCTTCGTTAGTGGCGTGCCTAGAGGCCAATTCAGCTTTGCTGCCTGCGTAATCGGGGCGAACGCACGAGGGAAGCATCAACAAGCCAACTACGAAACGGTCGCATGAAAAAGAAAAATGCTCTCTCTGGTAGTGCAGTGATGAAATAAAACAGACAATCGGGGCGAATGTTTTCACCAAACGGATACGTATAAGGAAAAGAAAAAAAAACAAAAGAAGTTGCCCCTCCCCTCACAGACAGAAGATACAGAGCATATGGAAGATACAGAACATACAACTCATAACACATTTCGCATGCACGTGTTCATAAAATGTATACATCTGTCTTGGGCTGAAGAAGGGAGGAAAAAAAAAAAAACACAAACGAGACGGGGGAATAACCGTGAGAGTGAAGCAGTCGCTCAGGTGGGTGCGTGGAGAGGGGCGCATCGATGGGGTTGCGCATGTGGGCACGCTCCTCGGGTCGCTCTCTGCCTCATTCTCTCTCACGTGTACTCTCCGTTGCTCTTTTCGCCTGCACATCGAAGCAAGCCTTTTTTTTTTTTTTTTTTTTTTTTCGTACTGGTGTAATTTTATCATACATTGATATTCTTCCACTAAGTTGAGTAGCCAATCTGCCATTGAAATCGATTCTGTCGGTGTGAAGGGGGGTGGGGTGGGAGAAGGAAAGTGATGAATGAAAGTGGGAGAAGGAAGGTGGGAACAGTTCAAGGGGTCCATCCATTAACACACATACGCACATGTGCACACTTATACCGTCATACGCTGATACGCTCATATACATGTCTGTATGTATGTGCACTGTTCACTGGAGACAGTCGCGCCTTTCACGCCACTTTCGCAAAAGGGTATACTATACCTCCGTAGTAGGGTGACAAGCATGGCCGACTGACCGTTTTGCCGAATAAGGTCATGCAAGAAAGACTCACCAATTTTCGACGACTGCGTGATTAAGTCATCCAGTCCGTTAATGCTAATTGCGCTGATCAGCGTGGAGTTCCGCTTTAGCAGATCGTCAAGTCTGTTCGTGAGGGGGTTGCTGCGTTGGGGTGGAGATACAAAGATGAGTAAAACAGAGTGAGCCTCTCTATGTAATGAACAAACGAAGTGAGCATCTCCGTGTAATGAGCAAACGAAGTGAGCATCTCCGTGTAATGAGCAAACGGAGTGAGAATCTCCGTGTAATGAGCAAACAAGGTCAGCATCTCTGTGTAGGGCGTAGCTATGCACACGCTTTCAATTTGCGCATCCTCTCCAGATGGGCTCACGTTTTTAGATGCTTCCCATAGGCGAAGGTGGAAAACTGAGGCACGCTGTTCAGGTAGAGCTTGTAGTTGTTGTTGCCGCAGAATTTGGCAGCAAACCTGCGGGGGCCATGGTAGGGGGACGCGACATCGGTATACAGGCATCAGAGCAGCGGCAGCGTAAAAAACATGTAGCGGGGGGGACAGAGCAAACTGCTTTCTCTACCCCCGTGGCGAAACACAATTGTGTAAAAAACAGATCTGGCGAAGGCGCTTCAGTCAACCTGCTTCCTCCTTTTTTTTCTTTTTTTTTCTTCCATGTGAAGATATCATCGATAGATGAGTCCTACCTCATGGAGGTCCTAAAAGCTGAGTACTTCATTTTGTGCGTCGTTCATTTGCCAAGCCTCTGCTGGCACACTGTGGTAGGGGAGAGTCTCTCCTTCTCCTGAAGGCGGCGTAAAGATGAGCATTCGCTCGTTTGGCCTTTGGATGTACACTTCTTCCCTGTTGACGGTTTGTTCCTTTTCGGTGGTTCACTCGATTGGTAAACTTACTAAGATAGCTTTGGCCACTTGGCTCCTTTACCCCGTTGCTGAATTTAGCTTATTTTAGCTCATTTTAGCTGATTTCAATTTGGTACAATTTAAGGGTAACGCGGTTCAGTGCAGCTTGAAGTATTTTATTTATTTTTTTTTATTTTATTTTATTTTTTTTTTCGAGCCCAGCAATGTTAGCAGTAGTCCTCCCTCGAAACGTATGCGCTGCCCCTTGACACCATGTGACGCCCTTTTTACGCCACAACGTTGTAGAGGAGGCCACGTGGGCTTGAATCCCGGTTATATCCTCGTGCGCCCCGCGGACATAGGCACATCTCCCGTCCGTATGTTCAAGTGGACTCCTCCCCCGGGAAGATATCTTTCGGGACTTCTTCTCAAGGTGCTGAACCACTTCTTCCCCCATAACACACGGAGAGATGGAAGCATCTTTTTTTTTTTTTCTTTTTTGCACAACTGAGGGGAGTTCACTAGAGGAGCGACGCACGTGAGGAAAAGGCTCACCATAAAAGAAGTGGCCGCGTTTTACATAATGTATTTTGCCCCATTACCCTTTTTCTTTTTTCTTCTCTTCGCTGTTCCTTGATGCGAAGTTTTTGGCCAATGCATTCATCTCCACATGCTTATCACGCAGCACCTACTCGTTTTCCACTTATACTTACACACGTTTGTAGCACTCTCGACCGCCACGCTATTCCTCATAGGGATTCACTGCCCCGTCACATGGTCCAGTCGATGTGTCGCATCCACCCGCTGACATGCCAAAAAAAATGGCAACTTCTCGGCGCTACCATCATCACCTTTGTAGCCAGCCCCAATGTAGGGTCGGTACCTACAACCTATGCGTTTAGTTAACAGGAGAACGAACGGACGATCGGACGATCGGATAAGCGGAAGAGCGGATAAGCGGACGAGCGCACTTCTGGGTGGAGGGGAGGTCCCTAAACGGCACATGTGCATATTTATCACCCGTCACAGGGACCATCCGTGTCAGCACAGAAAAGGACGAAGTGAACCGGAAGCTAAGCGGGGAGAATGAGTTCTTTTTTTTTTTTCTTCTTTTTTTTTTTATCGGCGTTGTGGGGGAGAATTTCTAACTCTTGAGGGTCACCCATTGCGTCGCCAATCGGGTATACTCTGGTGATTACAAATGGGGGGAGCTCACCAAAAGACAAGTCGATAACACGATCTCCATCATGTCAGTTCTGTTCGTGCAGTGTCTCCATTGAGACATCCATTTTGTCACACCTACGGATGACGATACGAATGGGGGAAAAGTGTAACAGCGTCGGGCTTCGATCCTTTTTCGTCTTTGCTTTTTTTTTTTTTTTTTTTTACAATTTTCCTTTTTTCTTTTGATCCCGAGGTGGGAATCCAAATGGATAGCGTAAGTTCCGATGGAGTTTTTTACAATTGTAAAAGGCCTACCCATAGTGGCAACCGTGATAGGAAGGAAAAATGGTACAGCTACATCGTTTTCAACGCCAAGTTGGTCATACACGAAGGTAACCGTTTGTTCGTTTTTTTTCCCCTATGAGGCGGAATGAAGTGGGAGACCACGTGTCCATTTTTTCTTCCCACTGATGCGACTCTTCCGCGTTGCACACAACCGACGGGGAGCCACAATTCTGACTCAATCTTTACTCAATATGGCCTTAATTTGTCGCGCCTACCAGAAGGGGCCACTCATCCGTGTGATTTGTATGTCTCTCTCGGAAGACAAACCCGCTGGAAGAGTGATCAATTTTGTTTTGTTCCACCTCAGCGCCGAGCGGATGAGAGCACTCTTTTTTCCAGTTCTTTTTTCCCCCGTATATTCGATTTCAAGGCAGTCAAAAGGGCGAAAAACGGGGAGAATAAAAAAGAAAAAATATATATATATGCATATATATATATGTATGAAGAACAACTAGCCAAAATGCGCACGTGGAGAAAAAAAAGTATTAACAACTTGGCCACATTGTGCATGTAAAAAAAAAATATATATAACAAGTGGCACATACGTTAATGTAAAAAAAAAAAAAAAATTATGAACAACTAGCTAAATTATGATCTTAAAAAAAAAAAAACATAAAGAAGTGGCAAATTTCTCAAAATAAGTGGAACAAACCCATTGACGGATTGATGCATTTACGCGCAACTTCGCCAGCCCTACGAATAAGCAAAAAGGAACAGAGAAGGAAAGATAAGAAAAGGAAGCATTATAAGGCGCACGTCCTCTACACTGGAATGCAAACATCCGCAGGAGTAGCTAGACAATCGCACTGAGTACGCGGCGCGGGAAGCAAGCACGCTTTTTGTTATTCTTTTTTATTTTGCCTAACGGTGGAAAATGAAGCTTTTTGCCCTTTTAAGCGCTGTGCTCAGCCTGTACTTTGCCGCAGCACAGGTAAGGCCACGAAGGGATCAACCCTGTTCGTGATGTGACCCAAAGGGAAACAAACGCTTGAACGAGCAATATGACAGAATTGCAAACATCGTGATGGGAAAGAAGTTACGACACAGTGGGGAACTCCCTCTTCATTCTGTTTCCCCCCCTTTTTTTTTTTTTCCTCTTAACAGACGGGCGTAGTGTACGATGAGAATCAGACGAACGTTCAGTTCCATGTGACTTTGTGGTAAGCACACAGCTCTGTCTGTATCGGAGTGGGCCCTCGATCGAAACTTCTGTTGTTTGTGGTCTATCCACCGGTTTGGGTATTACCAGGGGAGGGGCCCCTCCCATCAATAGAAAACCAACCAACGAGCGGACACTGTATACATTGTTGCTCACTTTTCCACTGTGCTTATTTTTTTTTTTTTTTTTTTTTCTCTTTTGACCCCCTTGCCCAACGGACAGGATCGTACTGACGCTAATCACGGCATTTATCCTGGGGACCTACGCCACCTTCCAAATCGCCAACGTATGGAGCGGAAGAAGAGAGCACTTGCGAGTGATGTGTGCACCCCGAGTGATGAAGGGGGGTAGTCACCCCGCCGTTCGTCCATGCGGGGGTCACGGCGATATGTTTACCTATCTCCTTTGTGTTCATGAGTGTGATTATTTTGTTTTGTTTTGCTATATTTTTTTTTATTTATTTTTATTTTATTTCTTTTTTTTTATTCCCCCCCTACAGACGAAGGACTCGCTGCTGTACTCCAAAATCAACACCTCGAGCAACCAGAAATGAAAACGTCCAGCGGATCGTCAATCTAATCGTCGATCGGATTGGAGAGCTAATCTCTTCATCTTTTTTTTTTTTGTTCCATT
>NW_008481837.1:83532-90086 GCF_000524495.1 Plasmodium inui San Antonio 1
ACGTTACTTTGCACACGTGACGCCTTGTGTACCTCCCCCAAATGAGGGGTCTCACTCGAACGCAGCCGCTTTTTAGGGGGTACGTTGTGTGGGCCGGATTGTTGTGATACCTCCCCCGTGCAATATAACCACAGAGTGGTGTTACGTATTTATCCTTCCATCCTTTCCTCCTTTTTTTTCTTCCCTTTTTTTTTCCTTTTTTCTTTTTCGTCTGCCCGTTATCGCGACGTGCATGTTTACTCCTCAAAAGTGATGACTCACCCAATGGTTAAGAGAATTAAAAATAGCTAGCTGGATAAATCGCTAAACAGTGTGGCAAATAAGCGGAAAAATCGAAAGGCTCATCAGATATGGTCCTCAAAGAAGGGGTTATGTTTTGTCGAAACTTGAGCTAGGGGGGTCCACATGTTACCGTTTTTTATATGTCCCCTGGAAATGCAGGTAACGCCTCTTCCTTTGTGGATACATAAATGCAGCGAAATGTGCACGTGACTGTTCGGTCCTCCCTCGCACAGCAATTCCCGGCATGGCCAACTTGGACGTATTGAATGTACCCACATAGGGGGAAGCCCTCCCCCGCATCCCCTTTCGAAGCAACTACTTTTTTTGTGTCACGTGCAATTTAAGAGCGCACCGTTTGGAGTCGATTCGGCAATGTCGTTAGGAACGTGTACCGCATGTTCCCCTGTTCAGTTCAAATGCTCAGTCCACCTGTTGGCCTTTTTTTTTTTTTTTTTCTTCTGATTCTCCCTCGAAGGTAAAAGCACAAAAAGGGGCATTACCAAATGTGTATGGGGAAGAATGCCAACTCGAATAACCTCCACCCCACTTGCAGTTTTGTTGCGCTGCGATTTTGTCCCCCCTCCCCCCGCCTCGCCTAAGGCTCCAAAAGGTGTCTCTACAGTTATAGAGGGGGAAATGCCAATTTCACCATCAACGTTATGAGCAAATGGGATTAGATCACCAAGCTGGAAAGGAAAAAAAAAAAAAAAAAAAAAAAAAAAAAAACCAAAGGAAATAAAATGGGGGGCCTTAATTTCCATGGGTGAGAAAAAAAAAAAAAAAAAAAAAAAGAAAAAATGAGGAAGGTCATTAACTGGTGTGCCTTCATCATCCTGGGTGAGAAAATAAGATAAAAAAATGAAAAAATAAAAAGCGGCCATTTTGTTTTTTTTTTGCAAATTTGTTTAATGTCGTACCGAAGGAGAGTGACTCCTTCGGCTCATCTGTTGTTAGCATGCTGGTGAAGGGGTCAACCGTTTGCTTTGGCACCCCCCAGCTGCGCTGTCCGGGGCCTACTATATGTTCCTGACCTCATCATACTGTCTCCACCCGACAGGCACGTCCGTCCCGCTGGGCCTCTCCGCCCTTAGTCTCTGGTACCTCAATGTAGACAAAGAGAAGAACCAAGTGCACTCCTATAACAATGAGTACCGGCGGAAGCAGAGGGAACTGCTCAAGTCGCAGCAGGGGGAGAGAAGCTGACACGCCGACATGCTGATACGATGACACGCCGACATGCTGACACGATGACACGCTGGTGGAGTGAACTTCTTACAGTGGAGAATCATCTTCTTTGTGTTGCCACTCTGGTGTGGTGGACTCCCACTCGTTACCACGATGAAGTTTTTTTTTTTTTTTTTTTTAATTCTACATGTGTGTGTTGCAATCCCCCCCGGGAGGTTTTCTTACCACGAAGTTGCCATTAACCAGAACGTTCTTAAATTAGGGGCGCTCCAAAAGAAGCGATTGAGAAGGAGATAGCCATGCGGGCTATGCGAGTGAGTATCTTCGCCTTCGTGGTCACAAATCTGTGCGCACAGTTCTGCGCAGCGATGAAGTGTAACGGTTTTGAACGCCCAGCTGACGCGCAGTTACGCGATCATTCGATGATGCAGCCATGCAATGATGGGAAAAAAAAAAAACTTAGCCACGCCGGGGGATCCGCAGCACAAACAAAACGAGTTTACACACAGGGACGTATAGGACATCTGCATATAGCCACTTGGGCAGGTATGTACTCATGCAGTTATGTACTAAAGTCCTCTTGTCCTGATGCACTTATCTGCTCATCCGCTCATCCCATCGTTCAATCGCCCCCCCTTGTGCGTGTCTCACCCCCGAGGCCGGCCAAGCAACTCCTTAATCTCGTCGTACCGAATCCTCCCCTGGTCCCTTTTGGCAAACCCCAGTTTTTTAATTTTACGAGAAAAACCGTTGAGCAGTCCAGACTGTCTGTAGGAGTTTCGGATGGCCTGATCGATCTGATTTTGTATTTCTCCATCGAGGGAGCGTACCCCCTTGGGCGACACGATACTGGGAAGAACCAGGTCGGGTGACATCACACTCGGAAGAATCACGTTAAGACTTCTTTTCTCTTTCCCACCGCCACCCATTTTGAACTGCCTCTTCTGTGCTTCCTTCTCAGTTGCCCTTTCCCGAGCCGCCTCCATCTTCTTTGCCGCGGAAAAGAGGTCTTCCCCATCGACCGCTTCGTCGGGGTCATCCATTGGCATTCCGTTTGCCATGTCGTTTTCCATGCCGCTTATGAACTGTGGAGACGTGTTCCCTTCGCCTTGCCTTCCCGTGTCCGCAACGCTCTCCAGCATCTGTTCCTCCTCCAAGGAGTCTTTTTCCCCGTGTGACTCCCTTCCCATCTGTGACTTCCTCTCCTCCTCCTCTGCTCTCAACTCGTGCATTTTTTTTTGCTTAAAAAATTCTTTCTTCTTTTGCGTATATCTATTTTTTTCCCGCATGCGTATCCTGCCTCGCAGTGACTCCTGCTGCTCCGCCGCTTCTAGCTCCGCCGCTTCTGGTTCTGGCGCTTCTGATTCTGCCGCTTCTGGCTCTTCCCCGTGCAGTCGCCCCTGCTGCGCAGATCGGCGCTTCTTCCTCATGCCGTCCCGTTTCATCAATTCTCCCGTGATGGCCTCCGATGAAGTGTCTCCCTCCGTGGAGACATAATGATTAGCCGGAGATATGGATCTCTCTCTAGGCTCAATGGCAGAAGAGCTTCCCATATGCAAGAGGTTGTTTTTTTCTTCTTGACGGTCCACCCTATGGTGTGTCTCGATCCTGCTAAACCCACTTCTTCGTGATTGGCCGCCCTCCTGCTCAAGGATGACCCGCGAGGAGACCACCTCCCACCAGGCATACTTCTTCCCCTGTGGAGAAAAGCGGTAGACGTCACTGGAGATGGTCAAATGGATGGGACGATACTTGGATGGGTCCTTCCCAGACGGCGTTACAAAAGACGGGGTCCTATACAACAGAGAAATGATCCCTTCATCGTTGGCAGCGAGTTTTTTTAAAAATCTCCGAAACCAAGGCGTCTGTAAAATGGTCTCGTCATCACTGTAACTAAGTTGGCTGAATAGCCAATCCAGTCTATCCACATATAAGACGGGGAGAAAGCCATAAACAAATCTGAACTGGCTACACAGCCTTTTCTCTACATTGTCCGGCTTGCAGTTAAATTCATAGTTATCCCACTGAGAGTGGAGTTGTTCTCCCGGGGATCTCATCATAGAAGAGACATCCGATGGACGGCTAGCCATCACAGTGATCTCTCGTCTGATTGTATTGATTCGTCCAAAGGATCCATACACATTCATCTGCTGGAAGTTACCGTACTCTCCATTCATCACCTGCAGTGGAGACAGAACATTCTGCACGAAGAAGCAAAGGAAGTACAAAAAGAGGACAAAGTAGAAATACTGAGACAGGCATTTTACCACAAACCTTTGATTTCTTAAGTGAGACACAGAAAGGGAGAGTAAACAAAACAAGTGCAAGAAGAATAGAGACGAGAAATACACATCTGAAAATCCATGAAGGAAGATGTAATTCGTGTAGATTAGCGAAACACTTAGGAGGAGTCCCACCTGACCAACAAAACATGGGAAAACATTTTTTGTAAAAAAAAAAAGATAAACCATGTATAGCAGGAAAGAACCCACATAGATAAAAAATAACAAAATGGATACTCTCGTAGAGTACGTAATGTAGACACAGCTGTTGTAGAGGATCATGATGGAGACACAAAACACATGGATGATTAGCTCTCTTGAGATGTTATAATTTGTCAGTATATATTGTGGCCCCTTCTTTGAAAAAACCCAGTGAAGAGCATTAAGGAGATCCTTTCTGATACTCTCCATGGGATTTTGCTCTGAGTAGAAATTCGTTTCGTGGCTAGAGCTCCCCCGTCTAAGCAGATGCTCCGTCTCTGGTTTTGGCGGCACTCCTCGATTCCAAGTGCTTCTCCCATCCAAGGGGCCTCTACCATTGAAGCCGCTTCCTTCCCCCTCTGAGTCGATCCTAAAATATGCATCTCTCATCTTGTTCACTTCATCCACACTGAACCCCGTACAGAAGAGAACATCGAAGCTTTGAAAGTACCCCCTGCTCTTGGCGATCTGCGCCGCCTTCTCCCTCACCACAGACAACACTTCATTCCTCTTCCCCTTTAAAACAAAAGGAAGCAGCACCTCATCATCGAAACAAAACATCAAAGGAGCTAACAGAAGAACATAAAACAGGTACGAATTACCCGTGGCGAAATTTAAGACGCAGTAGAGAAGGATCAACACACCCCCTATTAGCCGAAACGACCTTACAGGGAAAAGAATCAAAAAAGAGAAGACACACTCAGTTAGGATGCAAAACAGATTATCCAGTTTGCTCAGAGTCACATTCCCATGAAAAATATATCCAATGATGGATGGCAAAGGTTGCGTCTCGTACAGGTAATACTTTCCCTCCAGGTGCCCCCACAATTCTGTATTCCTAAATCGTATTAAGCTGCACCCTAACAATACCTTGAAGACGAAGAAGCGACATGCGTACCTTACAAACGGGGTAGTAGAAAATCGACACTTGAGATGATTCCTACACAGCGGCACCAAAAGGAGAGTCAAAAAAACCAGTTCTAGCAGCTCGATCTCGAAGACGTAATTGTACCATATATTCCCTACGCTGTAAATGGACTGAAGGATGAGGTAAATGGGGAGCACAGTCAAGAGGTTTATTTGATTCAGCAGGAGTGCCACCAGGGAGAGAACCATGCCTAAGAGGGGGGGGCGGCAAGGAGAAGGGGAAGAAGTGGAAAAGGTTCAAAGCGTGCAAACCATGGAAGACGTCGAATAATCATGCGATGCGCGGTGGGAGGGACTACCTTCTTCGTAGACCCATCATACGAAGGAGATATCGACCTCGGCTCACTCCGCCTTCTTCGTAGACCCATCATACGAAGGGGATATAGACCTCGGCCCACGCCGCCTTCCCCTCCAACCCACCTATCAACGGCAACGCCGTGAGGACCAAATCGCTCGCCGGGAGGAACCAGAACAGCGAATGGAAGCTCCGAAACTTCTCCCAGATGCCTTCGTCGCGCAGGTCTTGCAGCACCTTCTCCACGTGCTCCTTCGCCGGGGTCAGCCCGTCTTCCCCGATCAGGGCGAGGTTCTAGTGGGGAGGCGAAAGAGGAATACGTAGCGGTGAAAGAAGAATACACAGGAGTGAAAGCATAAACCACATGGATGAAACGGGTCAGTCTCGACAACTCTGCCCCATGGGAGGCTACTGTTCTGAGGCTGCTCCCCTGGGCACTCACCTGCCGCCACGCCACAACGAACGAGAAGAAGCAGGACAGGAGGATTATCCTGGTGCAGATCTGCGAAGGGTGAAGAGGGGGGGTACCCATGTGAGTCATCAGGTCAGTCATGAGGTCAATCATCACATCAGCCATCACCTCGGCCATCACATCAGCCATCACCTCAGTCATCACCTCAGCACTGACCCGCAGCACTCACCAGTTGAGACGTCCAGAAGGTGTTCCTCAGAGCTTTGTTCTTGGACGGAAAGGCATCATCCGTGTCCTCCTGTACGAACACATTTTTTACTAGCTCTTTCAGCCACATCTTAACCTTCCGTAGGCCCCCCTCGTCGTTAACTTCCTTGTCATTGACTAGGATCCGCGCGGGGCCCTTCATCTCAGGGTGTTCCATTTTGCATTGCAGTGCGTGGGAAGTGCGTCTTAGCGGGGGGTTCACTGGGGAAGAGGCGCACTTAAGAAGACATCCCCTCGACGGAACAACCCCAAGTCAGCCGATCGTCCGATTCTGCGTCCTCACCGCAGCACTTCACATATAACCGCACACACACACAACTAAAGACAAAACACTAAAGCTTAAAGTTGCACAACATAGGAGTGCTCTTGCCAGGTGTAGGAAGGAAAAAGAAAAAGAAAAAAAAAAAAAAGAAAAAAAAAGAAAGAAAAAGAGCACCCTTTTATGTGTCTACCTCCTCAGCTGTTATTACATTTTGAGAGGACCATTCCTCCAGGGGTAGTCTAACAGGGCAGAGTCGTTTACTGCACATCGTGCACGTCGTCGCCAACATGGTTGCAAAGGCTCTGCAAGAGGGGCGCACCGAAGTGCTAACCGGGAAGAGAAACACATTCAGCCTCATTCTGTTTTTTCTTTGCTGCACCAAAGGCACAACTTCAAGAGGTACGTTCATGCATGTGTACACATCGTATGAATAATTTCTTT
>NW_008481837.1:90541-221655 GCF_000524495.1 Plasmodium inui San Antonio 1
TTTTTTTTTTTTTTTTTTAAATCGCCTGGGTTTAGGACCTGGGGGGGAGGAAAATTTCGACCTCTGGGCGCATGTTCATACAGGTGCGTATTCATAGAGATGGCTGCCTGTGCAGATGCGTGCCTCTGAAGATGCTTCTTTTTTGGCTGCCTCCCTTCTCATCGCCCCGACCGAACGACTCCGCAGCGTGCCCTCTGAGGCGGAGTGCCTTAAGGAGAGATGTACACAAACCGCCATGTTATGTGCCGCCACATTAGTAGCTTAACCGCGAATTGAAGAAGTTAGCAGAAAGTTAGCACCTCCCAAATGAACACCCCCCCCCATTCATGTGACCCATTTTTGGAGGAGGAAGGGCGGAGGTTCCCAGCAAAGGCCAAAGGCGTGTACTTATACAGAGTGGAGTGCAAACGTGTTGCTTCGCCCACGTAATTTTGTGCCTATGTATTTCTTCCCCCACGTGCTTACCCCTGAAGAGGGATGCGTGAATTCGTTTGCCCGCCCGGCAACCCAACTGACCATTTTCATCGAAACAAGTTTGTCACTCGTCGAAAAGGGAACCTCACGGTGTTGCCACGGGCCGAGTGTCATTTTGTAAAAAGGATTTTTTTCTCTCCAGGGTTATTGCGCCATTTAGCCAATTAGCCGATTAGCCGCTTAACCCCTTAACCGCCTTAGCACAGTTAAATGGCGCGTTTACTATGAACGCTCCCGCTCTCCTTGTCCCCCTCCTTTTCCTTTACCTCGACGTATTGCACAGCTTTACAACCAACAGGGCGGTCTTTCCAAGGAGTCCCTTCCCCTTGTTCTCGTCACCGAACAGAAAGAAAGCCGCACCTGAACAACTCCCCCAGGGGAAGGTTAAGAAATTGAAGGAAAAAAAGAAGAAAAAAAAAAATGTAATTAAAAAAGGGAAAAAAAAAGGGGGAGGGAAATTTCCTCACGTGTGCCCAGCATTCCACAGAGGTGTCCAGCAACACCCCATGCGGAGTTCCATAACTTGACACACAAGCAAAGGTGTGACCTTTCGACGTAACTCCTCCGTTATCTTTTATTTTTCATTTTTTTTTTTTTTCTTTTTTTTCTCTCCCCCCGAAGAGCGCTCTGGAAAGGCTGCTCCGCGAGCATGCGGAGAAGGTGGAAAAGGTGGAAAAAGTGGAGACGCTGCAGAAGCTGGAGAAGAGAGACGTGTCGGACAACCCCAGTGTAGACGTCGACAAGGAGATTCTTCAAGGTAAGAGAGTACCAAGGCTAAGGATTAAAAACACTAATAATCATATATATGCGACGGTGGTGGATGACTACAGGAGACATATACTCTGCTTCTCCTGTTCGCGAGATCCAAACTTATCTAGTGTGTTAGGCACGTACAGAAAAAAGACAACCAACCGAGTCGTGAATAATGGGAGGACTATTAAATCCGGGTGGGAAATTGGGAAGGACATCGCAAGGAAAGCCTTAAATAAAGGCATTTTTAAGGTGAAATTTGATAGAGGCAAGTTTAAGTACGCCGGGAAGGTGGAGGCCTTAGCTGAGGGGGCCCGCGCCGTGGGGTTACAGCTGTGAAGTGTGTCTCGGTGTCTGCCTATTTGTTTCGGTGTCTGCCCATTTGTCTCTGTGTCTCTCTGTGTGTGGGGGGGTGCTCACGACTGCAACGCCTTTCTTGAGAGTGCAGCACTATGCTTGGAGAGACCCCTTTTTCATGGTCGCATAAGGACACATGCGCACCCGCACGCCCGATGTAGGAAGCGCCCGTTCTGTTCATTAAAATAAATACATATCTTTTTTAGTACTTTTTTATTGTGTATATGTATTTTCTTCAAATAGAAATGTGAACAGCGGGGGGGAAGGTTAGTATCCACATAGATGCTCCCCCTTTCGATGCGTTAACATGGGGGTAAGGGCTCCATACATGGGCCGTGACCCAACGAGAGAGTTCAATCCTCCCCCCCCGGACGATGCAACTGCAGTTGCTCGTTCATGGGCCCATACCATTTTTATTTCACGTCATCCACGCGAAAAAGAAAAAAAAAAAAAAAAAAAAACGCACACACACAACCTGCAGCTGCAGGGTGCTGCAGAAGACTAAATCTTCCACATTAACTCATTCGTAATGTTCAGCGGGGGTCGGTTCTTCTCTCCACTAGGGGATTGCATCGGGGGGACATATTTCGCCCTCTCCTGTATGCACATGTGTGAATAAAGAAAAAAACAAAAAAAAAAAAAATATGAACAGGTCAGGCGATAAAATTGCAAACGCGAACAAACTAGCCAAAATGATTTTCTTCCCACCTGACCTGTTCATATTTTTTCGCTTCACATGTTACGAACGTTCACATAAAAGGGAATTGCGTGTCCATAAAAACAAACGCTCACGTAAAAGAATCACCCTCTGTCTGCTCCCGCAGTTGTGTTGACTTTTCATTCGGCTCCCTCTCGAAATACTCCTCATCACTGAAGAAGAACTTTTCTATGTCATTTATTTGCTGCTCGTCTATTTTGGAAAAATTGGTGGGGGAGGTGCACTCCCCTAGGTATGTATCTGCACTATAGCCTACTTTGGGGGAGGCTTCATTCTGCTCCTCATCAAACTGGTCAGACTGATCAGACTTGTTAGACTCGTCTGACTCGTCATCCTCGCCCTGAATTTTGGTCCCCCTGTTTGTTAACAGTCCGCTTCTGGATTGCAGCATCGGTTTGTGCGCATTTCGCGGCGTCTTTTGTGTGCAGCCCGTGTGCCTCTCCACGAGATTGCCCCCCTCCTCCCTGTAAAAATCGTCCACGTCGGAAAAAATCTGATCATTGCTCAACTGGGCACTGTAGCTGATCTTTACATCCCTCGAAGAGATACTTGTCACGGGCTGCTTCGTTTTTTTCCTATTTGTCATGTGTGCGCTTCTGGGCAAATCATCCTCCGCAAAGTCGGGTAGCTCCACATAGGATGGGAGTCTTCTGTTGAGAATGCTAGACATGGTATTCAGCTGCAGGACAACTGGATTCTTCAGATCTATTTGGACGTCCCCATAGACGCAGCCATTATTGCCGCTGCCACTGGAGTGATGGTCCAAGTCTAAGTGATACTCTCCATAATCATTGTGCTCCTCCCCCTGAGCTGTCCCAACGGGAGAGTTACGCACATGCTGCATTTCCTCCATACTGAGACGCAACACCGCTGAAGGATCTCCATTGCCGGTGCTGAGAATAACGTGCTTCAAGTAGCACAGAGACAGAGTGTATTCGCTAACTGCTTCTTTGTAGAGGTCCCTCTGCCAAAAGGTCCAGTTGAGATCACATTTGTCTGCTAGCTGCCTTATCCTCAGCATGATGTTGGCGTAAAATTTACTCGTCTCCTGGATGTCGAAACGCTCCTCAGGGCGTGATCCCTGCAAAAGGGCCAACCTGCATAGACGCTCGTATTTGGAGAAGTCCTCCAGGTGGTAGGCCTCGTGGCGTTCCATGTGGTGCGCCACGTTCGCCACGTCCACCGCCTTCCCCGCGTGGTTGTTCGTTCCGTTTGCGATCTTGCTGTGCTGCTCTTGGTAGATACTCGTGGTTGTGGCGGGTCTCTCCCAGGCGCGCTTCTCACCTGTCTCTGCACCGCTCCGCCCCTCACCCGCCTCTGCACCTTGGAGGAACCATCTGGCGTACTGGTAGGCCCACACCTTCATGAAGAAGTGGAGAACCTGGACCTTCAGCGCCCCCTCCATGTCCTCGAAGCGCTTCACCAACATGCGCGCAAAATCGTAAAGAAGCAGATGGTCGGAGAAGTTCTGATATTTGGCCAGCGTCCACAAAACGGACACTTGTACTTCCGTCGACTCAATGGTAAAAAAAATGCGAGTCAAGAAAAAGTTAATTTCGGCGATACGCTGTGAGTCACTCTGCCTGAGTAGCTGCCTTAACGAAAGAATGGCTTCATACGAATACAACTGGAGACTGCAATTTAGGAGAGAGATGATGTGTTGCATGACGGTGGAGAGACATGACGAATCTACCACAGCCACTGCAGTGATGTGTCTGAATAGCTTCTTCACAAGGGGATCATCGTTTCCCGGCTGAAAGAGAGCATGCAGCAGTTCCTCCAAAACGATTGTTCTATTCTCCTCATTACTTAGTATATAAAGGAGGTCAATTTTGATACTCTTTTTGACGATACTGTCTAGGGCGCTAATGTAGAACAAGGACAGGTAAGGAGCGAAGTCTTGTCTCAAATGAATTACAATCGATTGAACACTTCTAATAAAGAGAACATACGTGTGGTCATTCCCCTCGATGGAACTCCTCATGATAGACGAGATGATGGCTTGGATTATGTTTTCCTTGAAGGTAAACTTCGTCAGGTGGTACAGAGCTGATATGGATTGTATGACTACGTTGTAGCTACAGGAGGACAACAGGAGAAGCAGCTTCTCAATGTACAGCTCGATGTCCACTCGGTAGCGCTGCGAATGCTGATGCGGGTGATCCTCCTCCTGGTCGTCGCTCCACTCTTCGTCCGTGCTGTAGTAGGAGTGGTATGGGGAGGGGCTCCTTCTTCTGTGGGAAGTGCCTGCACCGTTACGAGGAATGCACTCTACACTAGGGGAAGAATCCTCCCCAGGACGACTATCCCATTTTTGCCCCGCCTCGGAGATCACTTGAGGAAAGGGGGATTGTTCCTCCGCCTCATTTGCACCCTCCTCAGTTTCACCTCCATCGGAGCAACGGAAAAGGCTAAGCAGTTGCTTAAAATTCATATTCTCATTTGTAAGGGGGTCTCGATAAAACACCCGGCAGTATCGAAGAAGCAAATCGATTAGGTACGTCTGGTGGAAGGGGTGCATCATCAGTAAGTACCTGCACAATTTGTAATAGTGCGGGTGAAGGAAGGAGAGCAAATTGTGCAGGTTCTCGCGGTGAATCCCATTGGGGGTGTTGCCCCGATTGGTATTGCCCCCATTGGTGTTTCCTCCTTTCGTAGAAGCCATCTCGTCAGTGCTGCCATTCCGGGGTGCCTCCTCATCGGGGTTTTCCTTCGTAATTTCCCCCCCTGGCTCGTCCGCCAGCCCCCCGTGGATTGTTTCACCCCCCTGGGGAAGGACCTCCAAATACATGGTGCAGAAGGAAGCCACGGCGGCGGAAACGACGGTCACCTCCCTGTCACCAATCAGGTCCAGTAAAATGTTTCGCAAAAAGACTAACTGATCAGGATCGACATTGTATATAGATGGGATCACATCGGCGGCGGTTTTTCTCACATAGGGAGATCGATCCTTCGCCATTATCTTAAGTGAATCCATGACGACACTTATCATCTCGAGGGAACGACAGGAGCACATGGCCCTCAACGCGTAGGCACGTATTTGGAAGTCCATACTGATGATGTCCTTCTTAAACGAGTTAACAGTAAGCATCGTCAGGTCGCCATTCCGATCAGCATAGAGAGATAAATAATGATAGATTAGCTTCTTCAGTGTTGGGTCTTTATTGGATAGATTATTTGAGACTTCCACGTAGAATTCAGAGACGTCCTCCTTCATGGCATGCGCGATGAGGAGACGCTTAACCGCCTCTACCTTCTTCTGGTCGTTGCTGCTTCTTAGATCGTCCATAATTTCATCCTTGTTATATTTGCTGCGATCGAAGTAGACTCCATCGTTCAGCCTGATGTGTGAGATGATGTCCATGACGTTTGTGGCCGCCTTCTCGAGCAGCGGCACTTTGATGTTAAAGCTGATTGATTCCATCCTTCGGGGGGCGTGCAAGGAGTGGGTAGTGCCACTCGGTGGGTGAGGAGCAACGCGGCCTTGTCCAATTGGGTGGGGAGTCCCCCCTAGAGAAATGGATTGCGAAGAGGATCGAATCGCCCCTAGAGAACCGGATAGAGAAGCGGATCGATAAGCGGATGGAGAAGCAGATAACGAAGCAGATAACGAAGCAGATAACGAAGCAGATCGCTAGGCCGAACCAGCTGCGTAAAACAAACCTTCCAGAGGGCCTACGTCCCCCTGGGGTAGGACACTGAGTCGGCAACGAAGCGAACGAGTGGACCGCTAATCAACCGTTGGACTACCCCGCCTCCCCCTGGGGAGCATCCCACCAACAGCAGATGCAGTTATAATAGGGGGGAAGTGCTTCCTCAAAAAGGTTGAGCGGAAGGGAATAAATATAAAAGAAAAAAAAGGGGCGCTTCCCAAATGGGTGTTACTCAAACGAAAAGGGTCACTATAAAATATAGAAGATTCCCTTTTTTTTTCACTCGCTCTCCCTGTTTTAATGGAGGACTTGCTGATTCGTTTTGGCGGCTCCCGTCCCGTGCATGTCATTATCACGGGAAAAAGAAGCCTATTTTAACCTCTTCTGGGGGTTCATCGCCAGGCGAAGTGTTTTCATGAGGTTCATTCCATGCGGTTGGGAGGCCTCACGGGGGCAACTTATTGGGGCAACTTATTGAGGCGACTTTTGCTGAGGAGCCTTACTGCCCCGATTCGCTGGGCCGCTTTACCCCGATCGGGATTCCGATTAATATTATGATCGTGGGTGTGACTTTTTTTTTTTTCTTTTTTTCCAGGCCGCTCCCCCGCACATACAACTCCTCCTTGGTGCCACAAAAGGGAAGTGGTAAAAACCATTTTCCGTGCGCCCCCTACACTCCAACGAAAATATTCCCGTCATTGCCACTTCGACCATCCCTGCGAAGGTTGACCACCTTTCAGCATGGTCAGATTTTTTTTTTTTTTTTTTTTTTGAACTCCTCTGTTATGGAGGAGTTCCTTAGAGGACACCTCATGTGAAACGAAAATGGAAGACTTGCTCGCCGACACGAAGTGGTGTAGGAAAAGGTACACCTTTATGGGGAGGGAGGGTATATAAACACACGCCAGAGAAATGGGGAACATGCCCTGAGATGAGGGCGGAGTGTTGGAGGAAAAAAAAAAAAAAACACAAAAGGGAAATGGCAAAAGAAGGAGCAAAATTAAGCACACAAAAGAAAGGTAGAACAAAACATCGCGGGGCAAATTACCCTACCCTTAGCTCCTGCTTGTCGCTTCTACTTCTCCATTCTACTTGCCGATTCTACCTGTCGCCCATCCCCGCCTCTTCCCTCTTAAGGAAAAATAGAACACTGAGGGACGGGTGAGCACCAAGAGGGCAGTTCGACCGTCGTGGGGGGTAGACCGCTCTGTCTGTTTGTTTTTTTGTTCTCTTGCCTGGTTGCTTTATTTTCCTTTATTTCCCCTCTTTTTTTACCTTTTTGTTCCTCCCCCTGCGGTGTAGCTGAAACGCCTTTTCGAAGATCATATTTTTCGCGAATTTAAAAGAACAGTTTGTATAAAAAAAAAGGGGCGTCACTTGGCTGCTCGCGGAGTGAAGGAGAAAGGGCCACTCCCTCTATTTGGAAAAGCAGCCCCAGCGGTGTATTTTTCTTTTTTTTTTTTTTTTTTTCTTCCCCTTCAATTCTTCCCACTTCGAACAACACAAAAATATAGTACCCATTCGCGGATAAAAAACCACTGTGCAAAAATTTTCCTATTCTCACGAACGGTTGGCAGGGAGGAGATGTCGTGTTCGATCGATCGCTTGGCCAACTGTAACCTGGGGCGCTCAAAAAAGTTGTCGACAGAAATTACACCATCAGCGTAGATTTACACAAAGGCGCGTCGTAGAGATAGGCATAGCGGGGCGTGAAAAAAAAAAAAAGGAAGCAAGCAAGCAAGAAGAAGGAACAACAAAGGAACGAAGAAGCAAAGGAAGAAGCAAACGAAAGAACAACGAAGGGAAAAGATAACTCCCTAAAGCAACCTACAACCCCGCGGCGGAAGAACAAATCGCCGATTTTTGATCTGTCACTCGTTGGAAGTTCTTGCGCCACCAGTGTTTTTTCTTTTTTGTTTCTTTTATTTCTTTTTTTCTCATTTTTCTTCTTTTTTTCTTCTCATTTTTCTTCTTTTTTTCTTCTTTTTTTCTTCTTTTTTTCTTCTTTTTTGCTTCTCATTTTTCTTCTTTTTTTTCTTTTTTTTTTCTTTTTTCTACCGCCGCTTCTCACCAACCGCACCTGTGACAGCTCTGCCCTTGCGTTGCCTTGCAATGGACTTTTCTGCACACGCGCACCTACACAAGCCTGCGCGGAAATGCTTTTTGTAGATGAGAGCCCCCCCTCCGCGCAGTACCCACCGCTTAGTCGCGAACGCGCACTTTCTCTTTTGTCTACTTTCTTCGCGTCAAAATACAATTCAATGTCCCTTCCCACAGTTAACTCCCTTTGCCCACACTTAACTGGCCTTCCCCAAACTTCACTGTCCTTGCTTACACTTCACTTCCCCTGCCTACACTTCACAGCTCAGCTTGGGGGTGGCTTCACCTAAAGAGATCGTGCAACCCTTCACCACACTTCGTCCATAAATGATTTCGGAACACATTGTGGAAGCATTTGTGCAGGACTTTTTTGGGCCCTTTTTGTTCTTTTTAATTTCCTTTTTAATTTTCGCTCCGCTGCTTCTTTTTTTTAACATTGACAAAATGCACTTCGAGCAGCGCGAAAAACACACACAGACGGAGGAGCTCGAGGCTGTCATTCCGAAGTATGAGGGCCCCGCAAAAAGTAAGGGAAAAAAAAAAAAAAAGTCAAGACTAAGTGGGGAGCACACACTATAGAATGAGAGGATGTACCGATGCGACAAATCATACAAGCAACGAACATGACGGGCACACCAGTCTAACCGTCCCTGTCGTCACATATGAACTCAGCCCAGATGAACCCCCTGCGCCTCCGCCCATTTGGCAAGGAGCGACCTTTTGCACAGATGGCATGCCAGCTGTGATGGAACGGAGGGGGGGGTGGCGGAAGAAGTAGCCTCCCCAACCCGTCCCATATGCATAATGCGTAAACATTACGGGGAAAACACCAAGCGGAGAACGCGCTAAATGGTGGGATAAACAGGGCGATGAACCATCAGATTGACGGAGGCCAAGTGACAAGTTATGCAAGTTTCACCTGCACTGTGCAGATGAAAAAGAACTAGCCAAAATAGGGGAAAAAAAAAAGAAATAAAAAAAAAATAAAATAAAAAATTCCCGTTCAGGTGATCAAAGTGCAAAATGGGACAATTTTTTTTTTTTTTTTTTTTTTTTCCTTCGCCCCCCCCCCCACGCGAAGATACTACAACAGACACGAATAAAAACAACACGATGAACTGTTTGTGTCTGAATAATTGCGCAATTGGTTTGGTGTCCCCCTTCGAATCTGCACACCTTTTCGCTCTTAACGTTTAACCCTGTTGGCATACACTCCAAGTGGAACAGTAGGGGGGATGCACACAGATCTGAAGCATCACCTCATTTGCGGCGTGGTGCTAGCACATCCATCGATGCAGTCGTTCCTCCGTTGCAATTATAAAGATGTAGCCATGCACACTATGGTGTAATGCTCCCCGAAAGTGCCAACGCTGATGCGATTACTTCTTTGTTCCCTTGTTAGCGTGGCTATCTATATCCACCCCGTCATCTCTTCCCTTTTTCTTCCCATTCGCAGATGGATGTAACGGACGCGGAGTTGGTTCGCTGGAAGAAAACTCGATTAGGGGGAAAATGAGCGTTTCGAGCCAGGAGACGATTTGTTCCTATTCCAGCGGGGGGTCGCGGCTGGGCGCGGCGGGGGAAGCGGGGCAAGCAGGCCAAGCGGGCGAAGCGAAGGAAACACACGGGACGAGACAAGCGGAAAGAACGAGCGAAACGAGCGAAAGAAGCCAAACAAGCGGAACGAGCCAAACAAGCGAAACAACCCAAACGAGCGAAAGAACCCAAACTGACATCACGCACAAAACGAACGTAAACAACCGCGTCGCCGCCGCTGTCCAGCCGAGGGAGCGGGGGCGCCCTACCACCCCTGCTCATTCCTCATACACACGGCAGACCGCGCTGGGCTGTGCGCTGGGAAGAATTAGCTCCAACTACGTAATACATGCGAGCAACAACACAAGCGTTGCGGGCGAATGGGGCAGCAGGATGAGTGCCTCCACTTCGGTGAACCTGTGTAGAGTAACAAAATTGATGAGCCTCTGTGAAGACCTCCCCGCCAGCGCTGCGTACCTTGCAAATGGTACAGACGGGGGGAAGAGAGTGGAGGAGATGGCTCAGAAGAGTATCACTCCTGTGATGACTTCTCAGATAGGGAGCCATCAGGTAAGGGTTACCCACACGGAGCCAAGTTGCGAAACGGGCCCCGAGAACGATGGGGACACCAACATGGATACAGGCGGCACGGACCATATGGACGAACGTAGCAACTCCATTGAAGAGAACAGTCAATTGGAACAAACAAAGGACCCAAGTGATGACCATCATAGTACCAACAAACGAGTGTTCATCCAGGGGATCAGAAAAAATTACCAGACGAATGGAAATACATTTACCTACTTAAAGGAGGTTATACAGAAAACCTACAAAGAGACTGTAGAGCTCGATGGGTCTGAGTATATTTTCTTGTATGACATTTGTGTTCAGGATGGAGATGTATATAGCCAATTGAACGAAAAAAGGGTGGATTGCACTCAGAATGGCTCTTGGGGCGGATCTGCAGCAATTGGTACAACAGAATTAGAGGAAGAAAATGACATCCTCGCTCTCCACACGTATAATAAGTATAGAAACCTTTTTCATACCTTATCGAATCAGCTGAATAGAATTAGTAGACTGATCTACCCTGTGGAGGGGGGGGACATGTCGAGAGGTTGTCTATCAACGGGGTCCTTATCCATTGTGGGGGCCACCTCAAACGGGGTTGCCCATAATTATGCGGATAATCCTGCCGCGAATCATGCCCCTAACCATGCCGCTAATCACGCGGGGAGACGGACAGATGGACGACAATCACATATAGAGGAATGTAGAATGGTCGGAGGTTTTGACGACACGAGCCTGGAGTCAATACAAAACCTCTTCGCAGAGGAAACACAGAGGAGGGGTATCCCCAAGGGGAACCTGCTGGAGAGGCTGAACTGTATATTTTTCAGCTCCATGGGGACAATTGGAAAAGAGAGTGACCCTACGGCCGGTGATAATTCGGCCAAGGGGGCAGTGAACCGAGTTGACGGCTCCACTGCGAACCCGGTTGGAAGATCCACTGCTAACCCATACGGTGATTCTACTTCTAACTCAGTCGGTGACTGCACTCCTAACAGCGCTTCCCCCCTGAATGCGAGCTGCTCCCCGCGGAGGAGCCAGCTGACCCCATTGGACATGGCCAAAATTACGCAGCACATGAAAGCTAGCGCAAACAGAAGGGTCCACGAAAGTGACATCTATGACATTGAGATTCTGAAGAAGGGATACTTCTACCTCTACATCGGGAATGAACACTGGGATGACTATTACTGTGTCTTTTTCCACTTAAAGAATAACTTATTCTTCAAAAATGACCTTCTATATACGCACTACTGCAGAGTCTATGACAGAGGGATGTTAAGCAATGTACTGATCCCACCTGACTCTTACAGCAATTTTTTTATAGCCTTTTTTAAAGACGACCGTTTTGAGATGGACAGAATGTCTAACCTCGAGCTAGCCATCAGAATGAGAAGAAACTATTACCCATTCGTAATTGAACTGTCACGAAGTAAGAAGACAGGCATTCTAATTCACACAGGTCAGGATGCCCACCGGGTGAGGAGTTCTCTCATCGTTTTTGATATTAACTCCGATCCGTTTTATCTGATCCCGATTGAGTGTTTCCCGGAGGATAGGGTAGCCACGATGAATGTACGTGGTAGGGTTACCAAGGGAGAAGCTAACGAATCATCCCGTGGGGGCACTCCTCCCCCGCGTGCCAGGGTGAAACTCCACTATGGCCTTCTCAAGGAGTGGAACGAGTTCCTGGGCTCCGTGATGGAGAGAAGCAAACATGGGAAGAGAAACCTTTGCCACACACAAAGGCAAAGCGAGAAGACCCACTACGTGAACAGAAAATTTAGCCAGTGGATCAGGGCCTTTAAGAAGGAGAGGAACATCCAGGAGGGGCGGATGCGTGTCAGCGCAGGGAAGGGGAGCGTTTTAGCGGGCGCGGCGGTAGCGCCGTTCCAGTAATTAAATTCGTCGCCTTTTCCTCACCCATGTTTTATTTATTATTTTTTTTTTTTCTTGTTTTTCTTGTTTTTCTTGCTTTTCTTTTTTTCGTGGAACGCTTATCGTCTCATTAGCGTGTTTCTCTTTTTTACCCCCCTCCGGTTCGCTTTAAGGCGGCCCCCGTCCGTCCACCTTCTCATTTGTTACTACGGAGGGGGGGGGATCGCCGCTGCGATTATCTCGGAAGAACTCACCAGGATACCTCGCCGCGCTTAACTCGATCGGCCCCGTGGCCCAAATTAAAGTTACCCCAAAATGGACAGCTACGCAACGTCGGTTCCTGCTAAGCAGGTGACAACAAAGAGGAAGTGAGCTGATACGGAGGCGGTAGGGGACGCTCCGCACATCATGGGAGTCGCGCCTCGATCAGGTTAAAAAAAAAAAAAAAACGGATTAAAGGGGAGGGGGGTGCATGCTTGGGATAGCATATTAGCAGTTTCGTTAGGGTGCGCACTTCAGACAGCATGTTATTCGCTTCGCTAGGCCGCTTCCTTCCCTCGCTGTGCTACCCGCCGGGGAACCGCCTAAACTGCTGGAAGAGCACCTCGCTGGTGAGCAGGGACGTGCCGCCCAAATAAACGTCTACGCCCAGCTGCTCAGACAGCTCATAAGCCTGCCTAATTTCGGGGAAGGTAATCCCGCCAAGGATAAAAAGGATGATTTTTTTTCGACTCCCCGTTTGGGTCTCTTTCCTTTCGACTGATTTGAACTCCCACATAGTTCCCCTGGTCACATTTGACTTCTTCCCTGCAGAGGCGTTCTGCTCTTTTACATGGTTGGAGGTGGAGGAGGACCCGCGGTTAGGATCCACGAATGGGAAGTGTCCCCTGTGGAGAGTATCCTCATGTAACTCCGTAATGATGTCTCTAATGTTTGGTTCATATCGACTGAGCTCATATTTTGCATTCTTTGCGACATTCTTGTAATGCTTAACCTTTTTTTTGTTCCTTTCGAGGATATGGGAAACTTTGCACCCCGCGGAGGGGTTTTCCTCTGCTGTGTGCTTCTCCACGGGGGCGGATGGGCTGGAGGGCATCTGAGTAGAGGGCATCTGCCCAGAGTGCAACTTCAAATTGAGGAAGTCTTCGATGAACTTCTCCATGAAGAGACCAACCTGGGACGATTCGATCAGTCTTTCTTTCTCCACCTCGCTTACATTCTCATAATTAACAAAATAGAGAAGAAGTAGTCTGGCTTTCTCCTCTTGCTGGTAATCATTACTGCTGATGATGGAGAGGACATTTTTGCAATTTTTGCTGTGCGTGAGTTCTTTCCCGTAAGTGTCCACATTACAGCACAGGTCCTGTTCCACCATCCCGACTTGTACGATATTTCTCTTTTCTAATGTCTTGAAGCAGTTATCACATAGGTAGACATGGAGCCAGTATTGCTGAATCATCGTTTCGTATTGGGGAAGGGATCGCAGGGCATGTAGTGCTTCATTTGGATTTAATACATCTTTTTTCTTAATCTTAGCGACTGCATTTTTCTCGGTAAAGGAAGCAATATCATTTTTGATCATCTCATTTACGTCCTGGATGTGTGTATGTCTGTACTTTATCCAAAGGTTGTCTTCCTCTGAGAGGGTGGCTCTTTTTACTTCCTTCCGTTGATCGTTGTTTGTAATTTCGAAGCTAACTGTGTGGGGGTCTTCATCTCCTTGGTCAGTGCCCCCCCCTTCGGTGCGCACCCCTCCTTTTGCCTGGTTGGCCTTCCCCGACTGCTTCGGCTTCCCCCTCTCCGTCCTGATCCGCAGCACATCGTAACAGAGACTCTGGTACGCGTAGTCGTGGACGAACAAAATGGAGCAATCGACCGATCGGTCCAAAATCAACAACATGTCCTCTTCATCTTTCCCATCAGATGTTTCCAAAATGTTGGAGTCACTCACACAGCTGTAAAAGATTTCGGAAAACTTCCTACACAGAGGAGAATTCAGATAACGGACAAGAGGATTACTCTTCAGGCAGGAGCAAACAGAGAGTAACTCCAACGCAAGGTGTTCTAAAATGCTTGAATCTTTTATAGGATAAAAATCGTACAGATTTAATTTATGGTCTAAGTAGAAGACTCTACTTTCGAATGCAAAGAAGGGGATGTTAAAACAGGCACATGTCTTCATCCTCTTAAGTAGCAGATCGCTAGTCGCCAGGAGGTCTAAAATTTCTCTCTTTTTCTTCCCCACATTGGAGGTAAATAAAATGTGGACATTATTGTACATTGCATCTTTCTCATCTTTGAAATCTTCCAACATGCTTTCCACGACTTGCATTTTGGAACTGAGGAAATAGATGCAGTCGAAATCTTGCAGCCTGCTCCGCTTCGCGTCAATCTGTTCCACGAGGGACACGCCACGTTCTAGAAGCTCTTCGCTTCGGCAAATCATGGAGAGCACTTGGTGCGCCCTCGGGTCCACCACCATGATGACATACTTGCTCACTTGGGTGATCTTCTCGATCACG
Source organism: Plasmodium inui San Antonio 1 (assembly GCF_000524495.1). Lineage (NCBI taxonomy): Eukaryota > Apicomplexa > Aconoidasida > Haemosporida > Plasmodiidae > Plasmodium > Plasmodium inui. The sequence goes on from NW_008481837.1 coordinate 105,100, forward strand.
CTGAAGAGCCGCTCCCGGCAGTTCCGCTTCAGCGACATTGCGGCCGGGGGGGGAAGGCAGCGGAGTGGAAGCGATAGGGGTAGACGTCAGCGGGGTATCGGCGATGCACGATGCTTGCTCGAGAGGGCTGCCACGTGCCACCTGCCCCGAGGCGGACAACCGATAAGGGGAGAGGCGACTGGCCAGAAAAGCGCAGCCGGATTCCCGCTCACTCGGCAGCTCAACAACTCCTCGACTGGCGCAAATTAGCCACAAGCGCAGCATCCAGAGCGGAGGGCCCCTTCACATGCAGAGCACCGCGCGCTTACCATTTGCTTCTTCTTTCTTTTTTTTTTAATTAAAAAGGCAAGCTTCGCGATGCAGCATTCGTGACGCGGCCTGACTGAGGCCGCTTCCTCTTCTATTTTTCGTGAGCCGCTTTTTCCGCGCCGTCATTGCAAACGACTTTACGGAGCATTGTTGTAGACCATTTTGACGACCATTTTGACGACCATTTTGACGACCATTTTGACGACCATTTGACGACCATTTGACGACCGAACGCGATGTGACCGCGTTGACTTTTTTCCACATGCTGCATGCGTGCCCCTTTCCGGAGGAGCCGCATGCATCCCCATCCAGCAGCGGTTAACTGCGACTTTGGCGTCCTTCACCATTTGACGAAGATCGCGGAAAGCTCCGCGCAAGGAAGGGAACACCAGCAGCTATGCACAGGAAGGAAGCGCATCCGAACTCGTATCCATTTCCTTTTCGCAAAAATGATGAAGCGCTCAGGGGTGGTACACCACCCGGTGTATTTCCCATGTAGTTCCAGCCAACTTCACAACGCTTCCCTTTTAACTGTCCAGGGGGACATATGTTCCCCTATGCGAGCATTCTCACGCCAACCGGGTGAAAACCACCCTGCTGCGGAGATAACAACTAGCCGTTAATTCCTCCTCTTTGAAGCAGAAGTAAATGCCCACTCACAGTTGGCTTCTCCCGCGGATAACATCGAAGTAGGAAAAATTCTGCCACAAGGCAAAGCAGTCTAATGGCAAAACTGCTTCCATTGCGGATGTGCAGTTTGTGCTTTTTTTTTTTTTTGGAATGCCCCCCATCGGGCTTGTTTTTCTTGAAGGGAGCTATAGTAAACTTTTTTGTGAGGGGGTCATTCCGTCTCCACATGGTAAGGAAGCATAAAATAGACTAAAACCCTGCCTTGTCACTTATAACAAAAAATGAGATACTATTTTTTAATGTGTCCTCCGAGTGCTGACCAGCCAAGTGACGAAGCCTTTTAGCTAGTGTTTTTTTTTTTTTTTCTTTTTTTTTTGCACCCTTTTGCTGACCTGTTCAGGCGAAAAGTTGGCTAGCTGCTTAAAAAGGGAAGCGAAAAGTTATGACCATATGTCATAATAATTTTTTTTTTTCTTTCCTGCCAAGCGACAAGCAAATGGGATAGTAACGCGGCGAAGTAGGGAAGCCGAGAAAAAACTACCACGGAGGGGTTTTATAAGGCACATTCAAAGTGGCCACTTCGCCACTTCCAAGTCACTGTCGTCGGCTATCCCTCTCTACACAAAGTGGGATGAACATGCGGGAGGGTGGCTTTACTTTGCATCCACCTTTTGTCCACAAACAGTCGTCGAAACGGCAAGAGGGACCAATGCACGCTCGTTACCACGTCTTCGTAGGGAAGTGTAAAATCGCTTTAAACAAGTTAACAAACAGATCAAACAAGGCGAAACAAAAAAAAGAACAGAACAGGGCAACAATGAAACGTTAATGCGCACTAAAGTGTGTTTTCTGCTTGTCTTTTTATATTTTTTTCCCCCCTTTGTGAAATTTCCTATCGCTGCGATTTTTAAAACGTGACGCGTTTCACCGGAGAGTGTGCTAACCCGAAATGGTGCGCGCTGGGCACACCCCTTGTGCGACAAAAAATAAAGCACGTACGCGCACGTGAGCAATCGGCAACTGGCCAAGTGTCCTAATGGTCAAACATGTTTTTCCCCTGGCTCTCTTCTTAACTGTTTGGGCCACAGCACAAGTCGATGGTGGACTCTTTTTTCTTCCCTCGTAAGTGAAATTGCCCCTTGGATGTACAGCTCCTCGGTTTTATTTGGGTGCACCCAGCACAATTTCGTGTACCTGCCTTCATTTGGACAAATTCTCCATCCTTCGGGTCCCCTTTTCCCAATCGATTCCCCTGGACTGTCACTTCGACACGAGAAAGTGTTCCGCGCCAAGTGCCGTATGCCGACTGTGCAAGGCACTGAGTGTGTTACGCTTTTGGTGTAATTACTTTCCCTTTTGCGCATTTTTTTTTTCCCTTAATTGTTTGTATGCACACGTGTCTGTCTAGGGGACAGTTGGCACTTCCTCGTAACCGCCTGTGTGCACACGAGTATGCGGGGGTGCGTTAGCGTGCTCTTAGATCAAAGCGTGCATTTGTACCTGGGCATGAACCAATTTCGCTATTCTCCTGTTACTCTTGTTCTGCATTTGTGTTGACTCAGAAAAAAAAAAAAAGAAAAAAAAAAAAAAAGATCAACAGTAAGGCACCAAAAGGAAGATGAAGAAGGAGAAGAAGCGGAAGAATTACCTTCGTGCGTCTTGCATTCCTTTTTTTTCTTTTTTATTTGTAAAAATGTTCACCCCTGCCTTTTTGTCTGTAAAGCACAAACTGGCTAAGAGTCCTCTTGTTTACATTAAAATTACTCACGTTTCGCTCCCTCCACCTGCTTGCTCATATAAGCGCGAGTGGTTTCTCCAGACAGTTACATACCCGTATCCACGTGCGTAAGTTCAGCCCGCACCCCAGTCTGATCGTTCACATAAATACACACACATGTGTGTATAGTCCTCTTTCTCCCGCCCCACCCCTTGTGCACAGTATGCAACTGCGCGAATTTGCTTTTCAAATTGTGCATAAATGCTACTCCCCCGGGGGAGCATAATCGCATTTTATCTCCATGAGACTGGAGGAAAAGAACAGACGTTGGCACACTCAAGAGTATGCGGGATTCTGGCTATTTTTTTTTTTCTTCTTTTTCTTTTTTGACTGCCTTATATTTTGCTTACCCAGTTAATCGTCAATTATTAGCTGTTAAGTGTTGACTTTTGACTTTTCACTCTTGATTGTTAATTTGTTGCCTTTTCCATTCTGCCACTTAGCCCACTTTGCCGCTTCTTTCTCCTTTTTAGCGTTTTGGTCTATCTGTCGCTGGCGTCTCATCGCTTGCGGCCATTTTTTAGTTAGCGCATTTGGTTTCTTTCGTCACCTTTTAATCCGTCTCCTAAGGTTTGCTTTTTATTTCATGCCGTTTGCCCTTCCTGTTGTATGCATCCTTCCTGCCGTATGCTTCTCTTTATGCCCTCCTTATGCACAAGTGTTCAGACCATTCTGTGCACTGCGCGATTTTCCCTTGTGATCCATTTTTACATTCGGGAACTAACACGCCCCGGTGGTGCGCATACACCCCCCGCTATGACTGGTCGTGCATACGCGCCGGGCTGTAAAGGAGAAGGGACGGAGGGACGCTTTCGTCTCTGCGCGCCTGTGCGTAACTAGGGTGTGTACGCTTCCGGACACGACTTGACGCACAAGTTTGCATCGTTTTTTTGGCCTATTTTTTTGCCCTGTTCTTTTTCCCTGTTTTTTCGCATTTTTCTTTTCATTTTTTTTTGGCTTTCTGTTTTTCTGCTCTCTGTTTTTTTTCGTTCTTTTTTTTCCTGTTTTTGTTGACAGTTAATTTTTTGTTTTTAATCGCCAATTTTTAGTTGCCAAGTTTCAGTTTTTTTTAATGGTGAGTTAGTCCTTTCGCCTTATGCATTCATTTTTTTTTTCTCTCTCCCTCTGCTTTTCATTTTGGCTTCTTTTCGAATTCTCCATTGTGAGTTTTCCACTTTAAATTTTAAGCTGCCTTCAAGCGGCATTTTAAAAGGCCTCCTTAAATCGCCTTCTTAAATCTCCATTTTTAATTTTCCATTTTTAATTTTCCACTCTCAATTTTCCACTCTCAATTTTCCACTCTCAATTTTCCATTCTCAATTTTCCACTCTCAATTTTCCATTTTCAATTTTCCATTTTCAATTTTCCATTTTCAATTTTCTCCCATTCGAATTTTGCCTTTTTGAAGCTTTTTCCGATCCGCGTGCCCCTCGCGAAGCGCGCGTGCGTCCTGGTGCTAGTGTCCAAGTGCATTGGGCTCGTTTCCGCGCGCCCCTTCAGCCACGCGCGGAGGCCCTGTTTAAACGTGCGTCACACGTACGTCAAATTTGTCGCCCATTGGGGCCAAAAGGGAAACTCTCCGAAGTGCCACCTCCTCGGGCGAGAGTTGCCTCCTCGTGCGTGTGAACAGTTCGGAAGCAATACCCCCCTTGGTGCACACGCCTGTTTACAGGTCTATTCTTGCATACGCCTTTGCGCCTCATGACACCGTGTTGTTTTTTGCACCATTCGCCCGCGGGTGAGCAGCACATGTGGGCTGTATTCTTCCTCCCCTTTTTTTTTCACATTCGTTATTCCCGCGTGCCTACACACCAAGGAATAGCTTTTTTTTTTTCTTTTTTTTGAAGTAAAAAAAAGGGGAAGCGGTGAGTATCCAGAGTGTCCATGTGTATCCATCGTTGCTACCCTGACGCTCCTGTTTTTTTTTTTTTTATTCTTTTTTTTCACGTTGCTTCATTTGGTTCATCCTTCTGCTTTTTTTTTCTTTTCTTTTCTTTTTTTTTTTTTTTTTCCTGTGACTTCTACTAAAGTGATGTAATCACAGGGAGAGCAAACAATGACTGAGTTGCCTTCCATCAGATCGCGCACGTGCGTGTTTAAACACAACCCTATGTAAATGCATAATTATGTTGTGTCGTTTTCATTGTCACTGTAGCGCCATCGTGATGTGTTATTTTGGCTGACTTACCTGCACATGTGTGAGTCGTATTTTATTATAACTATATTATTATATTTATTTATTTTGTTTTTTCTCTGTGCCATTTTTAACGGCGTATTTTCTCCCCCTCTTAAGAGGTAGGAGGGCCCTCACAGCTACATATACCGGAGTGCTCGCAACACGTGTGCAGAGGTTCGCGTGCGTGTATGCACGTGTATTGTGCCTGTCAGTACGGAGTGGCGCGCGTACGCAGGTGCACACGGCGAGCCTCCACACTTCAGCGTTTTGCTGTGGTGTGTTGACTTTGTTGTGCTTTGCCGTAGTATTGTATGTATTTCTTTTTTCTTTGTTTTTTTAATCCCACACTATAGTGAGTTTTTTAAGTGGTCTTTAATTGCTGCGCCAATTGGTGAAAGCGTTTGCATCTTTTTTTTTTTTTTGCAATTTTGCATTTTTGCATATTAATTTCCTCCCCTTTTTTTTTTGTCCTTTTTCGAGGCACAGGCGGGTCCACCTGCGCACGAACAGATCTCACGATCTCTTAACCAAGGCGCAGATACTTCATACACACAGTTGCCGTGCCACACCACTCCAACGACTTGTTCACCCCCGTGGTGTATGCATATGCGAGTTTTTTTTCCCCTGTGTGCATACATGGGAATGGACAGCGCATGTATATACACACGTGATGCACACCCTCGAATTCTCCCACATACACACCGAGGCGAGTAATTTGACCGAAATTGTGGAAAGACAAAGGAGGCGTGTATCTTCCCCAATTTTTCCACATAAGTACCAGCGAGTGTAACCCTGTCGCTATTCACACCTGCACGACAGAGGGAGACGTATCTCTGCGAGGTTTCCTCTTCCCATTTGCACAATTTCGCAGCGACAGCCTTTGAGGTAGTCGACGACCACGCAGGTTTGTGTGAGGACGAAGAAAAAAAAAAAAGGCTTTGCAGCTACCTCCAAGTGAATGCAAAAATGTTATAATTACTTGGCTATGTGCATGTAGGGACCCTCACGCGAGTATGCCTTTTTTTTTTTTTAATGTTATTTGTTTACGAGCAGAAGCGACACGAGTTCGGTCGCGATTGCGACAGAGACTGCAACGCAACTGCAACTGCCACCGTGACTGCCTCCCCTTCGTAGGCTACTTTTCAATTTTGAAGCGGAGCACCTGGTGATCATTCAATCCGATACGCCTTCGCAACGTAACCTCCACATGTGAGCTCACGAATCATCGTTTGCCTTCCCCGTTTTTTTTTGCCCCTCCCCTTCTTCATTGTGTGACGCTTTAATTTCTTTCCCGCACGTGCATATAACAGCAGTGTGCACGCGCATTTATTTGCACGAGCTAGGTCCGTTGACCACACAGCTGTAGAGCACACCCTTTATCAAGCGCATTGGAAGAAAGGGAAAAATTTTAAATAACGCAGATCTCGCAGCATATGTGGTAAAATTATCCATTTTGAGCAGCACACCAGGGTGACTACAGCAGCCAAGTGATTTTTTTTAAACGGACATACACGAGGAGAGCACCTTGCATCTGCGCGTGCGCACACACACGTGCCGCGAGTCGCCCCAGATTTGTGCTGTGTGTTGCAGGAGCTGGTGAGGGGCATTTTTTTCTTTTTTTTTGTGGCTTTGAAAAGGAAGCCATCGCACCCCTGAGCAATCACAGTCAAGTTTTGCTTCCTCGCCCAGATGGGCAGACGCTTTAACGTGATCCCACTTCGAAGATGACTCCACTTAGCTTGCATCTGCTCAGATGTGATGAATAATGTGAGAGTCTCTCCGCCCCTTCGCCTGCGACTAACCATCTTTTTCGAGCATTTTTAATTTTTGTTTTATTTGTACTATCGTCTGCGGGTCTAAGGCAGAGGTGCGGATAGAAATAGACAGAAGCCGGTAGAACGATATAGAAGCCCATCCAAGGTAACCACTGAACCACTGCCAAAGAAGAGAAGTTCGCCTTTTCTCCCCCCAAGAAAAATACAACAAAAAAGACGAAGTGACGCCATGGAGAAGCAGTCCAAAACGGAAGGAGGGAAGGCCAGCAAAGAAGACATCTACAAGAACTACATGGATGAGCTGAATGTTCTACCCTCGATGTTGCAAAGCAAAAATCTGGACTCCTTCGCATCGAATTCCACCATCGATGAAAATAAATTAATGAATGTAAATGATCTGTGTAACCTTTACTTGGATCGAAACCCCGACAAGGGAATCAGCAAGCGGGTGGTAGATGCACCCATGGAGGAGGGGACCGGAGAAGCTAAAGATATGAGCTTTACCGGCATGATACGAAACAGCCCCGTGATGGATTTTTTAAATACACCCATTGTGAATGACACTGGAGGGGGAATCACCACGAACAGAGGCTTCAGCGAAGCGAGTAAAGTAGCCCCTCCTAGTGAACCTTCTCCGACTGATCAGATCGGAATGGAAAGGAACCCCTCACAAGTGAACGAGGCGAACCAAATCAACGGGGCAATTTCTACACACAGAGACCATTTTAACCTTACTCACAACAAGACAGGAATGAATGGGAAGGACGTAACAGCAGAAGATTGGAAAAAATGTAACCCCTCTTTTTACCACGATAGTCCCAATTATGCACCACAAAATGCAGGGGAGAATCACCTTTGTGGTGACTCCAATTGTCTATGTAATAATGGAAAAAATTCCTTCTACAGAAATGGAATTTTCCCCAACTGCAGTGAACAAAACGAGATGGCTGGCCACTCCGAGGTCCATAACGGTTACGACTACAGGTTCATTAAGCATTACCTAGAGCAGAGGCTGAACAGGCCAGGGAGCATCCAGAATGAGGAGCAGCGGGAACAGCAGCAGCACCAACTCAGCAACTTGGATGAGAAAGCATTTGATGTGAAGGGCTATTTCAAGGGGGGTTATCTTCCAAGGGAAGCTACGCTACAGGCTGGTCTTTACGGTGAACCTGTCATTGACCACGAGGTGAAGGACACGCAAGGGGTAACACAGGGGAATGCACACACGGATTCCGTCACGAATGCCGTCACGAATGCCGTCACGAATGCAATGACGGATGCACACACGGATGGAAGTACCCTTCCGCATGTGCAGGCCTATCTGCAGGGAGGAGTGCAGGACCCCGAGGACCTCCTCAATGGCGACATCCACAAGGATAGTTCCGCCTCCTGTGACGAATTGAAACGTTATGCCAATCATAGCAATGAAGAATCCCCAAATGAGGGGTTCAACAAAGGAGTGGAAGACAGCATGGATAACTGCAACTACGACTTGGCTAGTCACTCGGAAGGTAGGAACGTTGTCCCAGATGAGCACACTAATGATTTATCTGTCGAGATGAAAAACCGATCCGACGATGGGGAGCAGAACCCAGACCATGCGTTTAAAAATATCGCAATGAAGATCCATCACTACTTGAAGAATTACAGCAGCAAGATGATCTTCGAGGAGGGGAAGCAGCTCAATGGTGGACCCCCTCCTGGGTTAGCCCAGGGAAGCACCAAACATCCCGCTGCAATCACTTCCACGGTGGCTACCGGTGTGGCTTCCCCTATGACAACGCCTTTGGGCACCCCCCACAGCAGCCACATGCACGCGTATCCTGTCCATATAGACTACCCCTTCGGTAGATACTCCGCGAAGGACAAAGTAACCCAGCAGGGAAGGATCAAAATAACCGTCCCGTTATTTCTACTCTATATCACGAATGCCTATACCATTGGTAACCCCATTGGGGACCCCATCGGAAGCACCACCAAAAGTGCATATGCAGTGCGTCGGAAGAGACTCAAAAAGAGAATCATCAATGAGATTATTTCTGGATTTATCTACACGGATGCGAATAAATACGTAGAACAGCTCTTATGTAACATTAAAAATTGCTTCATTCAGGTGTTGGATTATCTGAGGGACTATAACCCTCAGTGGGTCTCCAGCAACAATGGGGATGCCTACTTCTACCACTTCAGGAAAATTATGGCAATTAACAGCTCCTATGTTGACGTCAATTCGATTGTCCATTACGCCAGGGTACTCACCAACATGAAGAAGAAGTTGACCGATGGACGGGTTAGATGCACACTGGGGAGGAGGGGTCTCGATGGAAGCTCCTTGCAGGGGAGCAATCTACACAGTAAGGTCTCCATCCCAAGTGGGAATGCCAAAATGATGCCCATTTTAAATACACTGCCTCCGAATGCGATAACCGCCATAGTGATGAATGGAGAAAATGACCCCTCTAGCGGGGGAAACTTCTACCAGGGGGTAAATCACTCTGCGTTCAACCAACCCATGCATCACGCAGATGGGATCCACTGCCTCGGTAGGTCCCTAAAGAGAAAACACAGCCTCGGGGAGGAAAAAGAGGCAGATGTATACACCCATAAGCAGATAAAGACAGACACGATCTCCACCGACGAGAATTGTACAAATAACGAGCCAAATAGAGACGTAAATGAGGAGGCAAATAACGACGCAAACACCAATGAACATTCTTTTGTAATGGGCGAACTGAGGATGAACCATTCCGAGTATAGGCCTCATCAAGGTCAGTACGACCCTAACGTTATGGCTTCCAAGGACACAGACGGACTGCTCTGCAGAGAAGGCATGATCGATGTCGAAGACAAAATTTACTACGCACCCAGTGACATGCGAACCAGCATTGAAACGGTCATTAACGAGAATGCCAAGCCGGACAAGTACGATGGTAAGTCTGGATTGAAGATTTACAGCGAAGAGGGCGAAGTGGACGAGGAGCAGGAACTTCATGGAGAAGGGGCACAACCGAAAGAAGGAGTTGAAACCTTCGGAGAGCGTGACACCAAGACCCCCAATGGGGATTATTACATTCCTGTGGAGGAAGCTCCCGCCGATGGGACACACCTAGATGACCCATTACAGATTAGAGGTAGCCACGGTACGGAAAAAAACGACCTGGATCCGAAGAATCAAAAGGCACTATCCCACCTGCAACAGTCTACAAAAAAGGAGGAAGCATTCACTGGGAAGGAGACCCCAAATGGGGAGGACGAAAGTGTCATTGTGAAAGCGGGGCAGGAGGAGGAGGCAACACATCCTTCCGACGAGCGTTGGAGTGCAAAAAACCAACATAATGGTATCATCAGCCGTGGCGAGGGATTCGATTTACAGTCAGGCATAATTCCCGCTGTAGTGGGGGACCCCAGTGAAGAGACTAACAAACCGCTGAACGTCCACCCCACTGTGTATGATGAATCGGCCCTCTTTAACGAGCAGTACCTGAGTGTATCCGCGATGGACAAATTAAAATCCAATGAGAGGAAGACAAGTGCATCTGACAAGTTCGATTCGGCGGAATTCGATTCTGAGGGGGTCGATTCGGTTTATCGAGCTAGCCATTTTTCAAATCGCTTGTCTTTGCCTCTAAGAAAGGCGAATGATCCGGCAGGGGGAGTGCCACAAGTGGAAGCAATCGCAACAGTCGCCGCCGTCGAAGCTGATACCATTCACGAGGCTAACCCTGGGGAAAATCAGCATGAATACCACTCCCATGTGACGGAACCAGAAAAGCAAAATCGCAAGGTGAAGAACCGACTGGTTTCTCTGAGCACCCCCATGAAGAACTCCATAATGCACCTGAATATAAATAAGAAGAAGAAGAAGAAAAAAAAAATGATGACGCATTATTTGAACGAAGTTATGAGCATACTCTTCTGCAACGATATTTTCAATTATGCAGTTATCTTTACTCCGATTTTGAAGAACCTAGGAGTGTTGTCTTCCTTGAGTGCATACACCATTAGCAACATCCTATTGAGACTGGACAATTTTAAGCTGATCGAGGTGGACAAGGGGAAGATTATGCATAAGAATACAAGCATGCTCCTTCGTGGAGAGTTCCTTCATACGAATGAGAAGATCGACTGCTTCGTTTGTTCACCAAAGGGGGGTGTTTTGGACGAGACAAGCAGTAATAATGCCAGGATTGGTGGCATGTATGCTAATGAGGCCATCCTTTCAGGTGAAGAAGACAAAGCGCTACAGTATCTACTGGGTATGATGGAGAAGGGGGGTCAGAAAAGAATTGTCGCTGAGGAGATGATGCGAAAATTAGGTTTTGCTCCCCATGGGGAGGCGAAGGAGGTAGGGGCAGTCTGGCCCGGGGGCGCGGGACACGCTGTCCACGCTGCTCACTCTGCCCACTCTGCCCACTCTGCCCCCTTTGAAGTGCGAAGCAGTGTGCACAACAATCTCCATAACAATCTTCATAACTGCATTGGGGGTAGTCGGGATGATCTCATCTCGCACTGCGCCCACGGGGAAGGTCAAGCAGTGGACCCCTGCGGCAGTGGAGACAGCCTATGCAAAACTCAACTGATGCATTTCATTCGGGAGGTTCTAATTCAGCACGGCGCACACATTAACCAGAGCGTGGAACTCAGCTCGAATGACAATGATGTCTTGGGGGGGGAAGCACCGAAAGATGACAATCACGGAGGCAGCAGAAATGGGGATGAGCCAAGCTATACTGCTGCAGAAAATGACATCCGTGGGGTAAGTAAAAAAGTGCAAAATAGTCAATCGGACAGAGCAAACGGGGCGAATGGGGAACAACCCCCCTTCGATGATAGTGCAGCCTCCCTCCAAACAGAAGAGAAGAAACAAACCAGATACAATTTTAGCCAACAGAAAGATCATCATAGCATAGATTGCGATTCGAGTCACGTCGGAAAAAGCAATCCCAATGGAAACATTCTAAACAAGGAGAATTTTTTTAATCTGTTAAAATGGTACTTATCCGTTAAGGTCGCTGGTGTTTCTGAAAAACCTTCTATCGGTAAATCCAATGTGAGTGCACAATCGCGTCTGTGCGATAATGGAGGAGCAGGGGGCGACCTTCTGCTCAGCGCAGTGAGCGCGTGCAACCATATCCCGTCCGGTGACACCTTCCCGAGCGGTAGCTTCGCCGGCGATGGGCCACAACAAAGCGACTGCTGCAAAACGGCGGACAATAAGGACGCACTGGACGACAACAAAACGGTGGATGCCGGCAAAGCGCTCCATTATGGGGCATTCCCCTGCGGGAGTGTCCCCAACATGTGTGCAGCCGGAAGTAACAATCTCTGGGTAAACATTCTCAGAGCACAGGGTGCATTACATCGGTGCAGTTCCTTTCATGGAGAAGAGCCAACCAATGCCATTGCCAACAGTGGAAACAGAACCTGTCTGGTGCACCCATCCGCAGGGTGGAACGATGCAAATCAGTTGCAAAACGATCCGCAGTATAAAGCAAACGTTTTCATGCATGCGAATCATCCCAAGTGTTCCCTCGTGGGTATGCTGAACCAGCACGTAAGCCACATTAATGGTCTGTTCGGCGGAGGGATGGCAGCATGTACTCCTGACAGCCACCCCTGCGCGGAGAAGATCAAACTGGCCAGCAACTTAAATGAGAAAAATGTTAAGAGCAGTCTCATTAGTGAACCCAGTGGATGTGAAAACAACAACAAGGGAACCAATCCATATGGAGGTGAGTTAGGAAAGATTCTTCTCAATTTGATTAAATCTGGAGAAATGAATTTAGAAGGTTTGCCTTATGAAAAATTTCTTCTTGACTCGAAGATGCTGGAAGAGACGAATGGTTCAGCGGTGTCTAGACATCCCTTGGGAGAAAACAACAATGTGATGTGTAATGAGATGTATGGAGGGGAGCACCATCGTGATAAAACACATGGTGGGGTGAATAATCCGTCCAACTGTCCCTGTTGTGTGAAGAAAGTAGTCGGTGGGGGCAAAGGCAACCTTATCGACATGCCAAACCATCTGTCTAGCCATCCGACCCAAGAACTGATCAATAAGAATGACGGACAGGTAGGTAAGGAAGGGGACATGACAGAGGAACAAGTGCATGGAGAGGAAAACCTTCTAAAAATGAACAATAATAAATGCCCGGATGGGAAGCTTTCCTATGACAGTCTGATTGACCCGGCCTGCACAAATAGCAGCAACGGAGGTATCTGCCAGAACTGCCAAAACTGCCCGAACTGCCAGAACTGCCGAAGCGGATTAATGCCCTCCACCGCCACCGCCTCAACATGCACGCATCAGATCAGCAAGAGGAGTAATAACCTATGGAAGCTATACCATCTGTATGAGCTCCTAGAGAAAGAGAAGAACGGCAATCCTGCTGATGATAAGATCTGCACTGAGATGCAAAACGGATTGAGAAAATATTTCACCAAGCATGACTACCTCTTTTGCAAAGGGAGAGTTGGCCACCCCTTCTCCTCTTGTGATCACGTAGGAGCGGAAAACGGGTGCGGACAGGAAGGCGCCAGTGGGAACGGTTGCAGTGGGAACAGAGTCCTAAGCGATGGCTGCAAACTGCTGAGCGATAGCTGCAAGCTGTATGAACAAGAGTTGTATTCACTGAACAATCAGCTCTTACATTCCAGGAGGGACAATATGCAGTTTACGTCTTACACGAGGGAAGACAGTGGATTGTTTCCCTGCTTTGATAAGGGGGATGGGAATGGCGGCTTCGCAGTAGCGAATACCACCTGCGGAGCGCCGGGAAGTCACTTCCCCGGAGGGACAGCCGAGGAAGGAATGTATCCGCATACCCACAGGAGTTACAAGAACCTCTTCTTAAATGACGAAGAGAACCACAGGAATGAACCGACCATGTTATTTCACGATGGCAATCACAGGACAAACAGAATGGGTGGTGGTAGAATGAAGGACTACCTGTCGTCCTTGTACAATTCGATTATTTACAAATCGGGCTTCTATCCCACTGAGGGGTCTAACCATAACGGTGCACAGAGCAGTGGCGGAAGTGGCAATATACGTTTCAATTGCAATAATCATGTGAATAGATGCACCGACTCGAGAAGAAGTAGCAACCTCTGTGACTACCTCACGAACTTTACCTACTCCAATCCGAACGAGAATTGCAGCGATAATGTCAGTCACGTGGACGAATTGGGGAAATTCCTTCTCGGAAGAGAACACAGCAACAGTAGGGATGACAGTGGAGGCAGCAGAAGGGGTGGCAGTGGGGCTAGTGCCCGCCATGGACTAGGTCGTCACAGCACTGGTAGGCACAGATACCACCGCCTCGGAGGAGCAAGTGCCACCAAAGGGAGCAGCCACAATAAAAGCTTCCCACACTTGTACAAAGATGTAATGACCTCCTTTGATCACGGAAAGATTAAGCAGTGTAATAAACATATGGGAAACTCTCTTGACCTCTTCAGCGGAAGGAACACAACAGATGACATCAACTTGCATCGTTACCTAACCAGGAAAAGACGAGAAGAAATGAGTGACCATATCCAGAAAAAAAGGGCACTCCTAAGAAGAATAAAAAATGGAGAAAATATGACCGATCAGGAGATCAATACATATCTGATGAAATTATCTGCAGATCCGACAGAATATAACTTATTAAAAAAGTTCTATCTCCATGGTGGGGGGATGGAAGATCCGCACGATGTGGACGCGGTGGATTTGGATCGGGTGCATGACGATGCGGCGGATGTCGATGCGGTGGATGACGAAGCGGACGATGACGACGCTGATGGACGACGTGATGACATTGCCTTAGACGGTCGGGACCATGACATACATGGGAAGAAAAAGATACACATGAAGAATGGCTATTTCAGTGGCAGATCCACCGCAGGGGCCAGTGGAAATCTGCTCAGATCGGGAAGGCACAAAGATATAAAAGGCGGAAACAGCGTCGGATGTAGCGTCGCTGGAAGTGGAGCCAACCATGAAGACGACGAAAATGTTAGTAGTGTCGATTCGACGAAACTAGGAATGAAAGACGATCGAAGAAAGAATGTTAACTTCTATCTAAACAACTACACGGTGGAATATGGAAGGGGAAGGAGAAACAAAGTCCTGAATCAAAATTATATGAAGAACTACCAGATGGAGAGTAGATATTATGGAAGGAGGGAATCTTCCACTGGTGGTGCGGGAGAAACAGGGATGAATGGTGTGCATGGCGCTACGAATGGCAAGGCAGTACCCCCCATGGATGCTGATCATAGGAGTGGTAAACTCAATGGCTCTTGCTACATAGGAAATGGAAGAAATCACAGCAAAGACAAGACAAAATTGCACATGGAGACGACAAGGACGACGAGCACGGCGACGACGGCAACGGCAACAACAAACCCGGCTGGTAGAGGAAACAATGCCACTGGAAGAGGAGGAATCGGATCCAGGAGAATGAACACGAAAGGGAGGAACAACGCAGTTGTCGATCCGAACGAAAACTACGAATATAAAATGTCAGCATCGGAGCTGAAGCCCCAGAGAGGAGTCTACTTCGACCGATCGCAAAAGGCATGGATAGGTAGCTGGTACGAGGAAGGGAAGCAAATCAAAAGGAGATTCAAAATTAAATACTACGGCTGGGACGAAGCTCGTAATTTAGCCACCAAGGCCAGATTCGCCTTCGAAAATAGGACCAAGCATATAAAGGGCGCCGGCAAAAAGGGCTCCTCTGCTGCGGCGGCGGCGGCGACGACGACGACAGCGGCGACTGCAGCAGCTTCAACCAATTGCGATGCGTCCAATGATGTCACTTCCAGCGGAGCGAACGATGGGACGGAGGCGGTCAATGCGGATGGCTCCGGACAGTACGCACGCGCGGGGGGGAAGGAAGAAAACGCGGCGAATCTGAATGACAACGGAACGAATGAAGACAATGCCAACGGCAACCATGGTGCGAGTGCTCCCCATTTCGAAAGCGGCAGCTACGTAGACGGGACGAACAGGCGAATCATGTCGAGAAGAGGTGGAGGCGCGTACCTGCCGAGCACCAATGAAGACAACGCAGTGGACTCGAATAGCGCTCCTAAGAATAGACGAGATGGACGACGAGGAGGGTCCACCATGTACACAGGGAATACAAACAGAGGAAGGGAACATAAAATGGGAGATGAGAACGATCCCATGAGTGGCAAAGGAGGAGTGGCGGGACTGGCCGCCGCTGCAACCGGCGACGAGGACGAGGACGGCCTTCCATCAGAGAACCAGAGAAAATTAAGGACCAATAACAACCCAGGGGAGGGAAGCAACAAAAATGGCGTCCCCTACGCAGATGCCATCAAGAACAGCGATGTGGGAGAATCCACAAACGGCTACGAAGCCGGGGAAAGGGGAAAGTATCCTTTTCAGCATCACCAGGTGGATTATGAGGGGTACCATCCCGCCTATGATAATAAGAAGCGGAACATTGGAAACGCCAAAGGTGACGTCCGAGGTGGAGCGTGCAAGAATGGAGGTGCCTACGATGGTTATGCGGGGAAGTACGCGACCGACTACAAGGGGATCGAGATTGACCTGTTCAGCGACTGGAATGAGTATCACCGGGCGTGTACCGCTGTTAGTGGTAGGTATGAGGCTGGAGCCAGGGGAGACTATCCCGTGAGTGGCCTGAGCAGTGTCAACGGAATGAACGACCTGGATGGAGGCAAAGGCAAGGGGAGACAACACCTGTCCCAGGCCAGCGCCCTCCGGCAGTACAACGATTGTTACGTAAAGGGTGGTTACCCGGATGGGAAGCCCAGCACAGAGCACGCAGCGGAGGATGAAGGTGTGCCAAAAAAGAAAAACGAAAATGAGCAGTACGGTACCTGTGTCAGCAGAGGAGGCAGGCGAAGGATTAACAGCAATGGGAACACCGCGCGGAACCCTCACGAGAATGATCCTGAGCATGACGACGATGAAGACATGAACTACGATTACTGCAATCAGATGGGGACAAGCAGGAAGGATCGAGCAAACAGAGAAAACCATCTCAGTGCAACAGAAGACAAAAATAGAAATACGTGTGCAAAGTACCCAACAGGGAAAGCAGGAGACAATGTCATCACGTACGCAAAATCGAATAATAAAAAATCCAGTGAAACGAATCAAATTGATCACTCGGTTCTTCTACCCCAGGGGGTGTTCTATCAGGACTCCAAAAAAGCTTTCTGTGCCAACTGGTACTCGAATGGGAAGCAGGAAAAAAGATATTTTTCGATTAACAAATTTGGTGAAGAGAGAGCACGAAATTTAGCCATTGCCGCGAGGAAGAAGTTCGAAAATGTTTATAAGAAGAACCACAATGTGGGAAAAAAAGATGCACACTATGCTTGTACCATGATGAAAACGGAATCATTCGACGATGTAAATGGACTGGATGGCTACGACATAGGGGAGACCTTCCACGAGGCTAGCAATAACAATAACAGCAGAAGTAACAATAGCAGACAGGGCTGTGGCAGCCATGGGGGGAAAGGGAGCCCTACGCACACGGGGAAGGGCGCAGCGGCGATCAATGCGGCGCTGATCGCAGCAACCGGGATGAATGGCCTAAACCAGGGGGGCAGGAGTGGCGTAGGGCACAATAGCAAAAGTGGCCCCAATCACGAGATGGACACTCTTGATGTGAAGAAGGTACACATTAATAACGGGGGAAACGGAAAAACGGTCGGAGTAGGCGCGCCTCCTTTGTCTGCGCCCCCCACGACCAGCAACGACCACCTGCATTACGTGCAAAATGGCTACGTCAATGGGAAGGACTACTCCAATTGTAAGGAAAACAATCTCTATGGGGAAGATCTTTACAGGGGGGGGGCTCCTCTTCCCTGCAGAGGCGACCTCCTCCAGGGGGACCCCAGAACAGACGGAGTGCACCAAAACGTCATGTCACTGACGCCCCCAAGTGAGGGCATCCGAATGAACCTTGTCAGCCCGAATGGGAGTAGCACTCCACCCTACACGACTAACAACACGGAAAAGGAAAACACCAAACTTGTGAGTAGCCCCGTCGGAAGCAATAGCACCACTGACATGGTAAATAATAACATGGCCGATTCTGTGCTCAATGGCAGAGTAGGGGCAACCAACTTCGACGGCGAAGCTCTTCAGAACGATTTACAGATGAGCATCATCGCGCCCTTAAGTAACATCGCTATCGCAGGAGCAACCAATCCAAATGATAACGAAGGTGCTGACCCGAACGGATTACACGACGGAAATGGTATGGACAGTGCCCTCCTCGGAACCAACGTGGGAGGAAGTGCCACTCCCCCATTCGGAACCAGCAACGGCAGCAGCAACGGCAGCAGCAACGGCAGCAGCAACGGCAGCAACAACAACAATAACAGCAACCTTTTTATTGGCCCAAACGACGTGTGTGTTCCCGGAGCAGAGGACCAAAACGGGGACAGCAACTTCTACACGGGGGCGACGACCAACAAAACAAACGAGATGATGCACCTCTACGCGGCACAAAGTGAGAGGCTCAGTAAAGGATTAACAGGCGAAGAGCTTACTCCTGTTGATGCCCCCTTCGATCCGAACGGAAAGGAGTTTTCTTCCACCCCGGATTATTACAATGGCAACAAACAGGGAGCGAAAAATCCCTTCACGAGAAACATCAAAAAGGAGATCGACGATATGAGCATGTACAGCAAGTTGGAAAGAATGGACAAGTCCAACTCCTCCACCCCTGCGGGGGTTTACATGATCAGAATCAACGGCATTGTTCAGGCGTGGAGGGCCGAGTGGAGAAGCCCCAGCGGGTGTAAGCGCACCAAGAACTTCGGCATCAACACCTATGGAAGCAGCTTGAGCAAAAAGCTCGCCATCGAAATGCGGGCCAGGATGACGGGCGAGTGCCTCGTGTCGGACGACGGCACTGTCTTTGACTACACCAATAAGAAGACCCCCAATGGTGCCATCCGCGATTAGCTGGGCGACGCAGCTGTGGGAGCGCAGCTGTGGGAGCGCGGCCGCGTCATCCCTGCTTAACGTCGCCAGGAAGGTGTGTGACCTCTCCATCCGCATTGCGTTTGTATATTTTGCCGAACAGGTTGCTAATACCCTTTTTTGCATTTCCCCTCTTCTCCCACAAATTTTTGGTTTAACTTTTTTTTTCAAGTGTCATTGTACGGCCCTCGCGCTTCTCAAACTGCTCACGGTTTGGTCGTTGTCGAACGGGATTCGTCGCCGGGCGACCCCGCGGACTGCCCTTAAGGCTCAGGTTTGAAGGTACACATGAAGGGGCACAAAGAATCGCTTAAAAAAACGGGCTTAAAAAAACGGGCTTAAAAAGATGCTTAAGAAAACGAACTTAAAAAACGGGCTTAAAAAGGTACTTAAAATGTGCTTAAAAAAAAGTCCTTAAAAAAGGGCTTAAAAAGGTGCTTAAAAGGTGCCTAAAAAGCTCTCTCAAAAGATCGGTCAAAACGTCCCAGTTCGGGGCCCTTCGTTCCACCTCTTTCCGCCTATTTGCCGCCTCTTCCATGCCCCATCAGACGGGCGTCTCGAAGAGCACGATGTGATACTTCTTCCTCTTATTCTTCGCCGTCATGCGTATGTACCTATTCTTAACGATGTTGATGACTCCCGTGAGGTCGCGCTTCTTCGACACGAAGACACACCAGGAGCCCCTGTTTTCGTAGTAAAAGTAGGTTGCCAAATTGAGTAAGCTGC
Source organism: Plasmodium inui San Antonio 1 (assembly GCF_000524495.1). Lineage (NCBI taxonomy): Eukaryota > Apicomplexa > Aconoidasida > Haemosporida > Plasmodiidae > Plasmodium > Plasmodium inui. Next base: position 124,476 of record NW_008481837.1, read on the forward strand.
TTCCTAACTCCTCCATGCTGATATTGGGATTGTTAATAAATTCATTAATTACGTGTTGCTTGAAATTGAACTTCATCTTGTCATCCATGTAGGAGAAGTCAGTGTGCACATGAGTTATGTTTTTCGTCTTCACTTTTTTGTATTCTATAGATGTATAGAACGCCTTGGCATTCATGAAATCCAATTTAGAACCCTTCCTCGATCGGAAACAAAGAATCGTGTAATTATCTTTTATATACTTTTTATCTGCATTGTTGGAAAGACATATTTCGTGGATATCCTTCTGCGTCGGGAGAGTTAAATACTCCACAATGGGACTATATCTATGCCTATGCACTTTGTCCTTCTTGTTTTTGTAATAATTGCACTCTTCGTTAAACATAACATTTTTGTCTAAATCGACGGAATCATTTTGCAAACACAGATGATCTTCGTCGGAGATATACGATTTAAAGTAATAATCGGAGGAGGTAAAGAAAATATTCCATTTTCTGTTGTGTACATTTTCCATGCTAGTGATCATGTTTTTTAAAATGTCTATTAGATGCATCTTTTCATCCGACTTGGTGATGTACTTCTCATTTAGGTGGCTCAACAGTAAGTGCTTCTGCTTTGGGTTCCTTAATTCTGGTGTGTATTCTCTGAACCCGTCTTTCCCTGCATCTAAGAGGTTCCCAAAATTGGGTTCTATAAAGCAATGCTCATAATGTTGCCCTTCTTCGGTACATATGTAACAGTCCATCATGTTCTGAATCATGTTCACTTCATCTCCAGCGCAACTTAGCAACATCTTATTTAATTCTCCTATCTTCTTCGATGCCATTGCTTTGAAGCAGTTCAGACTGTAGTCAATGTATTCCTCATCTGCAGCTTCCTCCTTCGAGTTCTTCGTTTCGTCCTTCGTCGAGTTTTCCTCCTCTTGATGCTGGGGGTTCACTTCATCGGCTGCACCATTCTCGCTGGGTGGGTTCATTCCCTCCACTGCATCTGTCTCGGTGGACGGGTTCATCTCCTCGGTTCCATCTGTCTCGGGGAATGGGTTCATGTCCTCCGCTGCATCTGTCTCGGTGAACGGGTTCATCTCGTCTACCTCTACTTCCAGTGCCTGCACCTCGAGCTCCTCTGCTTGGGGCATCTCTTCTTCTACGTTGTCCGGCTCTTGGTGTGCCTTCACTTCGTCCGTTTCGATCGCTTCCTCCTTCGGCTCATCTTTCGCCACCTCCCCCTGTACCTTCTCCTCGTTTAGTTCCTCTGCTTGGGGCATTTTCTCTTCTACGTCTTCCGGCTCTTCGTGTGCCTCCACTTCGTCCGCTGCGATCGCTTCCTCGTTCGCCTCTTCCTTCACCTCTGCTTCCACCTCTTCCTTCACCTCTGCCTCCACCTCTGCCTCCACCTCTGCTTCCACCTCTTCCTTCACCTCTTCCTTCACCTCTTCCTTCACCTCTTCTTTCATCTCTGCTTCCACCTCCGTTTCCACCTTTACCTCCCCCTCCTTTGGTTCCTCTGCCACTCCGTCCACCTCTTGTTCCTTCATAGAAATTTCCTTATCTTCATCTTTCGCCATTTCCACCTTTTCCTGCACTTCTGCCTCCACCCGTACCTCCTCTGCTCCTTCATCTTTCAAATCGACCACCTCCACTTCCTCCGCCGCTTCCTCCTTGGGCTCATCTTTCTCCGCCTCCACCTCTTCCTCCTCGGCTCCTTCATCTTTCAAATCGACCACCTCTACTTCCTCCGTCGCCTCCTCCGCGCCATCCTCACCTGCCTTATCGGCGTCTACCTCCACCGGCACAGAGCCAGCCCTTTCCACATCTACCTCCTGCTCCTGCGATTCTCCTGCATCGGCCGTGTTGATGCTCACGGTGCCTCTTCTCTTCTCTTCCTGTTCGTCACTGTTTGTGGCGTCCACAGGGGGGAGCTCCTCCTTGGGCAGGTCATCCTCGGGGGCTTCCTCACTTAACTGCTCCTCATTCAATTGCTCCTCCTCGGCTGTCTCTCCGTTCGCTTTGCCTTCTTCGGCAACTTCCAGTTCTCCTTCCTCAGGTTGGACTCCGTCCAGGTGCACTTCTGCCTGTTTTACTTCCTCCCGATCCACTTCTCCCTGTTGTACCTCCTCCCGGTCTACTTCTCCCCTCTCAACATCAGCCACTACACTCGCATCCGCGCTTCCCTGCGACACTATCTCCCTAGACGGCGAGTCCCCGCCGCAGAAGTTTGGCATTCCCATGCCGCAGGTGCGGCTTCCCTTCAGGGCCTCATCCAGATCACTCACCTTCCCGTTGCAAGTAGGCACGTTATTTAATATATTCATAATACCACACATCTGTACTGCGTCTTGATTGAGATCACTGCCTTGTTTATGGTAGGAGTCTCCCCCTCTTTCCATGGATCCTTCCCCCGTTTTGTCCTCTGCTTTGTCCCCTCCGAAATTATACATCTCCGATATTCTTCTCAGGTTCATAATTTCCATGATGTACTTAAGATATGTGTTTTCGTTTTTCGAATCAGAATCCATTCCTTCTTTCATCATCTTGTAGATCATTTCAGCATCCTCTTTCTTGTACACTTGGCTGATTCTCACACACTCTAGGTTTAACAACCCTGCTACCTTGGAGGTAAATTCTTCCCCCCCAGGGTGTGCCCCCTGATGAGCATTCACTGCTGCACCCCACTTTGGAATCATCCTGTGCATGCACTGTTCCCACTTTCTCTGCATCAGAATTTTTAAAGAGACATCCGTGAGGAAGATTCGGTTTTCTCCCATGGCCCATTCGCTCTTACTGATGTTGTAGGACTTTATCATATCTTCGACACGCTGCTTGGCGTCTTCGTGTGGAGAATCCAGTCCCGCCCCCTCTGCAGCTTCGCCATCTGCTTCTTCCTCATATGCTTCTTCCTTATCTTCTTCTTCCCCCTTTGCCGCCTCCCCATTTGCTTCTTCCTCATCTGCTTCTTCCTTATCTGCTTCTTCCCCCTTTGCCACCTCCTCATCTTCTTCTTCCCTCTTTGCCGCCTCCCCATCTGCTTCTTCCCCCTTTGCCACCTCCTCATCTTCTTCTTCCCTCTTTGCCGCCTCCCCATCTGCTTCTTCCCCCTTTGCCACCTCCTCATCTTCTTCTTCCCTCTTTGCCGCCTCCCCATCTGCTTCTTCCCCCTTTGCCACCTCCTCATCTTCTTCTTCCCTCTTTGCCGCCTCCCCATCTGCTTCTTCCCCCTTTGCCACCTCCTCATCTTCTTCTTCCCTCTTTGCCGCCTCCCCATCTGCTTCTTCCCCCTTTGCCACCTCCTCATCTTCTTCTTCCCTCTTTGCCGCCTCCCCATCTGCTTCTTCCCCCTTTGCCACCTCCTCATCTTCTTCTTCCCTCTTTGCCGCCTCCCCATCTGCTTCTTCCCCCTTTGCCACCTCCTCATCTTCTTCTTCCCTCTTTGCCGCCTCCCCATCTGCTTCTTCCCCCTTTGCCACCTCCTCATCTTCTTCTTCCCTCTTTGCCGCCTCCCCATCTGCTTCTTCCCCCTTTGCCACCTCCTCATCTTCTTCTTCCCTCTTTGCCGCCTCCCCATCTGCTTCTTCCCCCTTTGCCACCTCCTCATCTTCTTCTTCCCTCTTTGCCGCCTCCCCATCTGCTTCTTCCCCCTTTGCCACCTCCTCATCTTCTTCTTCCCTCTTTGCCGCCTCCCCATCTGCTTCTTCCCCCTTTGCCACCTCCTCATCTTCTTCTTCCCTCTTTGCCGCCTCCCCATCTGCTTCTTCCCCCTTTGCCACCTCCTCATCTTCTTCTTCCCTCTTTGCCGCCTCCCCATCTGCTTCTTCCCCCTTTGCCACCTCCTCATCTTCTTCTTCCCTCTTTGCCGCCTCCCCATCTGCTTCTTCCCCCTTTGCCACCTCCTCATCTTCTTCTTCCCTCTTTGCCGCCTCCCCATCTGCTTCTTCCCCCTTTGCCACCTCCTCATCTTCTTCTTCCCTCTTTGCCGCCTCCCCATCTGCTTCTTCCCCCTTTGCCACCTCCTCATCTTCTTCTTCCCTCTTTGCCGCCTCCCCATCTGCTTCTTCCCCCTTTGCCACCTCCTCATCTTCTTCTTCCCTCTTTGCCGCCTCCCCATCTGCTTCTTCCCCCTTTGCCACCTCCTCATCTTCTTCTTCCCTCTTTGCCGCCTCCCCATCTGCTTCTTCCCCCTTTGCCACCTCCTCATCTTCTTCTTCCCTCTTTGCCGCCTCCCCATCTGCTTCTTCCCCCTTTGCTTCTTCCCCCCCCAAGAGGTCCAGCAACTCCGCGAAATAAAAGGCGTGGGGGAAGAGCCCAGCACCTTTGAGCTGTCTGAACTGCGAAAGGCACATCCTCTGAACCTGATCGAGGACGACACGCTCGTCAAACAGGTTAATAATTTCCCCCCTGCCGCTCAACCTGTTCTGGTTCGACGTCATGCAGAATATGAAGTGGCAGAAAGTACTCTCCTTCACCTTCATCAATTCGATCAAGCTATTCCTCAGCATGGTAACAGGCATTTGATTCTTCGACTCGTACTTGCGTCGGAACAGTTTCAGAGCAGACTGAATGCTGTATCGTCTCTTCTCCTCCATGATGTCCCCAGAGGGGTCATAATCATAACTGCAGCAGAGTTGTTCCAGGTAGGGGTTGCCCGACTTCTTCATCATATCAATATAGTTATTCGTCAGTATTTGTATGTTTTGGCTGATAAGCTCCTCGGATGAGTAACAAACTTCACCATATGAGTGGACGATGACGAAGGAGGAAAGCGATTTGCTGCTCTTCTTCCCCGAGTCAATGGAGAAGGCCTCCTTTATGTACCCACCCTCCTTGGAAAACTTCTTCACTATTAAGGCGTGCAAATTTTTCTTTTCGGTGACTTTCTTCATGGATAGATATTCCAAGTAGGAAAAGAGCGACTCTTCCTCTTTCTGAACCAACACATTGTACAGACCCTCGTTGTCTATTTCGTCCAAGTTAAGGCAGGAGGAGGTCTCTATGCCTTCTTCCCTACACAGTTGTATCCTCTGTCGGAACATAAAATCCACGACCATCTTACGCACCGCTTCATTGCTAGTGTTTACGAGTAATTCGGTGAGGGAATTCTTTTCTCCCTTTTCAAAGTAGGCCAAATCTAGAACATTTATGTAGTTTGACTGATCACTGCCATTCTCATGATCTACCCCTCCTCCAATTAGAACCACCAATTTACAGTTCACCTTATGCAGAACCCAATTAAATAACTCATCGTAAGTGGTCTTAATGAACGCTTCTATTCTCCTCTGGATCTTGGTTTCGTTATGTACCTTCATAAGTAGAATATCGTTGAAGACGTAATGTGTGGTGAAATATTTTACGAGTTGTTCTGGACGGATACCCAGGAGCTTACTAGCTAGGAGGAAGCTCTTCACGTTGTCATCCGTAATTAAATCCTCATTTGAATCTTCCAAGATTTGTAGTAACTCTGCGTAGTTGATGGAACTTTCACAGAGAAGGTTCTTTCTAAGCACAGATTTCTGTCGCAGATTTTTCACCGTCTCTATATTCCCTAGGAGTAACAATGCCGAGAGGATAGAGAAGACAAAATCGATTTCTTTGTCGTCATCAAAAATGTAATTAAATGATTTTAGTAATTCAAGAAATTTGGCCGATTCGACTGTTGAGGAGAGTCTCTCCTTCGCTGGGTGGCCCTCTACCGCGTTGTCGTTAACCCGCAACGTCTTGCCACTCCGCATGGACCCCCTCAATCGCAACATCCTATAATACTTCACATCCTTCAGATAGTACATTTCCTTGAACTTGTCGCTTGACCCGTTTAGGATATAGTAAAAAATGTTGAAGGAATTCTCGCGATCGCGTTCGTGTTCGCCGCCCGTTTCGTCGTCCGTCTTGCCGCCACTCTCTCCGCCACTCTCTTCGCCAGTCTCTTCGCCCATCTCGTCACCCGTTCCGCTCTTTCCGATAAGCCTTTCCTTCTCGAAGAGGAACTTCTTCACGTGCATTGACTTCACGCGCCCACTCTCGTCCATGTGGAGAGTAAAAAACTTGGATAACCTACTGGAGTTGTTGTTCTTTCCCGTTTTGGCGCCCCCGAAGGCGTCCAGGATGACGTTCATGTGGGCTATCATTTCGGTGAGCTTCACTCGGTTCGGCTCGGTAGATTCCCCCGCTTCCTCTGGATGACTTGCCTCATCCCGCTGGTTCATCTCGGCCGACTGATTCGCTTCGTTCTCGTCGTCCTGTGCGCTGGCTGTCCTCTCCTCCGCGGCAGCGACATCCTTCTGCTCACACGTCTCCTCCCGAGGCGTCTTCACTTGATAGGCCAGAAAGTTTAATATATTCTTCGTGATCTCACTCTTCCCCGAGCCAGACTCACCAGTCACGATAATGGACTGATTCCGTTTTAACATGCTCAAATTTCGCAGCGCAGAATGAGCAACGGTGTATTCATTCGGATTCCCCTCGGCAGTTGTGTCCGAAAACTTGCGCTTGCGAATGGTTTCTTCATTGTTTAGGCTCAAGTTCATATTGGGGTTTACAAATATGAGTAGCGGACCCATCTTTGTGTAGAATTTTTTGTTCTTAAATCTTCCGTGGAGATGATGCAGTAACGCGGGATCGTTAATATATTTCAGTTTTATCAGGTCATTTTGGTCCAAGGTAAAGAGATGGTTGGCCCTGTGTATGTTCTTCACTCTGCTCACAAATATGCGTCCATTGGGGTCGTCGTGCTTGCATAACATGACGTCATCGTCGTCATTCACCTGGACTATGCGGCACAGAATGAACGGAGTGTTGTCCGCATCCCCCTCCGGGCTGGAGGATTCGTTTTCATACCACACGATGTCTCCCTCCTTGAAATTTGCGTCTTCCGCGCCCCCCATTGTTGTCGTGTGCGAAGTAGTACAAAATGGAGTTCTGTGTTGGTTCGTGCACATTGGGGGGTTATGGAACCACCGTGGGGAAAGTTTTTAGAGAGAAAAAAAAAAAACGCAAACAGGGGCGAACCACACCGGACACAAGGCGCAAAACAGTTGTGAAGCGATTTACTAAATTTTAACAATGTAGGAGAAGGAAAAAAAAATTCCACAAATCCACGACTGATGGTGGAAGTGGTGCCTCCTCGCCTTGCTTCGTTTCCCCTGTTTTGGTGTGTTTCGTTTAGTTTTTCTTTAGTCTGCTTTATTTTTTTGGTTTATTTTTTTGTTTTTTTGTTTTATTTTTTTGTTCTATTTTTTTGTTCTATTTTTTTGTTCTATTTTTTTGTTCTATTCTTTTGCTTTTTTGCCCATCATTTCGCTTTTTCGCATTGTTTGTTTTTTTTTTTTCATTTCTCGGTCAATTTATAGACTATAAAGTTACGACATCAGGTTGTTTTTCATGCAAGGCATAAGGAAAAAATTTCCGGAGAAAAAAAATGTACGCAATTCTATGAACCTGTGCGAAATTCCACGCAACTGTATGTAGATAAATGTACACACTTCTGTACACACTTATGGCGTATGTGCACATGCGCACTGTAGTGGTGGCGCCCCGAACACTGGAGAGTCGCAAACGCAAAACGGACCCACGCCGGTACACAGAGGCGACCGACCCTGCAGAAATTGTGTGTAGAGAGGGAAGGGACGGAACCATTTAATGTACTGATGTTGTTGTTTGCGAATGTGTGAGGAACATACAGGGAGGGTACACGACAGCGATCATATAGCAACTGCTTTGTAAATGCTCTCGCAGGGCGTTTTTCTATATAAAACATGATGAGCCTTTTTCCACAATAACGAGTTCGCCGAGGGGACCGTCGTAGGTTAACAGGTTAACATGTTAATGGGTTGCTTGTTCGTTCGTTTGCTCCGCAGTTGTTTTTTTTTTTTTTTTTTTTTCTAGCTAGCTAAAACGGCATAACGGCTAGTTACGCGGAAAAAAAAAAGAATTGCTCTAAAGAGGTGATAAAAAAGGAATGGCTACTTTCTGAATAATTTTTTTTCATCGAGGGGGAGATCGTATAATGCGGTTTCCGATTTTTCGAAGCATAAATCTGGCCCCACTAAGGGGGGAGAAACACACAAACTTATCGCTTCACGCCACGGCCCGGTCCTCGAGGCATAGAACTGGAGGGGTAAAGCACACACGAACGGACGGGCCGATGGTGCACAAAATGAAAACACCACCAGGTAATTCCCAACACTCAAGGAAAGAAGTTAGAAAAAGAAAAAAAAAAAAAACCAAAAACGCGGATCACAAACAAGTACAAACGCGCTTCGCGCACGCACGTAAAAAAAAAAAAAGAGAGAAAAAACTTCCCTATGTGGAGAAGGCCGCCAACCCCAAGCCCGTGTGCTCATTTGAAAGCACCTCGAACGACATGTTCACCGCAGAGGCTAATTTGAGAAGCTTTCTTCCTTCTTCCCCTGCGTCCGCGGTTGCTTCTCCCTCGGTCCCCACAATTTGGGTTAAAAACTGGGGAGACACCCGCTTCATCTTCTCCTGCACCATTAAAAAATAGGCGAGCAAAATGGCAAAGCGGTTCACTGCCTCACTGTCCACGTGGATATTCTTCAACGCGACATTGATTAAATTGTTACTGAATTGTATGGAAACCCCGCGGAGGTCACACCGCAGCGTCTCCCAGCTGCTTTGTTCCCTCGTCGTGATAACAACAAAATTGTTCAAGTGGAAAAAATCAGGCGCCAAAAATTTTCGGAATAGGGATAAGAAATCCGCGCCTATAAGAATGAACACCCCGTTTGCAATTTTTTTATTTTGCTGAATCCACTTGGTTACACATGGGTCGTGCGAAATGGGCATTCTTTTGCCTTCACCGTGGAGGCAACCACCCTCCCCTGTTTCGGTTGCTTCGGTTGCGTCAGTTGCTTCATCTGCTTCATCTGCTTCGTCTGCTTCTCTCGTTACACCCGTGGGCCTCGAACAAAACAGGAAAATGTTGCCCCCCCCAGCGGAACTACACACAATGGGCTGATTTAATTGCACAATTTTCAAATCAAGATTATTTTCAAAAAAGTGGAGAACGTTTCTTTTGACGTGCATATTTGTAGCCAATCGAAAGTTGCCGGCTTTTTCCTCGCTCGCTGGTGTCTCCATGGGTGGTCCCCCCAGCAAAGTGGTGTGCGCCCCTTTCATGTCGCCCTCTAAGTTGGTCCAAAAAACATGACGCAAACAGCTCACGCACAGATTCACAAACGCGTCGTTGTAACCTTTTTTATTCTTATCTATTACAAACCTTAACCTTAGTGAGTTGAAAAAGGAATTGCACTTCTCTCCAATGAGATTGGACACAACTGCCACCCCTGCACAGGAGTGACAAAAATGGGTCATAGTTTCCTCAATGTTGTTGGTGTTAATGCCTCCAATGAGGATAATAGGTGGAGCCTCTGAGTTTGAAGTTGGTTTGTAAATTTTTCCTGTCTCTTGAAGATGCTTTATCCTACAATGTAGCATTCGTATTTGTTGCTTCAACCCCTCGTGATGCGAAGCTGCAATTTGCTTCGTCGTGGATTCATATAACGTATGTTCATGCACTATGTAATCAACATGGCTATTCAGGGCCATCTGAATGTCCTCGTCATTGCTAAAGTTTATGGTTGCCCCGATGATTTTGTCTTCTCCTAGGATGTCCCTCGCGACGTTCATGGGGACGTCTGTCCTCCCCACATGCACTCCATCAGCGTCTACACCTAGACAGATATCGATTCTGTTGTTTATTATTAGTGGTACTTTGTATTTACCTAGCAGCTGCTTCATCCTTACGGCTGCGTTGTAAAAATATCTGTCATCTGCCTTCTTCAGGCGCAACTGCACCAACCCCACTCCGCCAAGAACTCCTTCCAGGACCTTTCCAATCAGCGTGCGGCACACGTTCTGCTTATCCGCGAAGAATTTGTCGTCCGTCACGAGGTACAGGGAGTAGTCGACATGTTTCCCCGACGAGCTGCTCCGCGTGGAAAAGCAGTGGAAGCGGGGCAGGCGGCTCCGGCGGCTCTGGCTGGGCCAGTCGGGCAAGCCGAGCAATCCAGGCAAACTAGAACTCTTCTTCATCTTTTCCATCCCTTCTTCGTATAGAAGCCCCTCCCCTTGGGTTGCTCTTTCGCGGCGGGGTGCGCACCTGTCCGTCACTGCAAAAAGGGGGAGTATGTCCCCCCCGCTGCACTAACAGGAGCAAGCGGCTATGTGGGAGAGCGGCCTCTCATGAGCAGCATGATGAGCAGCAGTGCGCCGCTTTCTCCAGCGAGGTATCCTCTCATTATCTCACTTTCCGCGCGCAGGGAAGGAAGCATGCGGTAAAGCCTGGTGCCCATTTTGTCGGCGCTCATAATGTGGTGAGTACCTTGCGGAGGGACACGACGCGGTGAAGTTGCATCGATTGTAGCTTTACCCCCCGCGGGGAAGTGTAATCAGTCAAGTTCAGCCTTACCTTCTTTTTTTTTCTTCCTTGTTGGGGAGGAGGGGGCCGTCGGTAAAGCGTCGCTCTGATAAAGGAATATAGCGAAATGGTCTACTATCGCTGCCGCTTCAAACCTGCCGCGTCCGCATCAGGGGGGCCGACCTTGCCGCCGAGAACACCGCGTTCCGCGGAGCAGTTTCGCTTAATATTGCTGATGGTGATTTTCTTCAAGGCTCCGTTGGTGTGAATCAGAGCCCTCTGCGAATGCTCGTATATGGCCTGATGCAGCTCATACTTCTGGGTTAGCTGGTTCGTGACCTCCTCCCTGTCCTGGTAAAATTTCTTCTCCTTGCCTCTAATGGAGTTGTATCTGTTTATCAGCTTAGTCTGTTTCTCTAGTAGCTCCTTTTTCTTAAGAGCCAACTCCTGTTCGTATATTTTCATATCTTTAATGGAAAAGTCGAAAGGCAACGAGTGGATATTCTTGTCCTTCAAAGATTCATACATCGTATTAGCTTCTCTGATGCTCACATCTTGTCTGCGTCTGTCTTGCAAAAGGCTCACCTTGTCTTTTTCCAGCTCATCAAAGTAGCTATTTGCGCATTTCACCATCGTCCCCAGGGTTAGGGAAAGTTCTCTAAAGAGGACCTCTTTCAACTGGATCAGTTTTCTGTCGTTATTTATATGCATCACATGATTAAGTATCTGTTGTCGCAACGGTATCGACATGAGGGATACCATATTTGGGTCCACCTTTCGAAGTAATTTGTTCAGTTCTTCCTTCTCGTAGTACGGACTCAATTGCATAAAATACCTTTCTTGCTTCTCATCGAGGTAGTTTTCCTTCACGTATTGGTAAGACTGCATTATGCGTAGCAGACTCTGTAGAGGGTCCAGCAGGTTCACTTCATCTATGGGTAGTAAGTTTCTTATTCTTTGTAAGTAGCCCACTTGTTTGTCCTTTTTGTGGACAATTCTAAAGGGAGAGCCCTTCACGTGCCATCCGTTTAGCGTCACGTTTATTTGTCTGTATGGGATGGTCCCTTCCTCTTCATCTGCTGCAGTGGTTGGCCTTACGTAGCGGTATATAACTTCATAGGAGCCATTGTGCAGGTCATTCACCCTAACGATTTTAACCCCTCCGAGGGCGTGCGCCTCAAAGGAGTCGCCTCCTTCGGAGATGGCATTCCCGTAGGCGTCGTAGCTCTGGATGAAGAAATTATCATACTGCTTCTGCCTGTCATGGTCGCTGCAAGAGGCGACAGGGTCGCCAGGGTCCCCTCCTGCGTCGTATTTCAAAATGTGCATGGGGGGGTCTTCGTCGTCGTCGTCTTGTTCTGCTTCGTCCTCTTCTTCGTCCTCTTCTTCTTCTCCCCCGCTGCCACTACTACTACCCCCGCCCGATTCACAACCATCGGAGTCCGCCAAATCAAACTCGTTTGCGCGTAGCGAATCGTTATAGATGCGGCTGAACCTTCCACGTGTGTGTAATTTCCGCTTTCTTTTCCCTGCCCCCCTTCTGATCGCCGGGAAGACCATCCCACCGCTGACCCTTTTGTACACCACACAGTTTGGGGCGTACGCCACGTTCGGCTTTATGCAAATGAGGTAGGGGGAATTCGCAACGGCCTTTTTTTTGCAAAATATAGACAAATAGTAGTAGCCGCACTTTCCCAAGTTATACGTCACAACATAGGTCCCATTTTTTAAATCGCTAATGTTGCACTTGAAACTATTTTGTGTCAGTTTCATATTTTCACTATCGTACATTTCGGACTCGAACATGTATCCTTCTCTCATTGTTTGATTCTCAGTGTTGTTGTTTACATGAGGAGAGGGTCCTTCTATGAACGTGTTTGCACCTGTTTCATCCCTACCGCTACGCGTAAGAGGGGAACGACAAAGAGAGCCACTTTTCCCCCTCTTCCCCTCAGTAACAGCAACGATATAGGGTCCATCCCTTTCTGTGCCTCCCCAAAGAGATGATTCCCTCTCTTCACACCCCACATGTTTGTAATTCGAAAAATTAGCATTAATATTATACCTATTGTGATCCAAATTGATTAACGTCTCATGTTTTTCTCTTTGGAATTGGTTATACAAATTGTTTCGTATGTACAAGTCGTATCGGTTGTCCTGCTGCTCCTCCCCCTGTGTTTGCTCCCTTTGGTAATTCAGTTTGTCTACCTTTTCCCTTTCCTTCACGTACGCTTCAAATGTGTAGTTCTCCACGTAAATACATTCCCCTGTTTTGCTAACCGTTTCGATTACCACTTGGTTCAGTACACCTGCTATGCCTTCGTACAAATTTCCTCCCTTCACCTTGCACGCCACAGGGTCTATTTCTGCGTTAGACACAGGGGTGAATTCGAAATCTTTTTCTTCCTTTCTCATAGTTGGAGATGGTTTCATTTCATTTGGAATTCCTCCTCTTCGGAAGCTCTCCCAGTCATCATCTGTAATGTCGTCTGCGCCACACTCGGTCATCACCTGCTCGATGTATTTTCGGCCAATCTGTTTTGTTCTGTTCAGGTACTTCTTGTTGACTTCCCTCTCTGCGTACCTTTCGCGTGCTTTGTTTTTGCTCCTGTGTTTCTGCGCGGGGTCGCACTTGAGCATGTCGTTCAGCTTCCGCAGGGGGGTAGGATTCTCCATATTGTTAGCATACTTCATGTGCTTAGCAGCCTTCCTGTGGTTAGCATCTTTCACATGGTTAACACCCATGATGTGGGTGGTGATACTCTCCTATTTCCCACCTGGGAGAACCACTTGAGAACAACTCGAGTAAGACAAAAAAAAAGCGGAACGTTTTAAAGCGTCGTACAGAGGGCTAAACGGGACCTGTCACATAAAGGGGCATTCCTTCAACGCGGAGTGGCTACCGCTGCTGCGCAAATCTGTTGTCTCTACCGCTACCGCAACCGTTGCGTTTACTATCTCGGTTGGTGTACACGGGGAACCGCACCTCCCTTCCGCACTAGCCTTTGCTTCAAAGTGTAGAGAACCTCCACACAGGCGCACCAAGTCGCCCAGGGAAAAAGAGACTGACGGGCGCACACTTTGCGGAAGCTTTTAAACCTCATTCGAGGGCTACCTTAACATGGTTGTCATGTTAGTTTTCAAAAATTGCCAAGTTATAACGGCTAAAAGGCGAAGCAGCACTGGACGCATGCACAAAAAAAAGAAAAAAGAAAAAAAAAAAAAAGAAAAAATTGCTCCATTTCTGCGCCTATTTGAACAAATCCGTATCAACGGGTCAGGCAAAATGTTACAAAACTGAAAAAAAAAAAATAGCAAAAAATAGCAAAAAAAAAAAAAGGGAAAAAAAAGAAATATCCCTATGAACACCCCCCTTTTAAACAACGTTAAGTCTCGTTCGTTTTGGATGAACCTCCCCTTTGCGACTTAACAGTTTTGGGATGTTAACATACATTTGTGGGCGTCCGCGACATACGCAAATGTGTGTATATGGGAATACAGGCGAAATGGGCGTATGTACACCTACTAATGAACAAGCGGCTTCGCTCCTGGGATGTAAAGTATCCCGTCTATTTTCAAACAAACGAAAATTCTCAATGGGCCGGAGAAACGCACCCTCCGGTTCGCAGTCGGGCAGGAATGCAAGGAGGAGAAAATTGTCCGGAAGTCGGACATGTATACTTGTTTGTTTTTTTTTTCTTATTCGGGGGTTGCTCTGTGTGCGCTTCCTCTCTGTCCATAACGATAGCGTAGCAAAATGGGAAGTTATCCCCTGTGGGATGGATTCACCAATTGATAATGTCTGCCTTCTTCTTGGAAGAAAAGGAAGTCTTAAGAATGTGGAAAGTCTCCGTGTTGAAAAAGTTGCCGATGTTTTTTAAAAACGAGTTGACACTTATATCCCTATCGCATTTGCTCGAATTGACATACCGCGTCAGTTTCTCACTATGCATGTTGTCATACATTTTTTGAAACAGCTTTTCTGTGTCCACTTTTTGCTGATTAGACAATTGATAATAATATCGTGTCTCCCCTTCGTTACTCGATGAGGCTTCCACATCCTGCATGTGATGATCACACCGTCTGTGCTTTTCGCTGGCACAAATAATGCCTTCCGTTTTATCTTCCCCTTGTCCTCCACCTCCCTCCGCATCGCTCCTTTCATCTGAACGGAGGAAGTCAAAATTTTCAATAACCTCCTGCTGAGCGATTTTTTTAAAAATGCGAGAGTTGTAGCAGAGGCAGCAGGTGCGCCTATGGACACGTTCTGAAAAAATGTTCTGGGCGCATCCGAAGAGGCACCCCTTTTCGCAGGCCATCAATTCTATGTAGTCGATTCTTCCGGTGAAATGCAGATTGTAGGTAATTTCCACGTCGTATTTTTTTTCCTCGCCGGGGGGGTTCGGTGGCGTACCACTCCGTGGGGAATTTCTCCATGGGGAATTTCTCCGTGATGAATTTCTCCGTGGTGGATTCTTCCCTGGGGGATTTCTCTGTGGGGCGTTCCCCCCCCTGCTCTCCTTGACCTTCCGGATAACACTATACATGCTCTTAAAGCCGTAGGAAAGGATCACGCGGAAAACGCAGTGTTCGCCTTCCAACAGGGACAACACCACTATGTCGTGGTACTTGAGATGGAACTCCTTCTCGTCCACCTCAAAATTGAACACGTCTCTGCACACACATTTGAATATCTCTTCTCCGTAACCCATCGAAATGTTATTTCTATTTCCGCACCGGAGTGTGTACTCGGCGAGCTGGTCGTAAAGTTCGCGCAGTTCGCGCACTTCGTGCAGGTTGCGGCTGCCAATCCGTTCGGCGTCTGTCCTGGGCGGGGTGTCATCCGCGGCAGCTTTGTCGGGGCCCCTTTTTGTCTTATTTGTCTCCAACCCCTTCATGGCGCCCCGCAAAAGGTCGTACACACTGTCAACAGGAATCTCTGGCAGCGACATAAGATCAATGCCCGTGTCGTTTATCAGCTCGACGAGCTCCACCGTGGTTAGCACAGCATCGACGCAGTGGAAGTTTCTCTTCTCCTGTTGGTCTGTGTTGGCCGCCTCCCTCATCGGGTGGAACGTCCGTGGCGAGACATAAGACAGATAGGAAAGCATGTTCTGATTTAGGGAATTCTCTTGGGGGAGGTTACTTCTGTGCGCCTCCAACTTTTTGTCGAAGCAGTACAGCAGGTAAACATGGTTGATGTCGTAGATCGTTGGGGGGGTGGCATTCACACGACTTCTTCCGCTGCTTCGGATGCCTCGGCTGCTTCCGTTGCTTCCGCTCCTGCCTCTCCTTCCATTGCCTCCGCTGTCAGCTTGGCCCGATGGCAAAAAACGGTGGTTCCTGCGATAGTGCTTCCTGCAAACGGCCCAAAACTGCGACTCGTATTTGCAGTACAAATTGAAAAAGTTCCTCAGCGGGGGGAGGCTTTCCAGCAGGGGCAGAGTCACATTTATGCTCTTCTGGAGGTGCAGGATTTTTAAGATGATTCCCTGGATGTCCTGACTGGATTTTACTTGACTAAATAAGTTTAGCTGTTCTTCATCGAAATTTTTTTCTCCATATATAACGGTGCCACTGCAATGAGAGCAAATCACAGGAAGGGAGATGTTTCCCTCACGTGTGTAGATACTGGCATGGTTGCTGTTGCCTTTGGTGAGGTTACTCCCATTTGTAACTGCCTTCTCCAGGTTGCCCCCCGTAAGCTCAGTTTTACTTCCCCGATTGGATTTCAGGCGGTGGTCCCTTTTACTGCCCAAGGTATCATCGGCATGGTTTGCATAGTCCTCGCCTTGTTTCCCTGTCCTCGTGGCCTTCCCAAAGTGGAGCATAAACTCACGCTTGCTCTCATTCAGAGCTATCAATTCGCTAAGGGAGGATTCATACACATAATCGAAGCCCAACGACTTGAACAGAAAGCATAACTTCTTCTGTGTCCTCTGAATGGAGAAGTTGTAATGTACGGACAAGGCTGTGATGCTTTGCAAAGACAAGGAAATGATGTTGATTTTTTTTTTCCTAATTTCGTTTAAAATTTCGACTGCATTTTGGTTTTTGAGAAAATTGGTCTCTTCATTTGTAACGCAGCCACTACAGGCTAAGCAGTCAGTCAGCGATATTTCTCCCCTCTCCTTTTTTTTCTTTTCTTTATTCTTCCTATTTATGTTGATTAAATTTGGCTTGCTCAGGTCGTCCTCATTCACAATTTGCGACTTGTACAGAAAGGGCTTTATGCATTGCTCCCCCTCGTTGTAGTAATCGTTCAGATTTTCTAGCTTGATCGCGTTGGAAAACATTTTCTTTTTTTTTTCTTTTCAGCGGGTATATTGTTGTGCAGGTTCGTATTGGTGTTACGCCGGGGGGGGTAGATTGTCACTGTGGTGTCTCCCCCATTAGGTTGAGGGCACTGCGTCACCACTTCGTTTTCACCGCTTTGCTGTCACTGCTTCCACTACTTCCCCTCCCATGCGTGCCTTTTTGCTCTTCATTGCTGCTTCGCCACGCCGCATGCGCGTAAACAGGTGGTAAATATAATTCATATACCTGCGGCAACAGGGGGTGGGCTTTCTTCTCCGTTTGGCCAAGTCACGCTCGAAAGAAAACTCCACAGCGTGGGTCTCTCTCCTGTCCTCTATATAAAATTAAAAGCAGCGTCGGCATGGGGGGGGACCCTCCGTAACGAATCCACTTCAAGTTTCCGCCTCGCGAGGTGGGCACGCAAAAAAGGGAAGAAGCAGCAAAAGGGAGGAGGCAGCAAAAGGGAAGAAGTAGCAAAAGGGAAGAAGCAGCAAAAGGGAAGAAGCAGCAGAAATGAAAGGCATCCAAAATAAGCCAAAATGGAACAAAAAAAAAAGCGACGACGGAGGAGCAATACGATAGGAGTTCTGAAGTTCTGAACTTCCCCTGAAGCGGAAGCTTCTTATTTTCTCGCAACAACAATTGGGGTCACCCACCTTGGAGAAAAAATAAAATAAAATAAAACGAACTCGGCGAAGTGCTAACTTAAGATTGGCCGAATATGCCATCAAAAAATTTAAATTTGGCTTTAAAAATGACCTAAATTAATCTTTTAAAAAACTAAAAAAATTTTTAAATCACACACAACGGAGGGGGGGGGAAAAAAAACGAGGCCAAAGATGGTTGTAAAAATGTGTGCAGGTACATGCGAACATAAATCTGAAGTAATGTATGCGACATGGCCTACGTACGCGCACATGCATATGCGGGCAAACACACACTCGGAGGGGGTGGAAGCGTGGCCGACGTGAGCATCAACGCCGGTAAACGCATATACAGATACAGACGCACACAGGGGACACAGGCGCACAGCATAACCACGTCACATGGACAGCGGAGAGGGGAAAAAAGGGAACATGAGAATACTGAATTCAGGAGAGTGAAAAACAGGCACAATTTAAGGGGGAGGACGCGATGATGCAGTAACGGAAAAGCAGTGACGGAGATGTAGCAACGGTGTAGTAGCGGTGATGTAGGTGTAGGGGATGAGCACCCGCGCAGCAACCGCCATCTGGTATAAATTGAAAAAGCAATAAAAAGGATCATCGGATAAAAATACAAAATGATTATTAAAATTAAAAATTTAAAGAGGGGACACGCAAGGGCGGGACGAAAGAGCCGGGGGAGGGAGGAAAAAAGGGAGATCAATCCGTTCGTCTTGCCATCTGTCTGGCGATGCCATCAATCATTTTTTGCGTCCGCTCATCCGTTACAATTTTGCTACTTTCTATTTCATACTTTCTATTTTCTAATTTCTATTTTATATTTTCTATTTTCTAATTTCTATTTTATATTTCCTATTTCCTCCGCGCGTTGGGGCTCCTCTCCCCTCCTTCAGTCCGGGTTGTTATCACCATCCGCATCACGCCGTACCGCTCTGCTTATTCTTGTATTTCCTAATTTTCTTCTTGGCGTATACGTTGAGGAGGAAGCTGGCCATCATCATGATGAGCGACTTGGAGCAGATGATAAAAAGAGTCACTCGAAGGCCCCTGCTTTGTTCGAAGCAGCGCTCGCTCAGTTCTCCCTGTGGGGTAGGTGCGGCGAAATAAAAAAAAAAAAAAAAAAAAAAATCGGTATGGGCGGACAACCATAAGGGGACAGCCATAAGCGGACATGTCATGAGCGAATATGCCATGAGCGGACGTGCCGTTGGGGCTAGAACGCATGGAACACAAACCGGCATATTATATATACACACGCAGCTCCGTACGCAGCGTTACTTACATTTCTCGTCACGACGCAGTCAGGAGATAGGGTTCCCTTAATCTTGCCGATGATAATCGTCCAGGGGATGTCGCTGTGGAGGGGGGCGGCGGAAAAAAGGTATGAAAAGAGGTGCGGGAAAAAAAAAAAAAAAAACAAAGCTACACTCGTGATGACGATGAGGCCAGGTGTTATATCCCCTACCCAAGCAGATGCGAAATGAAGGAGGACAGTCCTATGGAAAAGGCGCGGATGTTCTGAGGCACGCACACCATGAGTCCGATGTTTTGGCCAGGCTGCGAGGGGGGAGAAAACGGCAGACGGGGAAGTGGTGACAAATAAATCTGCGAAATGCAGACGCATAAATGGTAAGCGGAACGAATAACCACCCAGCGGAAGCCATAACCGCTTAGCAGAACGCATAACCCCTCCGCATCGCCTCCCTGGCGCAACACTCACCATGGCGGAGAAGAGAAAGGTCAGCCCGAGGGTCATCACGAAGGTAAACAAATACGTGTTGGTAATAAATGGAATTAACATGACAAGCGAACTGGCAACGGCCAAAATGATGAAGGTCTGAATGCCGATGATTCGAAGGTACTCATACATCAGGACGTCCTTGCTGTATATCTTAATTTTCTTCTCATTATTATTTATATGCTCATAATTC
This sequence comes from Plasmodium inui San Antonio 1, assembly GCF_000524495.1. Classification (NCBI taxonomy): domain Eukaryota; phylum Apicomplexa; class Aconoidasida; order Haemosporida; family Plasmodiidae; genus Plasmodium; species Plasmodium inui. The sequence continues at coordinate 143,734 of NW_008481837.1, forward strand.
TTGTCGACATTCTGTATGTTCAGATTGTAGAAATCCATGAGGAAGCCTCCAAAACAGGTGCCAACAATGGAGGAGAGACAAGCACATAGACTACAGAATACCGTGGCAGCTTTGTACGATGGGAAGAGCTTCAACGCATACAGGATTGGTGCACCATAGACTAAGTACGATTGTACCATATCGGTGTGTGCCGTTAGTGCAATAACTAATATGAGGAATCCGACGTTCGTCAAGGTAGTGCTTGCAAGGAGACCCAAATTAAGGTATTCATTGTTTTTCTCATCATCCATAGATTCGATACAGTTATCCAGCTCGATCTCTAAATACTTCTTGTCCTTCTTTGTCTTCCCATCAGTCTCCTGAGTTGTATTCATATATTCTTCATCCGGCCCAAACGATTTCAGAAGATACATTTTGTCTAGATTGTTGTTGATGTAGCTGTTGTTGCTAATATTTTGCTGTTCCTCGTCTTCGTTTGCTTCTAAGTCCATTTCTCTTATAATGGCAGCGCAGTCTAGGTGGCTGTAATTTTCCTTCATATAATTAAAGGATCTGGTCTTATCAAAGCTCGTTCCCTCGGATGCTTCGTGCATCATTTCTTCGTAGATTCCTGAGCTGCTGTTTGTTCCCTTTTTCATGATCTCCATCCCCTCGTCGAGAGACTTTCGCTCGAAGCCGAGTCCTCCGTCTGTCTGATTTGCAAAGTCGGAGCTATTCTGTCCGCCCACATTTCGCGTGATGCTACTCTGCCTTCTACCATTCGCGGGTCCTGGCTGCCCGGCGAGGGGGTTTCTCCCCGAGCTGACGTTACTCGCGTTTCTGTTTGGTGTTCTGTTTCCGGGCGCCGCTCCGGCGGGGGAACTCGTCGCGGAGGTGGTGGCAGAGGTGGTCCCAGAGGTGGTCGCTGAGGTGGTCGCAGAGTTGGCGGAGTTGTCCGAGTTTGGCTCCCCGGATGTGATGGCGCTTGTGCTTTTCTGAGTGACCCCTTGGTTGGCGGCCCCGTTTTTAGCCGTCCCGTTGTTTCCGGCACCCGATGGAGGACCCCCCTTGACGGATTTCCTCTGGTTCTTCCCGTCCTCCAAATCGGTGGCGCCATCCCCCTGTTGCTTCTGCCCCGAGGACTGCTGCTCCCTTCTGCTCTTCTCGTCCTCATACTTTTTTAATAAATTTTCATCAAACAGGTAGAAGCAAAGGGAAAAAAGCATGAAGGCGACCCCCGAACCGGTGAAGTATTGTGCTACGGTGATTTTCATGATGGGTAGTAAAACGGCGAGCAGGTACCCAATACAACCCCCCAAAGGAAACATAGTTAGAAAAATGCTAATCCAGGAGCCAGCTCGATCTTTCGAGTATGAATAAATCAGAGGAGGGATAATTGTAATGAAGGCAGCTTCACTGAACCCACAAAAGAATCTGCTAAACATTAGGGAATAGTACGATCCGATAATAAATGAGAAACCAGTCATTAGTAAGGCCAACGAATTCTGAAAGAGGAAGATATCCGTTATCCGAAAGACACTATACTTGGACGCAAGGGATCCACTAAGGATGGAGTTTATACTTAATCCGAAAACAAAGACAGACGTTAGGAATCCTATGTGGACATCGACATTTGTCGGTGCATACTTCTCCTTCAGATATGAGGACAAAAAATCATAGGACCCAGGAATGATTCCTCTGTTTAGGTAAATAGAAAAATGAATTATCGTCAATACAGTGTAAATGAAGTAAAATTTGTTCACTTTTAACTTCAGTTTTGCTAGATAAGTCCCAAGGCCTGAGATGCAGCTCAATTTGGTTAGCACTTCTTGGTCAATGCTGGAAAGATACTCCTTGGCTGCTTCTTCATCTTCATTTTGTCCGTTTATCTTAACAGTTTCGATATTTTTACCGCTGGGCTCTGCGCCTTTGGCGCTTTTGGGATAGTAGGCAACCGCTTCATCTTTGTCCGTCGCTTTCATTTTTCATTTTACTGTTGGGGCATCGGTGAGATCAGAGCACGTGGGGCAACGCCTTGAATGTGTGTCTGTGCACGTGTTTGTTTGTGCACGTGTTTGTCTCTGTGCCTGTTCGTCTGTATGGTAGCGACAGGGGGGCGATTGGTAGCCACGGAGAGTGCACGAAGCACGATCCAGACGAATTCACGCCTGCGCAGAGTTGCGATCAGGTCTACACAGACGTGGCGGAAGAACAGAGAAGGGGATGCCCCGGGTCAGGATAAAAAAGGAAAGAAAAAGCGAATGAAAGAAAGAAGGAATCAAAGAATGAACGAATCAAACAATGAACGAATGAGAGAAAAGACGAATCAAAGAATGAACGAATCAAAGAATGAACGAAAGAAGGAAAGGAAAAAACAGCGGTGGCAACAGAAAGGCGTAGCCAAGGGGCGCTCTTCCAAGATCACATTTGATATGCGTTCAAATAGGTTCTGCCGCAACTACGGCGTGCAGGCAGTTTCTCTGAGTCTGCCGACGGTCACCCAAAGGAAGGGGGTGAGGCGGAGGGCAAGCTAGGCGACTAATACTACACACATGACTTTTAGTTCAACTCAGGAAAATATGTTTTTTCCCCATAGAAAGGTGAACCCGAAAAAATGGGAAAATTATCACCTCCCTCCCTTTTTCTTTCTCTCTCCGTGCGCGTCCGACGCGCGAACTAATAAGTTAGCAGCGACTGTTCGGGAGAAGCGGGTTAGGTTTCCCGTGTTTTCCGGGCCGTTGCTCACGCACACGTGTGAATGCTCGCGAAGGGGGGGGGGATCAAATATACAGAGGCAGATATATGTCCGTACGTATGTACAGGGATACACCATATGTGAATTTATTTTTTAGCGGATAGGCAGCGACTAACTCGGAGCCGAAAACTAGCCGCGCGTCGACAAATGAGCAAACTCGGCTAACAGAAGAGAGCGTCGTAAAATATATCACTTTATACAAACACGCATAGGTACAGAAGATATGAACATCGCCTGCAAAGTCAAAATGAAACGAATATATATCCGTGCGGGAAAACACGCAAGCATGTGAGGAAAAAAAGAAAGAAGATAAATCGCTTTTGTATTAATACATATGGAATGATCAGCGCTTATCTGCGCGCATGACGCTTTCTAATAAAACTTGTTGAAAAAACTTGTTTTTGACTCTCCGCACAAACGCAAAAAAAGTAACATCGGAATGTTGCCCTTTAAAAGAAAAAAAAAAAAAGAAAAAAGAAATATTATATCTATACGATTCTAATATGACAGGCGTTTTTATCTTATTTTTTCTATTTTATTCTATTTTATTTTTTTTTCCGTTTTATTTTTTTCCTTTTCCGTTTTTTTTTTTTTTACTTCACAAATGCGTTCCTTCGAGATTTTAACGTCCTCTCCCCCGCTTTGGTTAAAAGGAACGGTAGCAATGAGGAGGATTTTCCTTTTCGCTCTGTAAATGCAATTCTACCTAACTACCCTGTTGATTGGCGCGATGTTGCTATAAAAAAAGGGACGGTAAAAAACCTTGCTGGTGTCCCCGTAATCTTTGAAAAATGAACCGACGGAGAGTTCACCGTGCAATTTGTTGTCGCCAACTTTCTTCTTCCCCTTTGAAATTTTCGCCCCGCGCCGTTTCGACGAGAGTCCTGCTGCGCGGCAGATGGGGCAGGGGTTTGCGGCGGAAATTTTGCCACTGAGCGGGTTACGACCCCAACTAAACTACTCTTCACCGCACCCCGCGTTTAACCTAAAACACTTCCTTCCACTTCGCGCAGCCGCACTTTCTATTTTGTGAACTTTTTTTTTTTTCTAATAAAGTGGTAAGTTTCGGAAAAGAGGATAAGATTGAGGTAATGTGATACGAAGATAAGGTAAGTTAGATTTGGATAGCTCCTCTCCGGGCAGTTTTCTTCATCTTGTTGGTCCCCTTCAGGGGACGCATTCTTTGCGTAGTTTCCTCCCCCAATTGGTTTCCTTCTATTGGCGTAAAACAACCAAAGCGCTGGAGGGGGGGAGGATTCCTTTCCTTTCCCCCTTTCGGAGGTGCCATGTTGTTGGCAACAAAATTACCGCTTTCCCACTCCGTTGTCGCTGCGAATGTTTCTATTTCCAATCATTAGTTGTTCGCCCCATTGGGGGGTCTTAAATATCCTCGCCCGACAGAGTATAGTATACATGAGGCATCTTTTTTCCTCCTTTTTTTTAAAACCCTCGGAATTATGCCTTTTTTTTTTCTTCTTTTCTGTCCCGTGCACAGCACATGTGGGAAGCACATCCCCGGAAGTTAGCTTACAGTTTGAAAAATAAATTAAAATGAAACAGAACAAAACGAAATAAAACAACTTTTCTGCGTTTCCCCAATTTTACGCAAAAGATGACGCCCCAAGGGGGATCGCCCAAACGATCCGAGAAAACCCAACTTCCCTCGGGCTCATGGGTCTTTGTATTTATTTGTCCCCCGAGTGGAGTTCCTCCATGCAGGAATTTCCAGTTCGTCTAAACGTGTTCCACATGACGGGTGAAGAGGAAAAAAAAAAAAAAATATATATATATAATAAAATGTAAATGTAACCGTGCAGGTGCTTGTTTTCCCCTTCAAATTGCCCCTCCCTCAATTGCCTGCACCCCAAAGGGAGGGTAAGATTACTAGAAAGTGTATAAAGGAAATAATTTCACCCCGTAGTGGAGGCACCTCGTCGGTGTTGCTACCTACACAGATTAAAAAAAAAAGAAGGAAATTACATACATGTATAGGTAGAAATAATCACTATGTATTTTGTATGTGTCGCACAAGATGGAAGTTTTGCTATGCAGCCCGGGAAGGGGTGACCTCGGAAAGGGGACCTCTCTCACCGTCGTCCTCATGGGGCACTTTAATTTTGGCGTGGTTCCTCATTCCACACAAGAAGTTTGGCTTACCTTTGGAAAGGAAGAAAGCGTGCTTTCCTGAAAATTGCCCAACAATATAATTCTCCTACCGCCAGTCGGAGCTTCGTGCCTGTTTTGCCGCATGTACGTAATTATATATGCACCTTGGAGGGGGGCGGGGGAGGGTTAGCAAAATGAGATGATGGCGTTTCATTTTTTTTTTTTTCCCACCCTGCCACGACTTTCTCTGTCGTTCTGCACGGGGGAATCCCCCCACTTCTCGTCGCACCTCCGTGGATAATCCAATACGATAGAGGAATCGCGCGAGAAGATTTTTTTGAAAGGTTCCACTCTATAAGGGAAACTTCTTTTCCACGCTGAGCATAAACAGATGGGGCAAAGGCGATCGAGCAGAAAGGAAAATAATTTTTTTTTTTTTTTCAAATTCGCTGGAAACACGCGCACTGCGTTTTAATACCGCGCAATTGGGAGACTTAAAGTTGCGCTCGCGCAGTTGTGAGCTGCCGACCCTTTTCCCACCCCGTGGTGGCACTCCTTGATCGGCTAGAAAAGGTGGGCCTCCCCCCTCAGCTAAATGCCTCCACAAGTGCGCGCCGCATAGGAAGAAGCGAAGAACCGTTGCCCCCCCTCGTATTATGCTTCACGTTATGTGCTCCCTTTTGCGAACTGCCTTCTTTAGCGGCAAAGAGAGAAAGGGGCTTCCTCCGCGTCTTCTGCATCCTCGGCATATTCGGCATCTTCTTCCTTTTTTTTCCATTCCTGGGAGGGTCCAGGCAAAATAATGGAGACACAAATTACGCAGGGGGAAACGGAAGAGCAGAACCTCCTGAGCGAAGTAAACAAAGAAGAAGACCAACCAGAGAAGGAAGAAGGAAAAAAAAAAAAACAAAAAAAGCTGTACGAGCTGAACGAGCTACATCACTTGGTGAACGCATTGCCATATATCGACTCGCACGATAGTGAATTGGAGAAAAATGCCAAACAGTTGGTGGAAGAAGAAATGATGTTAATGCAAAAACAAAATGAAGTGAAAAATTATCTGCAAAACTTTGACATACCCCCATCAGTGTACATAAAAATAGAAAATTCAGTCATCCCAAATGAGATAAAACGCTGTGAACAGCAGATCAGCATGGAAAAGCTAAACTTAGACAGTTACAACATCGAAAGCGAGAAGTTGGACCAAGACAAAAATATGGAGCAGTGGGCCAGCACATTGAAGAAACATCAAATCGTTTTGGAAAATCTGCACAATGCACTTATCAACGTGGAGCTAATGAATAAATACAAAGAAGTCATGTGGAGCGAGCACATGAAGGTGTTCACACACATTGATATCAACCTACAGAATAGCATAAAATTGCTAAAGGATGAAATCGATAACATAAACAAGCAGAGGAAACTGCACCAGCTCAGTTACGTGAACGACTTGTCCGCACTGCAGAATGAGAGGACCGAGTACAAACGCAAGAACGACATCGTTCTGGAGGAGATTAAGAAGCTTCTCTCGGAGAACCTGCGCCTGCGTTATCGGCGGAATGTTGCGTGACAAAGGAGAGGGGAGAGTGGCGGGTTGAACCATGCACGGTTTTGTAGTCATTATAAACATAGCCCCCCCCGCTGCTTAGACATATTCAGCTGCCCTCTTTTTTCCTTTTTTTTGTGCCACCAAGTGGGACCGACGATATGGGGTTGCTCAATCTGCACCGTTCTCCCTCTTTTCAAACTTACGACGAAACATGTTTGCTTCTTATCAGCAAATTCGATTCATTTGGAAGAAGCAAAATTTGGAAAAAAAATGTTTTTTTAGATTTAATTTGTTCAAGTTTTAGAGAGGCACGTGCGATGCATCGCTTTCACCACATTTGCAATTTTTACCATTTTTACAATTTTTGCAATTTTTACAATTTTTGCAATTTTTTCAATTTTTTCAATTTTTGCAATTTTTTCAATTTTTACAATTTTTGCAATTTTTTCAGTTTTTACGACTTGCGCCTTCCAATATGCTGCCCACTGCGCACCCTAGATACGTTACGTACGTATGGGGAGGAGCGGCGCCTCTTCCAGCAACATCGACACAGGCGAGAAGCCCCACGCGCATGTGTTGTGTACGTAGGGGAGGTCAGTTTGGACATATATGCGTGCCTTCGCACACACGAGCATAATGCATCATCTGCGCGTTCGCAGCGTCTTCCATGTTCGGATGTCCTTCTTTCTTTCCTTCTCTCTTTCTGTCCTTCTCCTCGACTACGCGATCACTGCGCACTTCAAAGAGCTATCTCATCCCATCCATATTGTTCTTTCTTCCCTTTAACTAAAAAGATACTTACACACGTGTCGCTTTACAACGGGTGATCGATCGACCTGTACATTTGGACATGCGCATTGCAAGGGATGCTGCACAGACCATTTAGGATAAAGCCTCCTTGTCCTTCTTTAACTTTCTCTTGTTTCGTAACACTTGTGCCTTTAATCGCTTGGCCTCGAGCTGATCGGCTATTGATTTCTTCTTCAAGGTCTCAGTTTTTTCTCTTTGTATGGCCTCAATTAACGTCCTCTTATTTTTAAATTGGTTACCTTTGCACTTCAAATAAAAGGAGTGGTACAAATGTCTATCTATTTTCTTTGCATCCCTTAATCTTTTTAGCAGTCTCCTCAACACACGCTGTCGTTTAATCCACAAGGTTTTCTGATTCGTTCTGGCATTCTTCGTACCCCTTCTTTTACCTATGCCCATATGTCTTCCCTTCCTTTTTGCTAATTTGTACAGTCTGACCCTTGCTCTGCTGTGGACCTTCTGTGGTTTCTTTAAAATGAGGCCCTCCTTGTACAGCTTCCTTATGCTGAATCCTGCAGGGGGGAAAGAAGAAAAGGAATGGTGCAACGGGTGAGTATTCGCACGGTCATTCTAGGTAATGCAAAAAAAAAAAAGCAGCTTGCCGAGCTCTTTCCCCATCTGGTTGAAGAAATATGACTCGTTTAGGTAAAATGTATTTTATTTATTTATGTTTTTTTTTTTTTTTTCTTTTTTTTGTTACTCGAATTGGCTAGCGAAATTTCGCTAATTTCATTTGGGTCCATCCATATTTTATTCTTTCCACACTTCAACACGGACGCTGCTAATCTCTTCTGCAATTTGAGCGACTGCGGGGGGGGAGGGCATCAAAGAAAGGAGGAGGTTATATAACCGAAAAGGATACGTTCACAACAATCCTGTTGTGACTACTTCGTCCTTTTCGCAAAGTATTGTCGTCGCAAAGCAGGGGATGCTTCACGTTCCCGGACGGTGGAAACGGCATAAAAAGTAACACGTCTGTGGTTTACACGCCCCTTGCCAGCAAGAGCTATCGGGAAGGCAGTAACAGCTGGTGTGGCAAAACCGAGCATCTAGCATTGCGCGAGAATAAGAGGAGATGCGAGAAGCCGCATAGGAGATGATACAATGGAGTTGCCTCACTTGCCCTCTTTCCGCCTTACCATTCTTGCGATGGGGAGCTTTTCACAAAGGCTTTTTTCTATATATTCCCTTTATATTTGCTTCAAAAATGGTGGTCCTATGGTACATTAATACTACTTACGTACAGTTTAGCCGAAGTATAATTCCCTAGCTCACATTTCCCAAATTTGCAATTTTTTTTTTTTTTTTTGGTCATGTAAAAATTTAAAATATTATGAACAAACGTTCAGGCAGAAAAAAAATAAAAAAAGTAAAATAAGGTAAAATAAAATAAAAAAAAGGGGAAAAAAAAACAAAAGGAGAAAAAGAAAACTAACCACCTGTGCGAGGATTATACGTGCTTCTTTCACATGTAACGTACAACGTAAACACCTCTTGCGCATACGAAGCAGTGCAGCGTTAAGAGGTATGCGTCATACAGATATGTATATATCATGACATTGAGATGTATCTACATATGCATATAGAACAAATGGCGAAGCAAACGGGGGGGGTGGCTGGGTGCAATTATGTGCCGCTAAGCCGAGGAAAAAGTAAGAAAGCAAAAAGCAGCTTGTGAAATACCTTCGCACAAATGAAATATACACAATAGTAACAGTGCAAAATGGGGCCGCTGCGAAAATCGATCTCCTTTTTTTTCCTATTAAACCCTCCTTTAAAGTGGCTTCAGCTTCCTTTTATTTGCTAATACTGCATTGGGAGCAAAAAATACGTGTATGTGCACAGTTCTCGACCCCTTTTTGCTGCATACATACTACTGTAGCGGCTTACGGAGGGGAAATAAAAATGAAGAAGCGAAAGAAACGCTGCGCTGCTAGAAAAATATACGCTACCGCATGTTGTGCTGGGCCATGGGGGTGCTTAATTGTACATGTACTCAAAATGTGAGTGAGCCAACTCCCCATGCGCGCTGTTACCGTTTCCCGCCCCGTTGATGGGTGAAGCGGGCAATAAATATTCATACGGAGGTAGTCGTAGCCGTAGTAGTGGCAGCAGTGGTGGCGGCAGTAGGGTACCAGCAACGGAAGGGCAAGCAAACAGATGCCTCAGTACAATGGATGGTTTCATAGCTGGTAAATCAGCCCCCTTCGCATCAACAGCACAATTTAAAATTTTTTCTCAACATGCCGAAATGACATTTGATTCCCTTTTTTTGGGATTCCAGTTTATTTTCTGCTCCAAAAGGGTACCTCCTCCGTTTAGCCTACACGCTCACGTGCTGCTGTACCCCCCACACCTCACTCGCTCGGAAAGGAAAAAAAAAAAAAAAACGAGGCTTATATGGAGCGAGGATCCTTCGGCGTATTATACGTATACATACTTATATATACCCATGTGGATCATTCCAATGTTGTTTCCAAACAGGTTTTTAAAAGAACCGCTAGTGTTCTGCCCACACCCCAAGTTAATGCTTATAAGGCCTTTTTTTTCCTCTCATGTGCCCATTCGGATTGGGGGCTGCCTATTCGTATGCGCACTGTGGGGAAGGAAAATTCTCCACTGCGTGAGTGTCGTGTGAAATTTACTGTTTTTTTTTTTTTTTCTTCTTTCCCCACTTACTATAACAAATGAACAGACGCTACGCCAACAGTACAAAGATGGCAACAGCAATGGGGAGGTGAACCACATGCTGAAAATTCCCCATTGCATCGCTCTTATCGGTTAATGATGACTTGGTGTGAGTAACCTTTGCATACGGATTGGTTCATTTGAGGGATTAACAAGAAGTAGCGCCCCCCCACCTAACACATAGACATATGGACCTCGCGCCCGTTAAGTGAACAGATTTTTTAAAATTTGGTCGAGAAACAAATCTGTGTTGTGCGCATACGTGTAGTGGATATCATTAAAGTGAACAAACACGTAAGCCTCCACCATGATGAGTAGGAAGAATAAATAATCGCGCATGTAGATATATCCATACAGTTCCAAATGCACACTGTGAATGAGAAGTGAAAAATCGTAATTTTTCTTTGTATAATTTTTAAAAACAATGGGATTTAATTGACTGGGGAAAAAAGCGGACGTCTCGTCTTTGTGGTCCAAATTGGGACTCCCTCCTCCCAAATTTCGCGTCAGCATTTTCTCAATAAATTTTCTATATTTATATATCCGATCTTTGAAGAGATAATTGAAATTTTCACTTGCTAAGGTTAAGTCATATTTGAAGGAAATTCGAACAGAGTTTATCGTTTTTTCGAACAAGCATTTGATGCATTTTTGTTCTTTCTTCAGAGTTACTAATTTTTTTTTTTTTTTTATATATTTTATGTGCCCTTCTTCCCTTTGTCGCTTCTCTATTTCGTCCATAATTTCTATGTACGGTGTTTCGATATAGTTGGTCGGGCCCTTGAAAAGGACGGCCGCTTTTATCGACCCCAGGAATTGCTCTATGCAATCCTTGATGTTCGCCCAGAAGAGTAGCTCCCCCTTGGTTAAGTTCGAAATGAGGATCTGCAGTAGGCAAACGTTGCCACATTCGGCAGAGAGGTCAGGTGCGTTGGACGCATCAGAAAGGTCTCCCTTATCGGCAGACCTCCCCCCTTGGCAGCGGCAGCAGGAATACTTTGCAAACTTGCGCTCCTTCTCCTCAGGCTTACTCTTATCATCGTCGAGGGACACCGTTGAGTGGCGTTTCTGGAAGTGAAGACTGTTCAGCTTTTTACTCAGGTTCGAGATGAGGCACATGTTCTCGTTTGGCTTTTCCACGCCGTCAGCCGCATCTGCCTCCCCCCCGCCAGTCACCTGCGCCACCATGTCATTTTCCTCTCCCCCCTCCTCCGACCCGTCCTCAGCCTCGTAGTCATGAAGCTGGTTGCATTTCTCAAAGAAGTAGTTGTAGTCACTATCATCGGACGCCTCCGAGACGTCGCAGTACACGTCACTTAGCAGCTCCTCGGAGTTGTAAAAGTAAATTTTTTTTTTTTTATTCTTGAAATGACTGTAAAATTCGAAAAATGTTTCGCTCGGTTTCTCCTCTCTGCAAATGTCCACGTTCCTCAAGATGTGATGAATGTAATTCTTTATGTAAAAGAAAAAATTTCCTTTCAGCAGAGTGTTCATATGTTTTTCGATTAAATTCCCTTTGGGGCATTCTCCCCTTGTTTCATTTGCCTCTTTGTGCTCTTCTGGGGCCTCCCCAGTTGGCTCGCAGCTGTCTCCACTCCGCATGTGCAGTGGTACCTCCTCTCCCCGCTCAATTTGATCGTCCTGCTGGAGGAATACCTGCTCTCCCTGGCTGAGGTAATACAGCCGCGATTCTTCATCGGAATCTGATGTGGCACATTCCGAAGTGTCTTTTGCTTTTTTTTTTGTTTTTTTTTTTCTCTCTTCGTTACATTTCACACTTAGGAGGAAATTAAAAAAGAAAAAATTCTTTTCCAGGAGCAGTCCCCCCAAGTTGTTAAAGTTGTTCCTCCTGCAGCATAGGTAGCTGCTTTTTTTGCATTCAAAGGGGGAGGCGGGAACTGTACATTTGTTTTTTTTCCTTCTAGTGCACGTGGGGCTGTCTGCAAGAGTTGCACTGCCCCTCTTCATCATCAGCGCGAGGGAGGTTAAGCTGTGAGGGGGGTAACTGCACGTGTGCAATGCATACGTGTGTATGTGTGTTTGCGTTTGTGTTTACGTTTCCGTTTGCGTACAGCTTAACTCCACTTGCGCGCCTGGGCGTTTCCTCTACAAGGCGTTCTCCCCCCCTCCGATGGCTGCTATTGGAGCGACGTTCCCCTGAGCGCGAAAATTTGTGTGCGTTTAGCGATTGCTACGGATTCTCATTTTCGGCAATTTGGTTCCCCCTTGATGGTAGAATTGCTCCCTTCTTCGACTGTTCACGTGTGCGTTTCTGCGCATTTGGACGACGTGCACATTTTGTATGCCGCGAACATTTTCTATGCCGCGAACATTTTCTATGCCGCGAACATTTTCTATGCCGCGAACATTTTGTATGCCGCGCAACATTTAGTACTCGGCGCACCTTTTCTACTCCGCGCACATTTCGGTTCTTCCCCTTTTGAATGTCCACCTTGTTGCCCCCTGGGCGATGTCTCTGTGCAGCATACTGGCGTAGAAATATACCCTGTGGGGAAAAAAAAAAAAAATTCCCTCACACCTTGCACATCTCGTGGAGATTTGCCCCCTCACAGCGCGGCAACTTCCCGCGCGTGTCTGCATATGGGGAGGGCCCTTCTCTACATCCTTTTGACGACGCGCCACGTAGCACAATGTTACGTTTTGTCCCCTTACAGCTGGTACGTGTCCACATGATGCACAGCGTGGAGGTGGACGAGTGGGCATCCTCGCAGGTATTCGTGCAGGTATCCGCACAGGCATCCGCGCAGCCATATGTGCATGGAAAAATTACGGACGAGAGAGTGTACGCGCGCGCACCCCTGTTGATACATGCACCTGCATATGCATACACAGCGGCGTGCGCGCGCACAGGATCGCAGGTGCGGCGAGCGTCCTGACGCTTTCCGAAGGCGACGAACATGTGGGACACGGTTTGCAGTTTTGGAAGAAAAAAGAAGAAAAAAAGAAAAAGTAAACGAAAAGAAAGTAAACAAAAAAAGTAAGTAAACAAAAAAAAGTAAGTAAACAAAAAAAAGGAAGTAAACAAAAAAAAGGAACAAAAAAAGTGAACAAGAAAAAGTAAACAAAAAGGGGAACGAAGAAACCCACTGCGAGGAACACAGCACTGTAACGGTCTGCTTTACGCAAACCTTGGCTGACGTCGCCCCACCCCGATTGTGCATCTGAAAGCTGCAGACAGGGGAGTCCCTTCCGAGATTAAAATGTTCAATACGAAAAGCAGTATCTTTCATGCAGCGCTAAAGTGAACGTGTAGAATGAACCGTTAGAGTAACCGGTTGAACTGCGCAGGTGAACTTCCCCGCTTGACTTTTTAATTTTCCCCGATTTGTATACCCCACTTTTTGGAGCGGGGGGAAGTCAGCACCCCCCCAACAGACACCAGCGGTTAAGAGGATTCCCACCCGGATCCACCCCCGTGGGAACTTGGCACCATCACTGCGGTGTGATACACAGTTGGTTGCTTCGCGGGGAGCCGCCTTTGTTTTTGTGCCCCCAACTTTGTCTTTTACATTTGCGCGTTCATTTGCACGTGGGTCCTTCGCCCGTCCGCGCCCATCGATTGGCTGACTCGCTAGAGGTAGACGCGGGCAGAAAGACGCACAGTTAGAAATACACACAGTTAGAAAGACGCAGTGGTGTGCGGAGAGCATATACAGTCCCCACGAAGACCGCATTAGGAGAACACTGGGGGCAGCTCACCAAAATGGCCCCCAGTGAAGATGCGGTATTTCCAGCTAAAGGGAGAAAAAGAAATTTGCAGTGGGATGGCGTGTTTGATAAGCACGCACGGGTAGGGGGGGTCCCCGACGGGGTCAGCACGAGCATGGTGGGTGTAGAGGTTGGAAGTCAGATTGGAAAAGTGATTGGAGGTCCCATGGAAGCACCGATTGACAGTCCTCCCGGAATTGGGAGTGGGCCAGCTGCGCTACTCGCCGAGCGGCTGGTGACCCCCCAACAGAAGGCACACACAGCAGGCCGACTCCAAAGCAGCGACACCGTCTGCAATATCCTGTCCTTCATGCCCTTCTCCCAAAGGTGGAGTTGCAAATTGCTAAGTAAGTCTTTCTACAAAGCCTTTCACACGAAATATGCATGGGATCACATAGATGTACGCTTCCTAAATGTCGACATTTTTAAAGTCAATTTTCTCAAAACATTCAGCAACCATTTTGTGAATACCTCCTCCTTGTTCCTATCGATTAATGAGAACACATGTGCAGAGGCCATCATCAACATGGTCGTCCAGAATTTCCCCCGCTTGAGAGATCTCCGTGTTTACTGTCGGAAAAAAAACAACAACTATATATTTGAGGGGGTTCACCCGATGGTCTCCAGTCTGCTAAGCGGGAAGGCGACGATGCCGCAGAGGGAAGTGCATAATGGGGAGAAATGCCCGAAGGAGGGAGACGCCACGAACGACAAACACGAGGACGCGGATGGAACTACCCCCGGAATGACTTCTCCGCGGGAGCGCCGTGGTAAAGGGTGCAGCCAGTCGCCGATGGACCTCCCCGATTGGGACTTGGAGCTCAGCGATCTTTTTTTGTACAGTCGGTACTACGGCCATGGGAAAGGAAAGGGTCAAAATGGAAGGCATGACGGCGGCGATGAGGAAAGGCGTAACGGGGAGGACGATGGTGAGGGGGGCGCCCAGGAGGCAGACAATCCCCCGGACAACTTTCACACAATTGCGGCTCGCACGCACATATGGAACGCGCAAAGGATCCATTTGCCGAACCAATTTGAGCACCTCGAACGGCTCGTTTTGGACGTGAAACTTAGAGGAGATGAACTTCTCCCCTTCGTCGGAAAAATGACAAACCTAAAGGACATAATCCTGAGCAAACTCCTATACACCGACAAGCTAAACAGAGCTCAGTGCATAACCATATTTACATGCTTCATTGAGAAGATAAAAAAAAATAAGATCCGAGTGCTGCAACTTGGGCTGTTCTTCACTCGCGAGTACAAACCGACTGACTATATGGACAATGAGCTATTTCGAAAAATTGTAAAAGACAGGACGGAACTCACTTCTCATCCAGATAAGGAGGAGGGGGACGAGCTTATATACGTCCTTCACAGGAACCACTTACACTCGCTGTACTGCCTCTGGAGCAACGACCTCTTCATCTCGTTCGACATGTACGAGCGGATTCGGACCTTCAGGTGGGGCGCCCCGGCAACGGAGTAGCATCGGTGTAGTAGCGGCATACTCGCTGCGGATTAACCGCTTCCACACCGCTTTCTCATCGCACCCCTACTTCTCCCCCTCTTTAGCAACCTGAAGATATGGATCCTGCCCGGCTGGCGCGCGCTCTCCCTCGTGAAGCAGTGAGCACAAGACGCGACGCCACGTACCATTACACCACGTAGCGCAACTCCACGCCTAAGTGGTGATTCTCATTTGTCTTCCTTGTCTACATTTCTGTCTTCGCGTTTGTCTGTCACGTTCCTTCCCTCTATCCGCCTTCTCTTTGTCCCACTGCACATTTTGGTGCAATCGCATTTATTAATAACCGTCCTGCATTTTTTTATATATATATTTTTTTCCGTATGTGTTTGTGTCCCATTTGGTCGATTCTGAATAGTTCCCTTTTTTAATTAACACAACACGGGCGTAAGTTGACTTACGCAAAGGTGCGAGTTTCCCGTCATACTTTCGCCGCCCATCTGTTTTTTTTTTTTTTAATTTTTAAGATGAAGCTTTCATCAACTCCGCTGAATGTTTCCCCTATACGCGTTAGAAACAACAAAAATGATAAGCGGTCATCTGCGTGATGCAATAACGAAATTTGTGCCAACGGGGGGCGAGGGGGGTTTCCTTCCTGTTGTATCGTCAAGGGGGAGGGATGCCCCTGCTGAGGCATGAGCTAATCGGTTAAAAAGGGGGGTGAATTCTTCGGAAGAGTTTGTAAAAAAAAGAAAAAAAAAAAACAAAATAATCAAGCGCTGCATCAGACAAAACGGAATAGAACTTAAAACTTATGACAATACTGTGCGATGCCTGGCTGTGTTTCACTTCGCGCCGAGGGCCGCTTTCCCCCCTCGAGTGTCCTGGTAGTACTTACAACAGTCCGCCACTGCGCACATAGAGCAATGCGGACTTTTCGCCTTGCACACAACCTGCCCAAACCCAACCAGGGTAGGATTTAACTCAGACCACAGAGCTCTGGGCACATAACTCTGCAACTTGGATTGCGTAACTGACTCATTTTTCGTACACACCCAATTCAACCGGTTAGAAATCCTATGTACGTGTATGTCCACAGCTATCCCCTCATGTGTGTTCAGTGCAGTCTGTAAAATCAGGTGACCCACCTTCTGCCCTATGCCTGGCAACTTTAGTAACTCCTCCATTGTCTGTGGAATGTCATAATCATATTTGTCTCTCAATATTTGGCTAATCTGAATGATCTGCCTAGCTTTAATCTTGTAGAAGCCTACCGTTTGTATTAATTTTTCTAATTCCTCTTCGGACGTCTTTAGCATGTTGTGTATGGTGAGTCCGTGTGCTTTTAATTTCTTCATTGCCATGGCGGTGTTCTCGTCCCTGGTCCTTGTGGACAGCATGCACGAGACCAACGTTTGGAATCGATAGACCTTTGGACTCTCCGTTTTGTCGCTCAGCATGTGGCAACCGTACCTGTCCACAGGTGCCACGATATGCTGCCGCATTTTGCTAATCTTCTCGTACGTCCGGAGGAAGTGCGCCAGCTTCTCCTCCCCCTGGGGGGGAGCGTGATTAGAAGCTTCATTAGCGGCGTGGTTAGCGGGGTGGTTAGCGGTGTCATTATCGGTTTGATTAGCAGCTTCATTAGAAGCTTCATTAGGGGGGTGATCATCACACTGATTAGAACAACGCCCATCAGCACCTCCCCCGTCTAACCTCACAGCACTCTCGCCAACAGCTGACCCCCCCATCACCTTAACAAGCTTCCTCCTAAGCTCACTGTCAACCTTCCTCAATTCATGCTTTTTTACGGGCACCCGCTTGGTGGCGGCTTTGCCATCCCGCCTGGCCTGCCTACTCTGTCCTCCCTTTCGACCACTTCGGATGTGTCCCTCTAGAGGGAGGAGCTTCCCTTCCACGTTGGAATATTCTCCCTTCACAAAACGTTGACTTGTCTCCCCGTTAGTCGCCTCCCGCTTTGACGTCAAGGGATGCACTACTCCGCCCACTCGCCTGATGCTACTTCCATTCGGCACATCTTCGTACGTTATCGATATCTTCTTCCCCCTCTCCTTGGAGAAGTACTTAGACGTTCGATCCATACTTAGGAAGCAGAGGTTTACCACGAGGGCTTTCTTTGTATTGCCGACAAGCTTCATCAATCAGTGATCGGGTTTCTCTTCTGGAGCAGCGCGTATTCTTGTGTGTAGATTTTTTTCCTTTTCAGCCTGGTGGGGTTTTGGCAGGTTCAGTTGGGCTGAGTGGCGCACAGGGGCCTGACATGGGAGAGTTACTTAACAGGTGGTTGCTCTGGGAGAGGTGGTCGCTCCGTGACAGGTGGTTGCTTCCTATCAGATGGCTGCTTCCTATCAGATGGCTGCTTCCTAGCAGCTACTTCTTCTTCAGTGCATGGAGAACCCCGTCGAAGCCGCGATGTGGGTGAAGATGAGAGGGTGGGGATGCAGAAGGGTCGTCCCGACTGACCTGAATGAGTTTCCCCTTTCTACTTCTTCTTCCTCTTCTTCTACTTCTTCTTCTACTTCTTCTTCCTCTTCTTCTACTTCTTCTTCTACTTCTTCTTCCTCTTCTTCTTCTACTTCTTCTTCTACTTCACCTCCCCGCAGTTGGCCTCAACGTTTGCACCGTTCTGTTCGTTCCGCTTGTGCGGCCCGTTCCTGGTAAGTCCCCCCCTTTGCATACAACTTGTTCGCAAGTCCTCAGCCGCCTGCATTGTATTGCCTACCTCCCACGGCCTGTCACAATTTCTGCCTTAGCCGACTGTCACCCCTGTTGATATTCACAAATTAGGGGCGGTCCAGAAAAAAAAATGCAGGCGGGGCGTTACCCTTCCCCCTCTGCCCTTCCCCCCAGGGAGAGCCTATAGGGGTTATCGCCGACCACCCTGAGGGAGGTGTATATCTCCCACGCGCACATTTTCGTTTTGCACCTTCTGTATAAAGGAGAAGAAAAAGGACAAAAATGCTGGGGGGGGAAAGGGAAAAAAGTTAGTGCCGCCTTTTTTATTTCTCCAGGGAAAAACGTAGCAGTTTTTTGTTCTCCAAAGAAATAATTTTTTTCTTGTTCAAAAATGCAGCACCATTTGAGGGTTTTTTTTTCCTTCTAATGTTAAGCAGCGTGCAGAGAAGTTCTCATTTTTTTTTTAAGTAGCCCTTTTTTGATAAGTTGTTCCCTTCCCACTTTATCTTCGCTTGCACTCCGTTCGACAAAGTACGATGATATGATGCAGACTTTATGACCCTTGGTGGACGCGCGGGCGCTGCCTCCAATGTGTGCGAAGCGTCGTCGAACGTGGTTGCCGCCCAAGCGTCCGTGTGTCCCCTGGATGGCTATTTTTTCTCCTCTTTCTTTTCCTTCCTTTTTTCTCTTCTTCCTTTTCCTGCCGTTTTTCCTTCCTTTTTTTTTGTCCCTTCCGTGTCGCCCCAAGCGACTTCCCCTCCACCACCGCTAACAGGATGAATTAGGAAAATGAATAAGGGAAATTTGTTCAAGGACGAGACGGAGAAAGCCATCGTCCACTTCATCGTGTACCTCATAGGTGAGCGTCGGCCGCGACAGCCCCCTTCCCCAAGAGGCGCTAAAGGTGCCAAAGGCGTTGCGTGTACAGGCGCATGGCGGGACATGGTGGCGCACGACCGCCTACTTCTTATCATCCCTTACGACTTCACACCACCGTGTAATTCTTATAATCTCTCCCCCCCGCAGGCATTCTCCTCGTACTATGCGTGTACTACAACTACATAATTCTTAAGTACTACTTTTACTCCCTGTTTTGGGCTTTCATTGTGTCCATCCCCCTGCACCATGTGAAGGTGAAACTATCGGAGCTGCTCCGGAAGCACTTTCTGCGGATAAGAAGGAAGGCAAAGGGGGGGAGCTCCCGGAGGAGGGAGAGCGACGAGGTTGGCGGTAGGGAGGCGCAGCAGAAGCTGCATCAGCTGGAGCAACCGCTGCAACCAGGCAGTCAGTTCGATCCGTGCACACAAGAAGGTACCGTGAGGAAATACCCAAACTTCAATCAGGTCGAAAAGTGTGATAAAACAAGAACGCGGTCTGACTTCATCACCCAAGGAAACTCATCCAATAAGTACAGAAAGAAGTTACACAGATTTGTGAAAAACGTGAAAAAGGAATTAGACATTTATCTGTACATGTTCCTTCTCCTAATTAAGCCCATATACAAAATAGGCGAAAAGGGAGAGAAGAAGGAAAACCTAACTAACAACTTGGAGCATTATGAACAAAGGAATGCCAGTGAAATATACTTCCTCGTCCTACACAGATTGATCCTATTTTACATTTTACGAGAATTTTTTTTCAAATACAAGGAGTTTTTACTAAACATTGGGGCTTTTATTTTATTTTTTTTTTTCTTTTATAAAATTGTCAAGGCTATATGGATTGCCTATTTTTATTCCCTCAGTAGAAAGTACTACACCAAATGGTGTCACCAACTTTCTTTCGATTACATCCACTTCTACAAGCACTACATGAATGATCTCTTGACTGTCCTCATCATTATCTTTGCCATAATTATTTTCTCCGCCATCTCGATTTTGTTCATCGTTAATATTTACGGCGAGTCGCTCTACATTATAAACTCGATTAACGCGTACCTCTCCGCCAACTTCCGCAATGTAAGTGGGCTGATTGCGGAGATGCGTGCAGCTCGCCCCATCTTTGCACACTAATTATCCGCTTCGCCGTTTCTCTGCTTTTCCGCCTCGCCAATTCAGCGCCTTGCCAATTCACCGCTTTGCCCCTTTGTCGCTTTACCGCTTGACCCCCCCTGCAGGCCGCCATCTTCAAGAATTTTCGAAAATTCTACCGCAAGCCCGGAAAAGGAGACATCCAAGATTTGTACCAGCTCGTGAACCTGAACAAGGTGCCCTTCCTCAGCAACAAAACTCTGGCGTCCATTTCTGGGAACCTGAAGAGAGCCTACGATATATATCAGCATGTGTACGCACAAACGTTTCTGAAGAACGGGACGAGACATATAAGCGCCTGCTGTTTGCCGATACTCCTGAGCAGACTTGCCCTCTTTGTGGCAGGGCCCGACTTGGCTAGCATTAAGAGGCATACCCTCCATTTGTCGGAACAGAAAAAGGACAAAAAATTTTATTTGCCTCGAACTGGGGAAGAGTGCTCTGTGGAGGCCTGCCTAAATGAGGTTGACGATTCTCGCACGTCTTTCAGTTTCAAAAGGTTGCTGCGCTCTCTGTCACAGTACATTTTTTTATTTTCCAGTCGGTCGCAGAATCGTACGGATCAGGTGGGCTCCACGTCCGTTTACTACGCGGGGAATGGCAGACGCCATGGTGCTTCCAGACACGTCGTTTTTAAGACCATATTTGGGAGCTCCCCGGGGGCGAGTTCCGAATCCGATCAGCGGTGCAGCGCGCAATGGGGGGAATACTGCAGGGGGGGAAAGACCGAGCGGGGCGATCCTAAAGCGGGTCGATGGAGCAGCGCACAAGATAAACAGAACAAGGGGCAGTCGGATGGATTGACCAACTCAGCAGATAAACCGAACGAGCAATCGGATGGATGGAACCCTGACCCAGTCCAACACGCAACCGAATTGTACGACCCTCAGAAGGAAAAAAACTTCAAATTCAAAGAATTCATTGGCTACCTAAACAGCCTGTTCTCGTCCATGAAAAAAATCGAAGACGTGGGAAAACTGACAAAGCATTTAATATTTAACAACAGCTACGGGCTCATAAAAATCATGTTTTTTTTCCTCTTCATTTTCTTTAATTTCTTTATGTACACATTTGATGCGATTGTCCAAGGAATTATCTTCTTCACAGCTCTGTATTATCTAATTTCTTCGAGGAAGTCCGCCCTGAGTTATGTGAATGACATTTTACTGGTGGTGGATCCCTCCAGCATATTCTTCTACAACATCACGATGAATTTGAAGGCCATCATCAAATGCACCTTAAAGAGGGTCTACTTTTACACACTATACATTTGGTTAGTCTTTTCCTTTTTTCAGTTTCCAATAATATATGTGCCAACATTAGGATGCATTATCCTATCGTTGATTCCGATCATATCTCCCGAAATCGTAATTCTTGTGATTATTGTCCATCTTTGGATTATCCAGAAGAGGAAGATCGTATCCTCAATCCTATTTGCAGTTAATTTTTTTGTTTATCTTTACTTCACCACAAGCATATACACAGAGATTCCTCACACGCATGCATGGTTGGTCTCTCTGTCGCTCTTCCTGTCTATCAGCACGTTTGGATCCAAGGGCCTCATTTTGGGTCCACTCATCGGCTCCATTCCCCTCATTCTGCACCAGATTGCCATTAACAAGAATAGATTCGCACAGGGAAAGAAGCGCAAGCGGAGGGGCAAGTCGGAGAAAAGTTCACCGTGCACGCGGAGCGGACGCAAATCGAGCAACTTGCAAGATGCGAAAGGGGCGCAGTATGCCCACGGAGAGCTTGACGCAACAGGACCAGGCGGGCGCCTATCCACCCTAACTGTGTCGCAGAAGTATACCCCCAGAATGGCGTGCCGCCATGTGAAGAATACCGGGGAAGAACCAACCGGAGGTGGAAAGATGCCTCACAAAATGGGCCACCAAGTTCCCCAAAAGGGAATCACCCCAAATGGAGTCCCCCAAGCGGAACGAAAGAAAACCCTCTTATGGAAAAACAAACTGAACAATCTCTACCAGATAATCGAAATAAATAAAAGTTACATCGATTCGTATGAAAGATATAAGCGCAAAAGCAGCTGCAGCGAGTGCATGCAAAATTTCATTCAAGATGGAACCCTAAATGAGGAGCAGCATGGATCCTACCTGGATCCCCTACACACAGAGGAGAACAAATTAGCCCTCTACATTTACAAGCGCGATAGAGATAACAAATGGGAAAGAAAAACCAACCACACTCATTTTTCCAAAAGGGAAACCAAGGGTCGCTTTAAGCATCACGTTGGTTGCAAAAGATTTAGACGACTAGGAACTCTGTGTGATAACATCCAGAACAACTTAAGTTCTTTATTCCAGTCCATAACGAGTGATTCCTGATTTTGTCGTTTCACCCGTGGGTGAGTCAATGCGGCGTTCTATAGGTTGACCATGCGCAGGGCAGAGCACTTTGCACTGATCATCTGCATGGTGTGGGCCCCGTTAATTGGATCATCCGTTAATTGGATCATCCGTTAATTGGATCATCCGTTTGGTAAAGGATCCCCCTAGGGGGGCACATCCTTTTTTATTTATGTGTCATATATGCACCCATGAGGGAGTAGCAAAGGTTGAGTTCCTTTGGGGATCGCGGAGGTGTGGGACATATAGCACCTTTGGCGATCCCAAGAAATTGCCACTTGGAAACGTCGAATTGATGTGCGGCGATGGTGACAACGTGGCTATACTGCTTGGCTTCGAAGCGGTTCCCATTCCGTTGCAACTTCCTCACAGCTTTGTCCCAATTTGGTTTCCTTCTGCGTGCCCCCCCTCGTCCGACAAGTCGCCCAAACAGGGCCACCTAACATCGCTGTGCTTAAAAAAAAGAAGAAAACTGGCCTGCACTTTTTGCGAGCAACACAATGATGATGGCAGCACGGCAGCGCGACAGCCCGTTTAAATGATGACCTAATATGCATCTCCTTCATGTTGGATAAATTTCTTTTCAAAAAGTTGCAATTTTCCATTTCTTCATTTCGGTAAAAATGACTCCTTAGCTATCGCGCTCCGTATTTTTTTTTTTTTTTTTCCCAGTGAGCTATCGTGTTTTGGCTGTTCCCAAGAGTCAGCAGGGAAGCGGAAAAAACATAGCAGATAGGAGATTATCACATGGGAGATATATATTAGATGGGAAATATCAGAAAGGAAGTATTAGATAGGAGATTATCAGATGGGAAATATCAGAACAGCAAAACAGCGAGCAGCAAAACAGGGACGCAACGATCGAAGCGCGTTAACAAAAACGCCTGCTGGTGAAGCAGTGCCTGTTGTTTTTTTGAATGAGCAGCATGGAGAAACAGAAGAAGAACAAGAAGAAGAGCAACAACCTGAACAACAACAAGCGCGAGGAGACCAGCGCCACCATTTTTAAAGTCCCCCGTTACATCCCCCAGGACGACGCAGATGGAGGCGAATTCTACGCCAAGGGGAAAGATGATATACTGACAAGGAAGGATGGCCTGATTGGAGGTGACCAAACAGGGATCCCACGCCTTGGTGATCATGCCCAGGGAGGAGAAGAAAAATCCACTCATCACATGGAAGTGAGCGTCGACTCGGACGTTGACCTATACTCCGACCTTGACTTAGAAGCAACTGAAAAGGTATGGTTCACCAATTTGTTGCGGAAAGAGGGGGAGGAACACACCGGAGTGGGACGCAAGCAGGGCAGATCTACGCCATACTCCGGAGCAAAACTCCACTCCGAGGAGGAAGAAGAAGAAGACCGCACGGAGGATGACGAGGAAGACGAAATTGTTATAAATGCCGATGCGATTTTTAAGAATATTTACCCCTTTTTTAAAACGGAGGAGGACCCGAATTATTTGAAGTACAAGAAGCAGCTGAAGAAAATTGTAAAAAATAAGTCTTGAATCCATGGGGCGTCAGTCATTTCCGCTTTAGCCATACCTATAGACGAGGAGCTTCGGGTTTTCTCTCTTCCACCTTCTGTCGCTGTGTCTGCGGAATAGGGGACACATCACCTGTGGGAGAATTCATCTCGAGGGGTGTCCTCCCCCCGGCGCAGTGAATATATAAACATTTTCCCTCGCCCCTTTTAATATTTAATTAACTTTTTTTTTTTAAATTTTTTTTTCGTGCAAAGGTATTTTTTTTTTCCCTTTAAAAAGTAGTTTTCCTAGTGAAGAAGTTGCCAAATGGTGTGCGTCTCCTACGAGGAAAACTTACCCGTTAGTCCCTCCTTCCCTGAAACAAATCATCGGGGCCGAACATAATGTTGAGCCCGTTGTCCACGTAGATGGTCTGGCCAGTGACGGCTCTACTCTCCTTGGAGAGCAAAAAGGCGGCCACGGCCCCGACGTCCGTGGAATACAACTTCTGCTGAAGAGGCGCATACTTTTCTGAGTACTCAATGGCGTAATCTATAAATGCCAAATTTTTCTTTTCCGTTTCGTCTGCACCCGGTTGGGGACGGCCCTTATTGATGGCAGTTGCCGCCCTTGATTTAAGAGGCCCCGCACTGATGGTATTAACTCTAATTTTGTGCTTTCGCCCCAGGTGGTAGGCTAAAGTTCTCGTGTCAGATTCCAACGCTGCCTTAGCACTTGACATGCCTCCCCCATACCCAGGCACCACCTTCTGACTCGCATAGTATGTCAAGGAGATTACACTCGATTCGGGATGCATGATTGGGCAGAAATACTTGCATAGAGCTATAAGAGAATAGGAACTTTTGCTCAGTGCATCCAGATAACCACCTCGACTTGTGTCAAGAAGGCTCTTCTCCACTTCTCTTCCATTAGCCAATGAATGAACTAACATGTTTATCTTCCCATATTTTTTATAGACCAATTTGGAAACCTCTTCGATGGAATAACCTTCTAAATTGGCATACCTTTTGTTCTTTCTCGTTTCCTCGTCTATGTCGTTAGACGAATCGAATGCGGCGTCGAAGGGAAGGATATCGAGAATGTCCATTTTTCTACCTTCTTCAATCACCATGTCGTTATCAAATTTTCCATTTTGGAGGTTCTTCATGAAAATGTTATACACTGGGGGCCATACCCCTAGAATTATTTTTACGTTTTTTTTGCTCAGTTCTTTTGCGATTCCCCACCCGTATCCATTGGTGTCGCCTACTCCTGCGATGAAGCAGATGTCTCCAAGGGATTCCCCTTTTTTGGTTGTCTCTTCTCCTTCCCCATTTTGCTCACTCACCATGTGTTCTGAATGTGATGAGTGTTGCAAGATTTTCCTGTTATGAGCTACCCCCTTTATTATTTTGCTGGCCATAAACTGCATTTCCCTGGAGTTCCCTCCCCTTGGGATTTCCCACTTGGGTTGTGCCCGCCCCTTCGCGCCATTCCTCAGTATGGCGCCGACTGTGGTGGTGCACAGCAGCAGGGCCCACATCAGCAGGGCCGCCAGCTGGACCAGTCTTCTCGCGCGCATTCTCATCTGGCTGTCTCGCGCTCGCGAATATATTGTTTCCCCTGCTTGAACGCTGCCCCTGCGAGCTGTTCGCAGTAACGCTTGAAATGTACGAAGTGTGCTTTTCCCCACCTTATCAAGGAACGCCGCTTAACCACCTCAGCAGATCAACTGCAGCTCTGTAGAAGGTTTAGTGACAGGTGTGATGTCTCGATTTTCTCCTCTGCTCCACTTGTCCCTTTCGCATAAAGATGAATTGCCAGTTGATGGAAGTATTTTCCTGGAGGGAGGAAAGAAAACTGCTGGGGAGAGCAAGCTTAAAAGAAAAAAAATTGTAAAACGGAGTTTCAACTCAGGGCTGTTCTACACAGTGCATGCAGGGCTCAGTCATGGGCAAATAATCTTTTATTATTCTTCTTTTTTTTATTTATTCATTTTATCTATTTGATTTATTTATTTTATTTATTTGATTTATTCATTTTATTTATTTGATTTATTCATTTTATTTATTTCTTTTTTTTCTCCACGGAGGCTCCTCCTGGTTGCCTCAGGGCGTGTCGTATGCTCACGCAAAGGTGGGGTCCACCGTAGCCGCGGCGTTCAGCAGCTCCCGCCTGGTGCATCAAGTAGCGCGCACATTTGCGGGGGCGTCTGCGGGAACGTTTGAGGCAACAATTTTAGCAACATTTATTCCACATTAAGCTGCACATCAGACTACACATCAAACTGCACATCAAATTGCACACTGATTTTCCCACTTTCGTTTTCATTGCCCTTCCCGTTCATGGACACACCCTTCTGAAGTTCTCCCTCCCGTGTCTTACAAGTGCAGCGTGCACACTTTCGGGCGAGTAATTTCCACAGTGGAGCCCTGAGCAGAGAAAGGGACTTTCAACTACCTGTCGCAGCAAGGAAATGCTTACCGAGTTAACCTCCGAGGAATTGTTTTTTTTTTCCCCTTTTTTGCTGTCCTGTTTTTTGTCCCCTCTTTTCCGCTGTCCCGTTTTTTTTTTCCCCCTTTTTTGCTGTCCTGTTTTTTGTCCCCTCTCTTCCGCTGTCCCGTTTTTTGTCCCCTCTTTCCGCAAATTATTATGCCAATTTGAACTTAAAAGGTGGAATATAAAAAAAAAAAAAATCTCCCCCCCCCCCTTTTGTTGTGTCTTCTTCCTTCATCTTAAATATAGAAAGGACGAAGGAAACCCCACGACAAAACAACCTATGTGACAGCATGTCAACTGCTAACCATTTCAAGGACTACGTAAAGCATGCCCTTCGGCAGGGTGCCACTGAGGAAAGCACCCTCATCGTGGGGGTTAATGCCAGCCCAATTCCTACGAATGGCATGAAAGTAGACTCTCAGGTGAGTTTTCATCCTGGTGAAGTAACTTCACCTGAGTAATGCCTTCGACAACGGGTAAAAGGAGTGAACTCATCGGTATGGTTAACCAGGGTATATCGGCTAGACGCGCGAGGTGTTATCACATTTTCCGCGCCATCACCCATATGCGTGCTTTCCCCCCCCTCGCCTTGCACAGATTAAAACACTGATTGATCACCTTTACATGCTCAAGTTAAGGCTGGAAAAGGAGAAAAAAATGCACAAGCGAAAAAAGAAAGATTTACCAAGGGAGAAGGGGGTGCACCTGGAAGGTAAAACAAACGCGGAAGACGAACAGGATAGGATCCAGATAGAAAGTGGAAATCCGCAGAAGAAGGGGGAACCAACCAATAGGACATTAATGAGGAGGTTGTCCCAAAATTGTGAATGACACAAAATGGGAGATCATCATATGTTTGCAAAAAAAAAAAAAAAAAAAAAAATGAAGTTACATGGGGGATCATAGACAATGGTTCTCCTTTTATTATGTGTGTTTTTTTTTTTTACCCCCTTGTAGGGACGATGACCTTGGCGCAGATGACCCAGAAGGGGAAAGTTCGTGCCCTATTCCGCAGGTAAGAAATGAATACATACATATCAGGGAGGTGTTACACATGCACGCAACCGCTTATACCAGCTTCTTCCCATTTCTAATTGATACCTGGTCACTGTACATGGAATTCATCGAACCCTGTTGCAGCTAATCGAGACCATCGAAATTTACAAACACAGAAATGCAGAAGAGCAACGCGAAAAAGTCCACTTGATTGAGAAATACGAACGTGTCCTCAGGAAAATCAGAAAAAGGCACATCCACCAAATTGGACAAATTAAAAATAACGTCCTCCTCGATGTTGATTTTTTAATTCAGTACGCCGGAGAGGAATACGACTAGCCATTTGAGAGAAAAAAAAAAAAAAATCCCACTGCACACACAACTAGGATGTTTTTTCCCCTTCTAGGAAATACAGAAATGTGTCTCTTGAACTACTGCAAATTGGTCGGAAGAAGGAGAAGGAGAAAAGGGACGACAACAGGAAGATGACCGAAATGTGCATAGCCGCCTGCAGGAAGTTTGAAGCCGATGTGAAGGAGAGTGCGAAGGTAGGGGCTGCTTTATATACTTGTTGGGCCTGAATAGTTGTACGTACTCCACATCCGTGTGGCTATTTCGAGTGTCTTCGTGCATTTATGATGATAACCTCTTTAGAGCTGTCATCCTGTTGGCAAACCGCCCGTCCACTCTCCTCCCGTGCAGACCGCCATGCAGGCGCACCAAACCCAAGCAACCAAAACGATTGGTGACCTCAAGAAAGAGAACGCAACCTTAAAGAAAAAAATGTACTCCTTTAAGCGCAGTGGAGCATACCCAGGAGGATGTTTTCCTCCCACGTGCTTATCCCTCTGCCGTTTCCACAAACACACAATCACGTGCGCATTGTGCCAAATGATTGTTCTCCCCCTTTTTAGATCAGAGCTGAAGAACAAAATGGAAGAGGACAAGCGTGAGTCAGAGGGAATGGAAGTGAAGGCACTGCAGAATCGAATAAAGGAACAGTGCAGGGTGAATGATGATCTGAGAAGCGCCATTTCGCAAGAAAGGAAACAACACGAGATGAATCTTATGGACCTCTATTCGAAGGTAAATCCGTTCTGTTGTCCCAATTGAAGCTTATTCAACAGGAGGAAGGGAAAAGCTGAGGGAGGATGATGCCTCCACGTGTCACATAGCATACGCGGAAAAGTTATTTTATTTTTTTTTTTTTTTTCCCTTCTTTGTGTAGGTCGATTTGCAAATAAAAACTTACGAGGAAAACATCGTGAAGGTATTCCACGACATCCTTCTGAGGAACAAAATCGAAATGAGCGTGGAGGAGTTGTCTCGCTGCATTCAAGTGACGATGGACAAGCACTATGGACAGGACACCACCCCGCGGAGTGATATGCGCTGATCAGCGGGTGGAAGCAAATTGCGCCTCACCGCGCGCACCCGAATAAGAGTCCAAATAGAAACAGATACAGATATATAACTATGTGCACATATGTATATGTGTATACTTATATGCATGTATGCACATATGTATATGTTGTATGCCCGTGTAGAGGTTCCCCTTTTTTGTTTTTCCATGTGGAGTGCCGCGGGAACTCGCGCGATGCTCGCACTAACCAAAACTGAGCAGTTTGAAAAAATGGCAAAAAGTTGTAACGGGCGTTGTCCCAGTTCGGTCACCTTCCTGAGAATGTACAGAACCAGACAGAGACACACACACACAGGATAAAAAATAGACCCAGTGGGTGGGGCCAACAGCGAAATTGGACACGCGGTATGACTTCCCTCTCCTCCAACGAAAGACCCCTCAATATTAATAATGCTTCTCCTTCTGCTTCGCCCTCTCCCTCTCCGCGGGTCCAGGCAACATGGATGCGAAGCGCAACATACCATATGAGTACGCCGCCAAAACGATGCATGCAAAAAATAGAGGAAACAAGAGGGACTGAAACAGCAGGTTGAAAGCTCCCATGGTTATGTTGCAAAAGAGGAACACTGCGAGGGAGTGCCTATTCATTTTTTGCAAAACTGGGATGGTGGTGGTCTTCTCGCGTAGGAGTATTGCCTCTACGAAGTAGCTGAGGGAAGCCGCGAAGAGACTCACGGAGGAGATAACGCATATATAGTTGGCGTTGCACAAAATGCGCACACTGTAGTTTCGGTAGTAATTCAGAAGGAGGTGCAGCAGGTGGAACAGGAGGGACATCGTAAACAACTTCAGGGTGAGGCAAACTGGGGAGAGATGCGCATATCGCTGCCACTGTGCTCGCTTCCCCTGGGGTACCTCATCCTGATGCACCTCATCCTGCAGCACATATCCATTCCAAAGGGAAAAGGAAAAGAGGTACAGATTAACAGACCCAATGACGTTCATAAGGCCCTCTCTGTTCAAGGAAAAAAAGTGGGTCCGTTCTGTATCGTCTGCCAGTAAGTAATTCGTAAGGTCTAGATGCCAAATAACAAATTCATACACACAGATAAGAACACAGCTAAGGAGAAAGATACGTCTAACCCCTTTTATCAAGGTGAGTACGGCGTTACAAATTAGGAATGTAAAAAAGAGAGTGAGAAAAAAATTCCAGTGCATCCCATACTCAGTTAAGCTGTAACTATAATTGAATAATTTGACTGCAATGTATCTAGCTATTCCCAGGGAAAACAAAATGAAATGCTTCCAATCGATTATACGTCCCCTGAGGTTAGCAGAGTGAATGAGCTTCCTCCTGTTTAGAGAATACGCACTGGACGTGATGCATCCCCCGACCCCTAAATCCATCAAAGTGTTCCCAAAAAAAAACGATTTGGAAAATTGTCTTGGGAAAAAATAGAAATCGACAGCGAATATGCATATGTAGGTAATGCATAGGTTAGCTATTCTCATATGGACCAAACACTTCTGGCGTCTTTCCTGTTGTGTGTCGAGTTCTTCTAGGTTATCGCGGTCCATTTTCCAATGACCGGTATGCTGGCCCAATCCCTCCCCTCTCCTTCTACAAGACAGGTTCCAAAATAGGAAGTAAAAAAGCACATACAGGAGGAGCACTCCAAATAGGCTCGCATAAGTATAAAAAAAGAACAGGTAACTAATTATTGGGAAAAACACCAAACATAGGGTTAGAAATACTTGACACTTCTTCAACGCTGGGATGTGAAGCAGAAGACTCTTCTCCACGTAAGTGCAAAGGGAAAAGACAATCAGCAGTATATATATGTGGTATGTGCTGATCATTATTGGCTTGCTATGATCCGATGCTCTTTTCATGAAATTGTAATCGTCTGAGTTGAGCTTGTACAAACAGGAATTCAACCTTAGGAGGTCCAAATAGGTAGATATTTCTTCACCCCTGTTTATCTTAACTTGGATGGGATGTTCGTTTCGTTCGTTTGGTTCGTTTGATTCGTCTCGTCCGTTTCGTTCATTTCGTCCGTTTTGCACCTTCTGGTAGGACAGGTATACGGCATCATTTGTGACGCGGACTCTTTGGAGGGAGATCCCCATCATGTTGGCTTCCTTCCCAAAGGAGCTTACCACCAAATCGTAATTCTCTTCCTGTCCTTGTCTAACATCCCTCTTATATTTTAACACAATTTGATAATATATTTTCGCTAGGTCCAACATGTACATTTCATCATGTCGGGAAAAGGAATTCCCCCGGTTTTCTCTTCCAGTCGCTCCATACATAAATGTTTCACCCTTTGCTGTTTTGCTTCTTAACCGGAATGGGAAGCTGGGCGCATCGAGTATGTGCCTCACATTGAAGGGGCACATAATCAGATACACGAGGAGATTCACGTGTGCCATTGTTACGTCGTGGGCCGCGGTAGGCGCGAGGGACACACGCACGGAGTGGTTCTCCTCAGCGGAGAAAACAGAAGCACACTCGGTCGAGAGGTGCCTCTTTCACATGGTGCAGACAGCGAGGGTGGGGGAAATGACAGAAGGGCAAGTTGCACCCTTCAAGAGGGAAGGACCCGCAAATGGGTCTCTTACAAAGCAGTTCTTACAAATGAGTTATTTACAAGTGGGTTATCTACAAATGAGTTATTTACAAATGGGTTATCTACAAATGGGTTATCTACAAATGAGATATCTACAAATGAGTTATTTACAAATTGGGGGTTAACAAACTGATAGGCAAGGCGCCTATCCGGTTAGCTGCCTCTCCCGCTAGCCGCTCCTCGTGCTGAAGGGGCGCACTTTGGGATGACACCAAAAAAAGGGCTGCTTCCGCAGCCTTAAATGACGCATGCTACTCGACCAAAGTTACAGAGCAGCGCGCGGAACGAAAGGGCCGAAAGATGGCAAATCGGAGCACATATGCTACAAAAAGGTGACAGTGCGAAATGAAACACACGGGAGACGTTACGAACGGGAGGGTGGGGTGTGGCACTTTCCCCTTCCGTTGCCTTAATCCCTACGATTCCTGCAGCTTGGCGTCCCCGTGGGAAGGTGGTCAACCGATGGCTCACTCTCTTGGGGACGTGTCCCTCTGTCCTTGTGTGATTTCACGGTGTCGACCTTTCCGCTGCTTTGTCATTGCAACTGGAGCTTCCTCTTCACTTGTCAATGGCGACGGCCAGGAAATACGATGGCGGCATCGTGTTCAAGGGGAAAAAATACAGGGGAATATAATCGAATCGCTGGAAAGGGGGAAAAAAAAAGGATTGTAAATTTGAGTTGGTGGTATTTTTTTTTTTTTTTTTACTCCACATGTGCATAAGCGTTGCGGAGGTGCGGACCATCAACCAGGGGTGCTCGGTTCAATTGAACAAAGCAATGGTGACTTTTTTTTTTTTTTTTTCTTTTTCTATCTTCCTCCTCCCTAGGATTGCTCATAACTATGTGTCCCTCTTCATACCTTGTACACCCTTCGCATGAGGACCTTTCTCTTGTTGGCATTGTAAACATGAAGTGTAAGCTGCAACGCGAAAAAAAAAAAATGGGGGACCACAAAAACGGTGTGAAGCATATGCACGTCATACACCTTTGCGGCCTTGGGCCAGCTTGCTAACTCCATGCCATGCTAGTTGCATTTCCATTTTTCCACCTTACCTCCTGCTTGACCATATTTGGCTGTATAACGTAGTTGCTCAGATATTCCTAAAATGAGGAAGTGCAGAGATGCATGCAAATGTGTTGGCGTGTTTGAGTGTCTGCTTGTTTGCCTGTTTGGGTGTTTCACCGAGTGGTCATATGAATATGCACAGGGGGGAGGGAATCTCCTCTCGGGGAATGGGGAAAAAGCGGCGCTGGGCAGATTATACCTGATGACTCTTATTCATTTTGCTGATATGTTTTTCGTAACCGCTGTAGTAGAGGCTCTGGAGGGGTGGGGAAAAAAGAAATGATGAGTAACGAATTGTACAGTGCGGGAAAGCTGGTTTCACATGTGACCGCGCCGCAGCATGCCGATCTGCTAAATCCTCCGCCCGGAAAATCATGTCTCTCAGTTTTTACATTTTCAAATGAGAAGGACTTGAAGAATATGGAGGACTTCTCCCGGTAAATATCCATGATGATGCCTGTAGGGGGGGGGTGTATACAGAAATAACATGCGCGCGGGTGAAAAGAAAACATGTGAAAAAAAAACATGTGAAAAAAAAACATGTGATCGTGTGAGGAAAACACAGATGAACAAATGAACAAACGGAGCAGACGAATGACCCACCCCTGTTGTAACCCGGACAGTCTCTTTTCTGCAAATACAGGCAGAAAAAGGCCTGACAAAAAAAAGGAGAAATTATTCATGCCAGTGGGGACATACACGGAAGGGAGGTGTTCCTCAAATGGTGTAGTACACCTGGATCGAATGGCGAAGAGACCATCCGCTTCGACATGCCAAAAGTGACACACAAAATTGGTGAGAGGACTGGTTTTTCCCTCCCATCTGCACTTCTCCGCGCAGAAGAAGCTCCTTACAATTTCGCAGTCTATCTGGGCCCATTTGGATTTTGTCTTGCAGTTGTTACAGTTTTCGCAAATTTTCTCAATGATGCCCTAAAGGGGGGGGGAAGGGGCGCACACATAGGTGAGCACGATAATGTGCAAATGGGGTAGAAATGTCTGCACGGAATGAAGTGAACGGGCTAGAAGAGGCAGACGCGCTAACACACGAAAACGCTTCTAACAGCCGAAAACGCTTCTAACGCTTCTAACTCTGGTGCGCTGCTCCTCCCCTACGTACCACGTCGGAGGTGTCCGGTGCGGCCAGGATTTCCTGCCTGGTGCACAGCTGGCCGCTCAGCTTGTTCTCGTCACTGATGATTTTCTTTATGACGCGGTGAACCAAAATATCTGGATATCGCCTTATCGGAGAAGTAAAATGCGTGTACAAAAGAAACGACAGCGCGTAGTGGTAAGTGCTCATGTGGTTGTCCTTAATATGTTTAAACGTGTGATATTCTGCCCTCATCATTTTCTTCTTAGCATAAGCACACACGATGTCGGAGATGTTTCTGCTCTTCTGTTTAATCACACTTCTGGCCTCATCCAAAAATTTCAAAATATGTCTCAAATCGGAGACTTGCAAATAAATCCCATGCTTCTCTAAAACTTCAATGATGTCACTTGTTTCGATTATGTTATCCATACTGTGGCATCTAAAAACGGATACGTCTCTATATTTACTAAAATACTGACGAATGGCAACTAACTTGTTTGCACTTAACATGAGTTCCTCCACTAAGTAGTTAGCAAAGGTAAATTTCTTCTTCACAATTGCTATGGGGGTACATGTGCTCGACAGGATGATATTCATTTTGTCGTTATTGAAAAGGAGGGAGCCATTATTCCTTCGTATGACTCTTGCCCGTTTGGTAACTTTGTGCAGGTAATACAGATTTTTTACGATGTGGAAGATTTTCCTGTAGGATAGCTTGTAATTTCTATTGTTCAGACTTTTGAACGTTTTTAGGATATCCTTTACTCCTTTTTTTACTTCTTCGTTTTGGAGAATGTTTTGTTTCATCAGTGTGTTCGTCTTCTTCACCTCCTCGGTGTTGCTTCCGTTGAGCAGCACTTTGTTACTTCCGCCGTTGTTACTTCCGCCCTTGTGGTGCGCGCCACTCGGTTCGCTTCGCCCATTGGTAGCCTCCCCAGACAAGCCATTCTCGCACTCGCCGCTTGCGCTCTTCTTCTTCTTCGAGTAAAAATGCAGGTTGAGGAATTTCCTGTACAGGCTGCTCTTCTGGCTGACTTGCTCCTTCTCAGCTTCGACCAGCGAGACGGGCCTTTTTGGTGCAGTTTGGGCGGTTTGGGCAGTTTGACAACTTTGACCATTTTCCGCGGTGTGTATATCGTGTATACCCTGTTTGGCGTGTTCTCCCAAATGGA
The DNA here is from genome assembly GCF_000524495.1 of Plasmodium inui San Antonio 1. NCBI lineage: Eukaryota > Apicomplexa > Aconoidasida > Haemosporida > Plasmodiidae > Plasmodium > Plasmodium inui. Next base: position 178,199 of record NW_008481837.1, read on the forward strand.
GAGCTTCTCCAACAGTTGCTCCCATCAGGGAATCATCTCCCTCCTGCTGCTTCCCCCACGCAGCACTATCCCCCCCAGCGGGGACTCCCAAAAAGGGCGTACCCCCCCTGTTGCGTTCCTCCTTCATCAAACGGTTAATTACCTTTCTCAATTTGCTATAATGTTTCACAAGCAAGTATACCTCCTCATAAGTAAATCTCACCTTGCTGTTTATTATGCTCTCCTTGATGAAGAAAGAATTATGATCCATTCTGCCTGCACTATCCATGTAAAAAAATATCGACAAGGATAAGCGACTGCTAATAGGGTCCAGGCTACACAAACACTCACTTAAAATGCGAGAAATCATGGGGAAGCAAGTATGCGTCAGATAAATCGTCATAGCTCTATTCCGCGCATCGATGTCGAGGGAAGAGTTTTCTTTGATGAAATAGGAAACGTCTGTGATGTGCACTCCCACTTCGAACAAGTTGTACCTTTTCCACTTCTTCTCCGTCATGTCTCTTATTATTTCCTTCAGGGTTATGTTTCTCTTGCACTTTTCGCAGAACAAGTCGTTGTTGCTCAGGACGTCCCTCCCTATGTCTTCGTTCAGGTACTTTTTGAAGATATGCTGGTACTTGGCGAGCTTGCTAGGGCTGGCGCGATAATCCATGTTGACATGCCGATGGTAGTTACCGTTACGGTTTCCATTACTGTTACCGTCATCTCCATCCTGGTTACCGCTATCCACCTCACTGTCACCGCTTTCCCCCTCGTCGTCACCGCTATCCTCCTCATTCTGCCTACCCCCGCCAGAATTACACATAGAGGAATCCTCAAACGGGTTTTGGCAGCTCCCCAGGTGACTGTCCCTTTTTCTCCTTCCGCCCTTCATTTCGCCCTTCCTTACACCTCTATGTGCTCCCCTCGCGGTGCTGCGGATCCCCGTGTCCGATTCCGACTCACCATAATTTTTGTGCGCCCTGAGGGGATCATACTTGGACCTTCCCTTCTTATTCCCTACCACGTGGTGGTAGTTCGCTGTGACCTGTTCGCTACTGCTGCCTTTATGCAGGGAGCTTCCCTCCGCGAGGCTGCTGCTTTCCATATGTTGATTCGCCCCGTCTGCGTAACGGGTGTACGTCTCATCGGGGCGGTTCTTCCTTTTCCTAGAGGAGTTACCACGGGGTTTATCCACGTGATAATGCTGGTAATCCCCCCCAGTGTACTTTTTCACAGCTTCTTCCCCTAAGTTTTTTTTTTTTTTTTTTTTTTTTTTATCCCCTTCCATTTTATTTTTGACAAAATTTTCGTACTTAATATCTTCCATCTCCTTGATGTATTTATTCTCCTTCAGTGTCTGGAAAAAATCATCATCCTCTTTAACAAAAAAAGAGAGATTTTTTTGCAAAATGGACTCCTCGATTTCTCCATTGTGGACCATCAAGTTGTGAATAACTTTAATGTAAAAATTACACTGGACGATTTTTTTTTTACTTATTCGGCTGATGTTAATGGCATCATCCAGATCCCTGGCAGTTTCTGGATCTATGGTGAAGATGCATTTTTTACTCAAGTCAATTCTTTTCTTTACTTCCTCATTCATTATATCGCTGTATAGAATGTCTTTGTTCTTCAATTTTTTTAAAAAGTTATCTTCCAAAGGTTCTTTCAAATTGAAGTTTAAATTGTGGTTTAGCAAAATAGCATTTTGCATGTTGTGAAACAAGTCATTCTGCCCAAGCAGCTCTACAATTCTCCCTTGTGGGAACAATTCATTTGTATTCCATCGAAATATTTTTATATAGACCAGCTGGTTCGTTATGTCCATGACGTTACTCCTCTTCATGAACTCAATTATGTGTTTGTTTTCTACCTTAATAAATGGGATGCTTTTTTTAAATGGGATGGCCATACTGAACTTTTGCTTTTTCATTTTTTCTCTAAAGATGCAGACGTATTGGATGTTCGACCCGTGGTGTTCTTCTATGTAGATTATTTTCCCTGTAAGTTCGTCTTCCTTCTTCTCCTCCAGCCAGGCGCTGGACTTTGCTCCCCCCTTTCTGTGCTCCTTATGGGTGATCTTTCTTCCCCATTTCTCTTCTCCAACCTCGCTTGCCTCTCCCCTTTTGTCCCTCTTCAGCTTGATCACCACTGCGTCCCCGTCGATCGCTCTGTTCATGTCCTTCTTCGACTTTATGTGCACCTTCCTGTCGTTGCAGATGACAAACCCGTAGTCGTGCCTCCGGACGGTGAGGATGCCCTGCGAGAAGGGGAGGAGCGATTTTAATCGGTGAAGAAGGGGTAAAACCGAAGTGGGGACACAGTGACGCAACGACGCAGTGACGCCGCGGGGGAGAAGCAGCGCACACGCTTTTCACACGGCGGACCCGCGGATGGCCCCCCGGAAGGCGCGCCCAATCGATTCGCCCCCCTCGCGTAGCGAAGACACACAGGAGCCCATCCACGCCAACACCAACCCGATCATCTGATACACTCCGTAGCCACTTACCCGTATGTACTTCTTCTTGATGATGCCCCTAATTGCCTTCTCCTGAGTTATGTATTCATCGTATATGGTCCTCCCCCCGTGCGTCTTCATCCTCTTCTGCCTTTCACTGGACGTGGCATCGATGAAGTTGTAGTCGTTGTTTGGGGGGGGTCCCGCCTGAGTGTCTTCACTGGGATTGTTCTCCCTCATGGAGGAGTACTCTGTGAGGTTTCCCTCCACGCGCCCGGCCGCTGGGCTTGCGCCCGACTTTTCCTCTACCTTTGCGGCTGCTTTGGCTGCAATCCGTTTTGCCTTCTTTTCCTTCTTCGCCTCCTTGGCCTTCTTGGCCTTTTTCGCCTCCTTCGATTCCTGCGCCTCCTTCAGCTTCTGCTTCTTCTCCCTTTCCGCCTCCTTCATTTTCCTCTTTTCTTCCTTTTTCATTTCTTTTATTTTTTTCTTCTGTTCCTTTCTTGTTTCCTTCACTTTCCTCTTTTCTTCCAGCAGCAGTTCCTTCCTTCTCCGTTTCTCTTCCTTCTTTTTGGCCTTCTTCTTCAGTTTCTCCTGTCTCCTCCTTTTTTCGCCACTCTCTGCGATGTCACTCACTTGGCCCGAGTCTTCTTCCACTTCCTGCTGGAGCCCCTTGCTTCCTTTTTTTCCCTTTTCCTTCTTCCCCTTCGACTTCGCCTTTTCATTTTCCGGAGCCCCTCCAACGGTCCCCCCCCCAACGTCTTCGTCTAAGTACATATTTTTCACCATACTGGAAAACTGTTCGTTCATATCGTAGATGGCGTTGTAGAGGTTGTAGTTGTAGACGACGCTGTCGCCGCTTTCCGTGGTATGGTCGCTCACCTTGTCCAGCTCGTCCAACTGCTGCGGAGGTTGTTTCGTCTTCTTTTCATCCTCCTCCTCATCGTCACTTTCGTCTTTTTCGTCTTTTTTCTCACTCTGCTTCTTATCCCTCTCTTCGCCTTCTTTATTCTTCCTTTCCTTGGCTGGGTTCTCCTCCCTTCCGTCCCGTCTACCCGCTATTACTATCCCCTGCGCTAGCGCCTGCACCACCTCATGAGCGCTTCCCTTCTGCTCTTTCTGTTTCTTCTTCCCCTTATCTTCCTCCTCATTCCGATCACTGTTCTCCGCAACTCCGGTGTGTCGCCTCTGTACGCTGTGGTTTGTCGTCGTCGTGTTATTGCTGTTAAGCTTACCGATGCTCAGCATGCGGTTGGTCTGTTTCGCATTCAGATTCATCAGGTGTTCGCTTTTGGCCCGGTTTTCGTTCCCCCCTTCTTTATCTTCCTCCGCCTCCTTTTCTCTTTTCTCTTTATTCTCGCGTTTCCACTGGTTTGTGGTCCTCCCGCCCCTGGAGTACACATGGGAGGCCTTATTCACCGGTACGAGGTCACTCTGCTCTCCATCCCCATCATCCTCGTCAGCCTCATTGCAGTAATTCATGTATTCTTGGAAATAGTTTCTCCTCCTATTCGTGTTCACGACAATGACAGATGCATCCGAGCTAGTGTTTTGAGAAGTAATTATGTCTTCCCTTTTGCTACTCTCCAGAGATGATATTTCTTTGTTCCTCTGATCAGTCGCTACAGTGTTCATAAAATTATTAACGTATTCAACGATGCTATTTTTTTTCCTTTCCCTTTTGGGTTCAAGTACGCTGTAGGGGTTGTTCCACCGCGTGGTACCTATATCATATGCGTAAATGGATGATTTCTTTTGCCTTTCTTTCACCCTGTCTGTGTATCTGCTTTGTGGGGAAACCTTCATCTCCATCTTGGACAAATCGTTTTTCTTTAACTCGGATGTTGACCCGACTTTGGAGGGGCCCACTTTGGAAGAATCCACTTTTGGGGAAACCACTTTGGAGGAGCTCACTTTAGAGGAGCCCATTTTCCCAGAAACAGTTTTCCCCGTCGTGTGTACAATTCTGTTCCCTTCCCTGTCTACTGCTTTTCTCCCCATATTTGATACTTCCACACTTATCTGCTCGTGGGACTGCTGGGGGAATTGCTCTTCGAAATGCTCAACTTTGGTTGCCTTTCCCTTTTTGTTGATTCCCTTCATTTGGGGAGATACCAATTTGTTTCGTTCTTCCTCGAAGTTGGAGGCTCCCTCCGAGGGGCTCCACACCTCACTGCTGTTTTGCCCCACGTCGCCACACGGTTTGGAGCTACGCGGTTTGTAGACACACGGTTTGTAGACACACGGTTTGTAGACACACGGTTTGTCGCCCCTCGTCATGAGTCCTATCAGTCTGTCAATCTCATCGTTCAGATAATTCAGGGTTAGTGGCTCCCCTTCCGTTTGCTTCTTCGAACTTGCGCCTGTTTTGGTTTCCTTCTCGGTGAGGTGCTCACTCAACAGATTCATCAGGACGAATGCCTTTTGCCTGAACGACGTTACATCTTCGTCGCTTATAGGGATGGCTACAGGTGATTCTGCGGCTGTCTTCGCGGCTAACTTGACAGATGACTTCTCGGCTGACTTGGAGGCTAACTTCACGGCTGACTTCACACGTGGAGGTGCCCTCTCCGCGCTGCAATAAGAAGAGTTGCTCGTTCTGGAAGCCTCCAACGAGTCCTCCACCGAATCTGTCCTCACGTCACTCTTCCTCAGCAGCAGCTTCACATTCTTCTCTATCAGCTCCAGTGACTTTTTTAGTGTGTCAATTTCGCGGTCCCTTTTTTTCATTTCTTCGTTCACCATTTTGAGCAGTTTTTCAGAGCCTTCGTGGTGCGCATCGGGTTGATGTGGAACTTTCGCGATGGTGCTCTTTGCGAGACTCTTGGCGGTGCTGCTTTTATCTATGCTGCTCCTGTCTGTGCTGCTGTTTGTGGGTCCCCCCCCTTCAGCTCTGCCGCTGTTCCCCCCGGTCTTGCAGCTCGCACATCCCCCCTCGTCATTGCGCAGAGGGGCAATATCGTCCGCCTCTGCCTCAGTGGCATTATTTTTGGTTTTCTTTTTCTTCTTCTTTTTCTTCTCTTTGATTCTCTGACTGTCCTCATCTTCCTGCGTATCCACTCCCGTGGTGCCATGTACGGATCTACTACTGGCGCTCTCATATGCACTGGAATTTTCACGCAAAAGTTCCCTAACGTGCCGATGTATAGCCAAGTATTTTTTATAATTCGCCTTATCCTTCTGCACGTTCTTGGTCAGATAAACACACACGGCTTCCACACACAGCAGGTACTCATCGGAAGATATGTCTAACTCATTATAAGCCTCACGAAAAGTGAAATGCTCTTCGTCCATCTGAGCAATGTGAAGAAGAACACACTCTATGGCCCTCACTTTCTGCTTGGAAAAAATATAATTTTTGAATAACTTCCTTTTCCCCTTGGTGTTTATTGTGCTCTCTATGTTCTTCTTGTCCACATTCTGAATCAGAAGAATCTTTATCATCTGGAAGTCCACGTTTTTTTGTGCCTTCTTTAAAATGTATCTCATCATTTGTGTGCTTATAAATTTTATCTTCTTCTCATCAAAGTGCGTTTTTACAATATCAGTGATTTTTTTTTTCGTTATAATGATTTGTAGCACTTGCTTTATGACTTCCTTTTCTGCCTGCTCCGACTTCTTCGACTTATCCACCGGTTCCAACTTCTCTGGCGACTCCAACTTCTTCCCCTTCTTCAGCTTCTCCCCCTTCTTCAACTTCTCCCCCTTCTTCGCCTGCTCCAACTTGGCTTCCCCCATTTGGGGCTTCTTCCTCTCCACACGGCTCACTGCACTCATCGCGCTATCCCCCTCGACGTGCTTCTCCATAGAACACGAGTGGAAACTTTCCGTGTCTTTGTCCCCCAGGAATGGTGCTCTCAGAACATCGACTCGGCCTGTTGCACCTCCTTTGGGATTCTCCCCCTTGGTGGCCTCTTGTCTTTTGTCGCTCTTTGGTTGTAAAGGGTGCGCCGTCGTATGTTCTTTCTGTACTTTGACCACTAACCCGACACAATCAAGGGGGTGCCCCCCGTCTCGCTGCTCCGCTGGCAGTTTCTGTGTCTCTCCCAGCAGCCGCTCCGTGTGCCGCTTCTTCTGTTGCCCCACGTGCTGCTCCCCACACTCTTCACTCACCCCGTCACATTTTACAACATCTTTCGACGATAGAGTTCCATTATGCATCTGCTTAAAGAAGTCCTTCTCCTCTTCGTACAGCTTCGCAATTTCCTTCTTAAAAGAAACGTAGGAAAATTCCTTGATTACTCTTTTATTCTTCAGTTTTTTGTGAAACGTTTTATTTTTGTTCGTATTCATGCTACTCCTCTCTGCTCATTTTATTTCCTCGCTCGCGGGTTGTGCGTGGCTGTGTGGTCTACGCGTGACTGCGTCGTTTCCACGTGACCGCTTCGTCTACGCTTGGGCTCTTCCTCCCCTCGCGTGCTTCCCCCCCGCCGGAGATCCACAAAACGCTCACAGGAAAGAACAACTGGACTTTTCTTCCTTTCCTCACACGTTCACGTCATGCACAAAAATTGGTGGCTTTGCCAATGACGAACAATAACTACAAAAATGGAGTTGCCTTTATGATGACAGGCGGCAAATCTATTAATCGTTCTCTTTCGTTGTTCAACTTAAAAATTTGTTTGGTTATCTCGTAGGGTGTTTTCTTTTCCCCCTTTACGTTACTTCGCTTTGCTTAACTTTTCCACTTTTTTCCCGCTTCTTTTTCCGCCTCTTTTTCCGCTTCTTTTTCTGCTTTTTTTTCTGCTTCTTTTTCCGTTTTTTTTTTACGCTTTTTTGTTTTTTTTCTTTTTTCTCCATTTGATGAATTACGCATTTGGCCACTTCACAGTTGCGAAGGAGCTAATCATCCAGCTAGCCAGCCGGTCGACCAAATGGTGAGTCGTGCGCACAGCTGATTTCCCCCTCCGGTGCTTGGGGGGTGGTGGAGGAATTTCTCCCGAGGAAGGCACAAAGCGGGGCCGTGTATACGTGGAGGTGCACCCGTTGGAGGGAGATTTTGCGGGGGTATTTTTTAAGCCTATTTTTTAAGCGCATCTTTTAAGCATATTTTTTTGGCGTATTCTTTTGCCATATATTTTTGCCGTATTTTTCTGGCATACCTTTTGGGGGCGTATTCCCAAGGCATACGGGAATAACCTGCGGGCGAACCCGTCCCAAAGAGGGAGAAAAGAAACTATATTAATGATGGGGCGTCCAACACAACTTATCATCCGCCCTAATTGGACTTTTCCAGTTTGGTGCGCGATCGATCTGTCCTTGTTACGGTGTAGCATCAAGGGAATTCCATAATTTTAAGAAAAAAAAAAAAATAGAGAGAAAAAAAAACTAAATTATCCTTTATTTGCAATTCCCAGTTATCAATTCCACTTGCAAAGAAAACGTCTATGCGGTGTGCATAAGTTGCTGTGAAGTGTTCCCCAGATTAGCGAACAACGCATGGCAGAATGGTCGTCCCTCACCCACGGTTCAAGCGAAAGGCCACGCGCTGGAAATATATACCCCACCGCTGCAACCCACCTCCATACGTTACATTCCCAGTTAAACACAAACTGAAGGGGTTACCAATTTTGATCTGAATTTCCCTTTTCTTCGTTGTCCCGGCAAAAAATATCACGCGCAAATTGTGCAACGTACACCTCTTCATCCCTTTGCACACGTGGTTGGGTAACCATTTATGGTGCCAACCGGTGACTCAGGTGGAACCATAAAATTATAATACAAGCATGGTTTTCTCTTGCCCAGGGGGGGCAGTAAAACCGTGTCATGATGGGGGATTTCTACTAATAAAAAAAAAAAATCAAAAGGGGCATGCGAACAGAACGCGAGGACCCTCCGTAGGGCAGGAAAACCTGTGAATGACACGTAGAGAAGATTTCCTCATCGAAAATTTAAAAATAAACCCATGTAGAAGCAACGTAATGTCGCGCGGAATGTATCTTTTCCACTCCCCCCTGCACTGCAATTCACGTTCCCTCCGTATACCGGTCTATTCATCTACAGAGACCCATGGGAAAATATGCGCGTCACCAGGTTAACACCGTTGAGGAAAAAACGGTGGCATCGTTTGAGACCCACATGTTACATATAAGAAAGGTCCCCGAGAATGACTCCTTTTTTTTGTAAGTTCCTCTACACCGTCGAGCCAGCAGATACGTTCATAGGTCACCACGCAAATTGGGCGAGCCATCAGCGCATCAGCATATCAGCGGCACTTTGAAAAAAAAAAAAAAAAAAACTGATTATATCTGTCCATAAATTTTGAAGGAGATAAAATTGATTAGGCTTTCCTCCTTTTTGTTGCTAATGAGTGAAATGCAAAATGGGAAGTGTGAGCTTTAGCACGTCAGGCGGAAACTCATTTGACACAGTCCTTTTGTTTTTTTTCTTTTTTTTTCCCTCGTTTTTTCGATAACACCTTTGTTAAGGTGCGCGCTGGGGAATTCTCTTCAAAGAACACTTGCTTGTTTTTGTTTTCTTTTGGTACACATCGCGCTTGTCACATGGCGCTTGTTATATCGCGCTTATTACATCGCCCTTTCTCACATCACACTTGGTGCACTGCGTTTGTCACCTCGCACTTGGCGCACCGCGCTTAGCACATCGATCTCTGCTTTTCTGTCTCCGTTTTTTCTTTCCCGGATTAGGGCCCATATAGTTTCCCCCCCCTCCCCTTGAATCCCATTATAATACATTGAAATATGCTACCAATTGGAAACTCCTTTTTGTGCTTCTTGTTTTTTCATTCGACAGATAAAACTTCTATCCAGTTACACTTTGTCTATTTCAGTGCTGTTTTTTTTTTTTTTTTTTTTTTTTTTTTTCCTTTGGCCTCATTTAAGCCCATGTGAAATAAGAATCGCAGTTTGAAAAATCCTTTTCCTTTATCCTGGCAATTCGTTCGAAGTGCACTTTGAGGGGATCCCAGAGGCTTCCTCGAGTGTGCGTACCTTTTCGAGCTTACACACGGGTAGGTGCACGCAGGGGAAAATTGCATGCGGGGGAGAAGCACACTCAACATTGGCCCAGCACGTGTGCTGACCTTTTCGGGCTTACACACGGGTAGGTGCACGCAGGGGAGAGGTACATGCGGGGGAGAAGCACACTCAAGATTGGCCCCGCACGTGTGCTGACCTCTCACACACGGGTTGACCCATCTCGCTAATTCTCCCCTTACACACGCGCAGAAGAGGACGCACACACGCCCAATTGCATGCAACGAATGAGAACTCTCTTCTTTCGTTCCAGGGGTTCCAAGGGGAATATTTACACATCGCAGAGGAGCAAACGATATTGCGAGGAGGCATTGGGAAAGCCTCACTTAGGAAGCTCCACTTGGAAAGCGCCACTGAGAAATTTCCCCTCACAACCATTAACCATCAGTCATACCTCCCTCACGAGAGAAGAACTCTCCGCTCTTCGTTGGCTAAGCCCGAGGATAATACTTCCCTGGGAGGTTCCACCAAGAAGGGGGGAGGGCAGAAGCACACACATGTGGGCATAGCTTTACGCCCCGAACCCCTCACTTCCCCCCTTTTTATTTTACACCTTCCACTTGTGTGTGCAGCATTGGGTAAGTTCTCCCTCCTCTGCAGGGGGGCCAAAAGGGTAGCGCCGCTGTACTTATGGCCTAATCGTCCTGCCCCACCCCGCCTTTGCACTGACGCGGTTGGGATAGCGGTTCCAGAGGGAGGCCTAGTGAAGTGGTTCCAGAAGATCTAAAAGAACCGGTCTGCAAAGGTGGGAGACCAACTCTGTTGATTACTCTCTTGGGTATCATATATCGGTTGTACGCACCTTCAGTTTTTCCACTTCTCCCACCATGTACGGCATAACGCTGACCAAGTGCAAAATATATTTCAACAATATCTACTCGACGGTGTCGCTGGAGGAGAAGCTGGGGGGCGGGACGTACGGAGACGTGTACAAAGGGAAGGTAATAAAATATAACAACAACAACAACAACGACCTCTACCAGAATACCAATTACCTCCCATACGACTACTACACAGACGAGTTCGTATTTTTTAGGAAAAATATTTATGCGATAAAATTCTTCCGTGATGATTTGAAAACAATAAATGAGGAAGGAATTAGCTGCACAACGTTGAGAGAACTGAGCTGTCTGAAGAACATCGGAAGGCATCCAAACATTTTAAGGCTCATAGATGTAACAATAGACAGACAAAAATGCATAAGTGAGTATATCAATCGGCAGATATTACAACACCATGCTTCGAACTTTGAGCACTCAACAAAACTGGATATGACTCCTCTGGCAGCGGACCAGAAATTTATCTTCGCTGCGTATGAGTACTGTGATGCAGGAGATTTGAAGAGGCTGATTCAGAAGACGAAAATCACGGATGACCAGGCGGGTCTAAGTTTGAAAGAAGCCAAGTGGTTATCCTTCCAGTTGTTAAATGGACTGGCTTATCTACACAACAATAAAATGTGCCACCGAGATTTGAAGCCTGAAAATGTGATGCTGCAGGAGACCCCAAATCGGAAGTTTTTACTTAAGATTGGTGACTTAGGCTTATGCAGGGAGCTAAAAAATGACGGGGATATGACTCCCACGGTGTGCACCATTTATTACCGCCCTCTGGAGGTGCTTCTCTCTAAGTTTGAGATGGCTAAGGGGAAGAAAGGGCGCGCCAAGGCCAGGGGGAAGGTCAAGCCGCCACCCAATGGGGTGCCCGCATCTTCGAATCTGTCTCACGCGAGTCGCTGCAATGCGAGTAACTCCAATGCGAATCTGTCTCATGCTAATCCGTCTCATGCTAATCCGTCCCATGCGAATCACTCCAATGCGAGTGCTCCACACTCGAGCGTGCCGTACCCCTCTCGGGCCCCCTCCACCAGGGGCATCGACAGCAGCGGCAACTGCGGCACGGCCCACGCGGACAGCGCTGCATGCACGACGGACAGGGGAAGCGGCGGCGGAAAAGGAGGCGCGAACAGAAGTGGGCAGGGCCAGGGCAACGTCAACTCCAACAATAAGAACAAGAAGGACAAGCAGGGGGAGAAAGCGGAACAACGGGAAAATGCAACAAATCGGGAAAAAGCAGCCGAGCGGGAGAGGGCGCGCCTCAGGGGAATCGAAGAAGACGACTACTACAATAATAAGGACTTCCAGTACGGACTGAACGTGGACATCTGGTCAGCAGCCTGCATCATCTGCGAACTCATTATAGGAAGGCCGCTATTCAGAGGCGTAACCGAATTTGACCTCATCATTCGAATCGTAAACTCTTTAGGCAAGCCAAACAATGACGAGCTCGAATTTTTTAGTGACTCCAGATTCTATCCTCTCAAGGAAGATTTCTTCAATGTTAATATAAAAGATAAGAAGGATGCACTCAATGTAATAACAAATGGACGGATCGATGAGCTGGGAATAGATCTCCTCGTGAAAATGTTGAAGTATAATCCGAATGATAGAATTACCGCAGCGGATGCATTATCACACCCTTGGTTTTCAGACATACGTTTTGATAACCTCGATGGAATCGGAGTGTATAACTGGTATGTCCACTGCTTAAAATACTATATAGGAATAAAAACGTTCAGAGAAATCGAACAAAAGAAAAAGAACCTTCTAACCACAACCATGATATCTCACTTTTTGTGTAAGTCCAATGATAGACATGGGAAAATCATTTTTAAGCTTATCAATGATACGTTTAAAAATTTGGGGGGGTATAAAAGGAGTGGGAGGAGATCCTTTGCTATTTTCTCGGACAAATATGCCAAGGATGATAAGAATGCCAATGGGTTTATTAAGCGAGCTAGTATTAAGGTATTAAATGACATGAAGGAAAAGAATGTGATCGAGACCAAGGAAGAAATGTCCTTTTATGATGACAGCACTAATCATATGACTCCTGGCCCTACCTCTTCTAAGAGAAGGAAATTCAAACGATCCAGTTATCACGCTGTGAACCCGGAGACTTCTTACGAGTTGGGCACATCTATGCGCGTCAAGAGGAACCTTTCCATTCCAGACTTCTCCTCCCCTGATAGGAAGAAGCAGCGACGCAAGGCCCACTTCAAGTCCGCCACCACCACCAACCGTGCCGCCGCGCACCCGCTGCCCACTTTCCATGGATTCACCTGAGGGGGGGGCTCATCTGTGCGTCCACTTGGCGTCAACTTCGCGTTATCGTAGCGTCCTCGTGAAGTCATCTTCGTCACACCGCTACCCTTCCCAGAGGCAAGGCAACACAGCATGAGACAGAACACGGAGGATGCACCACGCACTTGGCGTCCCTCCCCATCAGAACCGCCCCGAAACATCTACCTTGTTCACACGGGCACCCAGTTCGCGAAAGAGAAATGCCCCCCTCAGATGCAGCGGTATTATATGTGTGCAGGCGGATGGCACGTTTCTCCGTTCGACTACCCTACACGCATGACTCCTTTCATTTTTTCTACCCCATTTTTTATTTTTAAAATTGGCGCTCTGGCACAGGGGGCATTTGCTCCTCCCCCCCTTCCTTTTTCCTTTGTTGCACAACTGCAATTACGCTGTCGTCGCTTGGTATTCGAAGTGGAGCACCCCGCCCACGTCACGTCGCGCAGCGTTCCCCCTGTTCCGTTTCATCTCACTTCGCATCGTTTCACCTCATTTTATTTCGTCTCACCTCATATCGCGTCGCCCCACCTCATTTCATTTCACTCCATTTTTTTTGTAAATTAAACGTGTCGAATTCCGCGCGCACTGCCCTCGCCTCTGTCTTTAAACATGGCCAACTTTTTTAAAAACAAATATAACGCATTCAACGAGGTTGAGAAAGTTACCATGTGTAGGAACCACATGGGGTGTAAAAAGTTCAAATAAGGGGATACACACAGAGAGTGCGTGTCACCCAGGAAAAGGGGCATATCGAAAATTACCCCCGAGTAGTCTCCACGCGGCGCTTCTTCACTAAGTGAACTGCATTTGGCACGAGGGACACTTGGTATTGTGGGACGTCAGGAACCACCTGCGGGGGGAGGGTAAAGCCAAACGGAAACGTGAAAAAATGCGAAGACGGATCAGGGGTAGGCAAAACGGATGCTCCGCAAGGACTCCGCTAATAGGGCGCTAATACACCGCTAATACGCAGCTAATACGCCGCTAAAACACCGCTAACGCTGCGCGGGACGTACTTGTGTAGGCAGTAGCTATGGTAGGAAGTGCCGCACTGGGAGCAGGCCTTGTCGCAGGTCTTCGTCTCGTACAAAATCATGAAACAGATGTTGCATTGCGACTTATTCTCAAAGTAGCCATTCATAATGCTGTCAAATTTTACGAACATCTCGTTGATGTTGCCCGTCCGGGCATATTTATACATGCTCTTGATGGAGTTGTGCACGTGGGCCTTCTTGTCTGCCGGGGAGGGGAAAAGCGGTTAACACGGAGTGGTAAGAAGCATTGACTTCTCACACGTCAAAATGGGTTATATACACCTCTCATACGGTTCAAGGGGTAGACAAGAATTATTTTTTTTTTTCTCTTTTTAATGGGAAGCATCCCAAAAAGCAGGGGACGCCTCTTCCTTCGCCTACCTAGAGACTCAATCCTGTCACTTATGACCAGGTGCGAGAAAGGGTAGTTCGGAAGGAAGAGCAGCGTCAACTTGGCAGTTACGTCCTCGAACTGCTCACTGTCGTCTTCCTTCATCTTGTACTTAAACATGAGCGTCTTCGTAAGGGGGTCATACTGGAACGTGGTATTAATGTAGTCAGTCGAAATTTGTCTCAGCTCGTTCAGCTGATTTGTGATGATTATATTTGAAAAAAGGATCTTGTTGAAGTTGACAATGTCGTGTAGCTTCGTTTCGTTCGTTATCGTGATGCACTCGTTGGGGTAAATCGTTATGAGACGCAGGATAAGGTGCAGGGCGAGCAGAAAGAGGTAGAACTTGTTTCGATCTTTTCTCGGGAAGGGCGTCTTTTCCATCTCATTCCGCCTGGATGAGCTGCCTTCCCACTTGTTCTTCGCTGCATCCCCCTCGAGGATGTCGCCGACACGTTTAATATCACTCAAAAAATCACCCACGCAAAAATTGTGACTTTCGAGGAAGGCCAAAAACTGCTGGTGCAACTCCGGCTCGTAAATAAAATACTCAGCGGACAGACATATGTTTAGCATGGAGAGAAGGACCTTCAAATAGTTTAACTCGAGGACGAATGAATACAAATCGATTATATTTTTGTTCAGATCGATTAGGAGGGATGGATTCTTCAGTTGGTTCTTCAAAGCATACAAAGGGATCATTTTTCTTTTGCAACTATTATCATCCCTCTTAGGGCGGTTGGCTACGGCACACAAACGTACAGATTGAGGAGTATCCTCTCGACTGCCATCAGTACGTGGTGTCTCCTCCTTCTGGTTATCCTCATCCTGAGCCTCTTCCTCTTGGCAGTTTTGCATCACCCTGGTGGGGCTCAACGTGGGACTGTCCTCTCTGCTGCTGTCTGGAGGCCCTCCTCTTCTTCTTACGTCATTTTCTTCTCTCACTGGGGGTTCTTTGCTCTTTCTTTTGGAGAGGCCGGCGGTAGGTGGGCCTCCTCCATCAGGCTCGCTCAAAAGGGCGTCATCGCTATCGTCAGAGAGGCTACACAGCTTGTCACCTGGCATGGGATGGCCACTCCGCAGGGAGTGTTCACTTCTCCTTGGGGTCCCCCCCACACCTGCTGCATCCGCATTCGCACCCACATCGGGTTCCACCCCCAACACTCGGCAGGCATGCCCATCAACACCCCCCCCTGCAGCGGAAAGCAAAAATAGGTTGTTCCCCCCTTCATTAATGTGCAAAAAGGAACTTATCATGGCAAACTTAAACATATGGGAGCCTCTCAATTTATGCAGTTCAGCAAAAAAAAGGCAATTCATTAGCAGAATGCTCAGCGTCTTGTCAACGAAAAAGCTGCTATCTCTGCACTTGTCCACATTGGAAAAGAGGATAAACAAGTAATACGTGTTTACATAAAGGTCCAGCATTTTCCTCATCAGCTTGGACAATCCATCCTTACTTAGTTTCAATTCATGCAGACGAAAAATGTCCGTCGTGAGGTAGTCGGAAAAGTGGGTAACACTGATTGGAAGAGAGAAAAAATATATTTTGTAAATCGACTTAACATTTTGCACATCAAACTGTAGTAGTAGCTTCAGCATTTGTGTCGCCAGCGTCACCATTTCACCATCCACTAATCCGTCGTCATAGCAACTAATCGAGAGAATGAAGTAAAGGATCTTCCTCAGGTCTGCTGTGATTTTCTCTGTCTCCTTAAATGTCGACAGATATGTTTTGTTCTCCATTTCACACTTCACATATGTGTACTTCAAAAAATGTATGCCCATCTTCGAATGGAGTAATTGGTGGGACTCCCTTTTGCCTTCGACTTTTTTGTCCCTGCTTTTCTGTCTCTTTAGCTTTCTCTCAACTGCAGGGGGTACCTTCCTACCGCTGGTACTTCCTTTCAAGGTTTCATTTAGGACCCTCCATTTCTGCCTATGCAGTGCGCTCTGCTCGTCGTGCATTTTTCGGTAGAAGTTTTTCAGATGGCAGAGAAACTTGCGGAAGGCCTCCTCCACGCGGTGGTCGTCACGCAGGGGGGGATCACTCGGGAGGGGGTCATGCAGAGGGGAGTCACTTGGAAGGGCGTCACTCGGGAGGTCTCCATTCGGGAGCACACCGTTGGGTATGCTTCCTCCATCCTTTGGAATGCTTTCTCCCTCCTTTGGAATGCTTTCTCCATCCTTTGGAATGCTTTCTCCATCCTTTGGAATGCTTTCTCCATCATTTGGCATGCTTTCCCCACCGTTGGGCAAGCCGCCGCTGTCGGGGGGCAGGTCCTCCCCTGGAAAGGCGCCCCTCACAAAGCCAAGGCAACAAAAGAACACGTCAAAGTTATTCCAAGTAACATACTGGAGGGCCAGCCCTAGGAGTACCTTCCTCCTCACGATGGCACACTCGAAAAGATTAACGTCTCGGAACGTGCTGCTGATGCATATCAAGTGGTGGAGAAGGTTTAAGCAGGGCAGCTCTCCTTTGACGGTCAGGGAGAGGTTCTTCTCCACGTAGGTGTGGAGGCTGCGCGGCAGTCGCTCCTTCAGCTTGGCCATTTCTTCTTCGTACTGCTTCGCGTCTCCTTCAACGAGGTCTCCTGCGACACCTCCTCCTACAACACCACCTCCTACAACACCACCTCCTACAACACCACCTCCTACAACACCACCTCCTACAACACCTCCTCCTACAACACCACCTCCTACAACACCTCCTCCTACAACACCTCCTCCTGTGCCATCGCTGCCGCTCAGGTCGCTATCCCCCAGGAGGCACTCCTCAAACAGGAACACCTTCAGCGGCAAGTCGAAGACGCTCTTCACTTTAAAGTTGTCTAGCTCGCGAATGACGTCCCTCAGCGCATCGGCGGACAGCTCCCCATTGACTCGTCGATCCCTGAGGATGTCCCGACAGATGTTGAGCACGTCCCAGTTATTCACCTGCCTCATGACGCACACCAGGTCGGATATGCTAACATGGGTGGAAAGGACATACTTCGCAGGAACATGCTTCGCAGGAACATGCTTGACGGGCAACTTCCTCCGACTGTTTCCCCTCTCCAGCTGCCTATACACATAAATGAGCAGATTCAGCATCCCCATTTCTTCCCCCTCATCCGTTTCTATCTTATCTTTCAAGCTGAAGATGTGACAGAACAACGATTTCCTCCTGATGTTGGCATAGGCAAAATGGTAGAAACGGTCGAATCGATATAGTTCGCTTCTGTGTGACTCCTTCTGGGGCTGCTCCTCAGCTGCCCCTGGAATGGTTGCCTCAAAGCATAGCATGGTGAATCCCTTCAAGTGGCCAACGGAAAAAGATTCCACTTGGTAATACAGTTTGTACACACTTAGAAGTCGCTCTATGAATCTCGGATTTACGATATCCCTTCTGCGTAATGACAAGAATGTTTCTTCATTGTTCTTTTGTCGGACAATTCCTTTTGTGGGACGCTCCTCGTCTTCCCTCTTCAAATCGGTGCTAGGTAAAGCGGCATCCGTGTTTTCTTCCTCTTCTTCTTCCTCCTCCTGACCAATGCCGGTTAGCCTTACCGAAGAGTTACTGACAAGTAGGCCAATCTTGAAATGGTCCCCCTCGACCATTTCACTCATGTCGTCACTTTCGCTTTCCTCATAATCATCTTCAAATCGGTTCATGGTGGACGTGAAAGAGGACCACATTTTCCCCCTTCTCTCCTCTTCATCGTTCTCCCTACACCATCCGTACACATCCCGCATTACCTCCAGGAAGGAGAATAAACTCTCCTTACTGAGTTTTGTCGACACTAACAAATCCTTTGTGTGTCTTTCTACATGTTCGTCTTTCACATTGAGGAGAGTTCCAAACAGCAAATGTAGGTGCATATCGTCCAGTGGGCCAATCTCCCTCCTCGTTCTCAATGCATATGAGGAGAAGAAGAAGGAAAAATCTTCATCCGGGAGGGCTCTACTCAAGTGCATTTTTTTCCTATACGCATGGAACACACCTTTGTAGAACTGCTCTCCAAAGAGGTCGGGCTCGTCTTCTGCGTCGCCCTGCACGGCGGCGTAAAACGCCTTCAGTGAAGTGCACTTTAGACTGTGGCCCCCATCGCAATCGTTTCGATCGTCCTCCAAACGGGAGACGCCTGTTCCCCAGCTGCCAGCTCCACCCCTCACACCCTGCAGGAGGTAGTAACTGTATATTTCCAGGGCCTTCTCCGAGAGGTCGAAAAACTTCGTGCGCTCCTTCCTCATAAAATTGATCAGCTTCACGCAGATGGCTAGCTGCTTCTCCACCGTTTCGTCAGTTGGGGGTACTCCAAGAAGGGCCTGAAAGGGGAGATCAACATAAAGAAAGGCAAGTGCACATTAGTAGGTAGAAACAGGTGCTATTCCTATTCATGTAAAGAGGGGGTACATATTCAAGAATTCCAAGCACAGTTGCGTATCGTCGAAAGTGCTAAACAGGGACGCCTTGCCTCTGGTCTTACCTCCTGAAGGGTCCCCGCCAGGGCATCGCAGGACTTCCCCCCCTTGGAGCAAATGAACGCCAAGAGGTTCAAACTAACGTCCAGGGAGCTGAACAGGGCGTCTCCCCCATCCGCTACCCCTTCTGCAAGGTTCGCCTTCTCCCTCTCCCCACGTCTGCGCCACTTCAAGAAATCCATAAAAATGAAGAAGACCCACTCTAGCGAAACCTCTTCGTCCTCTACTTCCCCCTGCGCCAAGAGAAACTCGAGAATGCCCCAATGCTTCTTCACCATTCCAACGGCATCGTAATTTCTTTCCTCCACCATCAGGCAGGCGATTTTGAAGGTGCTCTTCAACGTGCGAATGAAGGCTATCCTGACAGCGCCATTGCTTTGGTTGGCTACATCTCCTGGGCTGTCCACATGGACCCCTGGTGGTAACACCACCCCTTTCAATTCTGTTAGAAGGTTCAAAATGAAGTCAACCGCGCTGTGATATTTGTGTCTTCCGCTGGGGTTGCCACTACTTTGGGAGGATCTTCCAACTGTAGAATCGTTCACACTTGGGTGGGATCCCCCGGACGGGTTAGCGAGTCTTCCACATTCCGACGTTTCACCTGCCCTGAACTCTTTCGCCAGGTCGCTCGTGTACTGACTCAGCAGGCACAAACAACTGAGAGCTATTATGTCTCCACATTTGGACACCTTGAGAAAGTTGCTATACGTACGGATGAAGTGATCCTCCTCCAGATTCTCCGCAATTATTTTCCTCTTTAATTCTTCAAATTGATCCTTGTCCTTACCGTCCTTACTTGGCTTCTTCTTCTGGCAGTAGTATATGTTGGAGAGAGCCTCACATAGATGGTGTCCCCTGTCGAATGAGCATTTGTAGGTGACGCCGACTTTCTGAGCAAGGATCGTTTCTAATGGCAGGTGTAAGATGCTTTCGCTGAGCACAGTGTAGCAATCCGATTCGGAAAGGGAGTACTGGGCACCTCGGTCTTCGCTTTGGCTGAGGCTGCTCCCATGGGTTGCCTCCGCAAAGTAGCCAAGAAGATGCTGCAACAAGTCGTAGTAAACAGCTAGCGAAGAAGACATCCCGTGCAGCAGAAAAAAAAAAAAAAAAAAAAAAATTCTCTAATATCACTCTTCTCAAAAATAAAGATGAACAAAGAAATGTTGTAATTAAAAATGTCATTCCTCGCAATTTTGTTGTGCTTAATTAGGGACAAGTAACATTTCAAAAAATTCTCATTAATCATTTTTTTATTCTCCGAGAAAAAATACAACAGTAACAAGTGGTTTATATGTTTCAGGATGTACTCATCTTTATTGCTGATGACACAAGAAATGTAATTGAAGATGGATGAGTTCGCTTTTTCTTCATCAAAATCGGAGTAGTTCAGTTTATACTTCTTCAGCAAGTATATAATATTGTAGACGGACAGGAAGAGCATTTTCTTTACCCGCTCGTTGTCTTTGCTTTCTTTGTAAATTGAGTTAACTGCATTGAAGAAGAGGTTAAACGTGCTAACGAAGTTGGGAAATTCCTTTCGGATGAACTGCTTCACTGAGTTGACGTCTCTACGGTTTGGGGACGCCGTCCTATCGTTGCATTCTTTGGCAGGGCGGTTTTCCACGGGGTGATTTTCCACAGGGTGCTTCGTCTTCCCCCCTTCGTCGTCACCCCCCTTAGCAATTTTCACCAGCATGTACAAAAGGGATGGATAAAAACAGACCACGTTGAAAAGGTACACACCATAATCGTAATCCTCGTCGTTCTTTTTATTTTTCAAATTCCTCGTGACTTCCTCACAGAGGGGACCGCCAACATACTTGAGGCAATTATAGAGGTTCGTCAAATTCACCTTCAAATTTTTAATCCCTCCGTAGAGCTTCAGTTCCTCCTGCAGGCGTATCTTTCCCGGTTGTGTTTTTTTTGCCTTCGTTGGATGCTGCCTGACTTGGTCTTCCACCCCCCTCGACTCTTGGGTCTTCCCTTTTGGGGGGAATATGATGAGAAGAATTTCTCCCGCGATGTGTTTTACCTGTACGTGGGGAACAGGGAGCAGTGTGCCAGCTGGACCGATGTGCTTCCGACGCGAAGTGCGCCCGTGGACGCATCGCCTGGCCGGGAATCTCTTCCCCTGGAACCTCCTCGCCTTACATTTTTGCTGTAGTCGAAGAGAGACACAAAGAGTGGCGGCAAGAACACACTCAGGTGGGGCTTGATCTTCGCCTTAACTTTCACTATGAACAGCTTCAGGCACAGGTTTAGGTCTGTCAAATGGGGGAAAGAAGTAGCGTGGTGAAGGGGGACCCATGAGGATGCAATATGGATTCGATATGGCTGCGATGAGGATGCAATATGGATCCAATATGGATCCGATATGGTTGCGATGAGGATGCAATATGGATCCGATATGGTTGCGATAAGGCTGCCATATGGCTACAACACCGCTACGATATCGCTGCGATGCAGCAGGACGGAAAAACAAACAAGGTCCCTACTTTCCCTCAGGCCATAGTTCGGGTGATAGATCAACTTTTTGTACACGCTTATGAAGGAGGAGAACAAGTGGCTCACTTCGTCTTCGTCGTACTTGCTCAGGTGCAGAATTAGTTCCTACGGGTAGGTAACGGGCAGGGATAGGATGCAATGGATGGCACCAATTGGGGGAAAGAAAAACTCCACCAGGAGAGTACCACAAATGATCATGCAGAAGTTGAGACGTTTCAGTAGGTGCTTCCATCCACTTTTTGTCAACAGCTAGCGAAACGGAGGGGAAAAAAAAAAAAAAAACTCTCAAAATGGCTACTTACACTTATGGCCTTCAACTTCGTTTGCAGATTTTTTTTGTGCAACTTGTTTATACAGTTAACTATCAGCTGGGAATTCTTCGACTCGACTTCCGACAGCACGTTCTCTGCGCTCTGCATGAAAATGTTGGTCAACAGGGCATCTTTGCTAACTGAAGGGGGGGAGGGAAGAAACCCACATGTGTAAATAGTTATGTCCGTGTGTGCACAACGACGTGTACGTGCATGTAGAACTGCACTCTCTCGGTGAAAGGGGCAGTACAGGCATCACCCTCTGGCGGTTGAAGATATCTGCTCAGTTTCGGACACGACAAAGGTGATGCTTTGGAATGAACCGATGAACCGATCGGGATTTTCCCCGTCTCTCGTTTCTCTCGGCGCCCCCCAAAACGGAACGACATCACTTTTTTCGTATTTCATATATGCTCATATAATTTTACAGTAGTTCCCTTTCGGCACATATTCCTCCTTCAACTTGACGACTTTTTTTTTCTTCATGGTTGGTTGGGGGAGGAGGCATATATTTCTTCCTGCCGACTGCTACACCGCGACTGCTGTGCCATTTGATGGGCTTCCCCTCCCTTTGCGTTAACGGATCAACCGTTGCAAGAGGGTGTCAAATAACGGCGGGGTCTAAACAGGAGCAAATGGGACGATTCTCGATTCGCTATGTACGCACAATTGGGGTGGGGGGTTTACAACGCTTCAACCTGCGGGGGTTACCGCCTGGATGACATATATCACTCTTTGGTATTAACGCGTTGCGGCAGTTTCTACCTCCGATTGTCGATTCGTTTATGAGAGGAGGTTCACTCATAGGATTATTCATCACGCAAAAATTCACATGTCATGTGGTACTCTCCAGTCTAGAGTTTTTTTTCTTTTTTTTTTTTATTTTATTTTTCTTCATTCCTCCGTTGGAGGGATGTTCCGATGGATGAATAATATCATCGGTCCTGTGTTTACCTTAAGCGCGTCGCGCACTTCAGGATACGGCACCCCCACGGGTCGCCTTCTTCAAATAACAAGAACAAGGAGTCATAAAACTGCGTACACTCACGTGGACGAATGTGCCATTGGCGTTGCCCGCATTGGAATCTCCCACATAGCTGAAAATGGTAAACACGTCTATGCAGGGGTAAGTGCGTCGCCTTCGTTCCATACCATCAACATCGTAAAGTCACTTCAACACAAGTTATTTGCGAACGCTCTTAGCAGCAAATGCAAATAATGATGATGCCACACGTCAGAAACAAGTTAACCATTCTCATCAGTTTTGTTACCCATATGAATGCGCATAATTTTATGGAGACATAATTTTTCTGTTTTTTCTCTTTTTTTTCCTTTTTTTTTTTTTTGTGTAACGAGAGCAACATTATGAATTGCCACAATGAGGGAATTTAGGAAATACAATCATAGTAATTCACGAGGGGAAGAAATGGCGTGGAGAGAGCATCGGTGGAGCGGATGACGCCGATGAATCGTATGCATCGTTCGTTTCATCCGATGCAGACGCGGGCCATCCGGTCAATAATCCCCCCCACGAAGCGATAGCACGAAGCGATAACCCTTACCAAATCCGCACAGCAAATACCATTCCTCTTCTTTTCGCCCCCCTTTAGACGGTCATCATCACCGAAAACACTACCATAGACAATACGGCGGTTATAGGCACTCCCACGTAATGACCCACTAGAGGGGAGTTAGAGAGGGGGCCCCAGTACCCATCAGGGGATGGATCTTCGTGTCTACATCCGGCGCGGCGAACACGGCAAACGCGGCGAGCGCAGCCAACGGGATGAACCATATCGACAGTGCTCCCGTGAATTCCCTCCCCCCACTTCTCCCCCCCCCTGTAGAACGAAGAATACAAGACGAACCACCACCACAACAGAATAAACAAATACAACAACAGGAGTTCCTACCAGGTAGCGACCACGCCCACGTGCATGCGTGCACCTCTAAGTGGCTTTGGAAAGGAAAATTACCAAGGCGGATCACTTCACCAGCGACATTCGACACGCTCTCGCATTATTTTTTACCTTTTTTCTTTTCCCCTGAAAGAACTACGACGAGCGGGACAGCCAAGTGCGCGTGAAAATCTCAAACCTGGACTACACCATCTCGAAGAATGACTTAGTGGTACCGTCAGCCCCGGCCTAGGCATTGACGCTGTTGGCATTAGCTTTGTGGGCATCTTCGTTGCCCATAGCGATGACCGTAGTGCCCGTGCCAGTTTGGGGATGCACGGACATACGTATCTGTGATCGCATTGTGGCCATACACCCTAATGTGATTGGACCATATTGCCATTTGATTCCACCACCTGACCATTTTGTTGCACTACTTTACCATTTGCTTCCCCCCACACCTCGCACAGGAACTCTTCAGCAATGTGTGCAAAGTCGTGAATGCCTGGATAAACTACGACCACACGGATAGATCGGATGTAATTTGCACTCATGAAATGGGAGGAAGCCCCCCATGTTGGCCCCTCTCCGCATATGCACTTCTTCCCTTTTTGAACATGTGTTCACTAACACATCGCTGACTGGAACGCCTTTTTTTCCTCCACTCAGGGGACAGGCGTGTGCGTTTTCGAAAATATCAACGACGCGCAGAAGGCCATAGACAAATACGATGGTTAGTTGGGAATGGAAGACGAGAGAGAGTTCCTTTAAAGGGGAAAACTGCACACAGGGATGGATAGGCAAATGGGCAGGAGGACATTCCAACTGTGCACACATCTTTTCGCAACCCGCATAAATGTTGTAATTTCTTCTTTTATTTTTTTCCCCCGCGCAGGGTCCGAAATCGAAGGAATGGCAATCAAAATGGAAATAATGCACAGGAGGAATTATGGCTACAGAAAGAAGTACAAAAGTAGATGCCCTTGGTAGGAAGGTCGTGCTGTCCTTTCCCCACAGGATGAGTCCCCCCAGGGGCTTTCATCATTTGTTGCAATGCTGCCAACCGTTTTGATGTTTTTTCCTTTTTTTTTTTCTCTTTTTTTCTTCCTCCCCACTGGGACAGCAGTCCGAACTTTTTTTAAAAATAATGTTCAGTAATCGAGCATGTAAAAAGGAGCGAGTATGAATTGTTGAGAGTGGTCAACGATTAATTTAAGGCAGCCTCGTAATGCACAAAAAAAAAAAAAAAAAAACCTCGCAGAGACGTCAATTTGGTTACTTTTTTTTTCTTTCCGTATGTTTTGAGTGTAATTTCTTCAGGGGGGTGGGTCGAACGGGGAGGAGTCCCTCCTTCGCTTCCTTCGTAGGAGTCGTCTTCCCATGGCTCCCCCGCGTAGCTCCTCACTGGTGGGGTTTTTCCCCAGCATAAGCTCATGCGCCTTTTCCCTCCGTTCCTGTCACCCTCCTTGGGCTATTTTAAGACGCGCCCCAATTCATGTACAGCTTGATCGCCCCAAGGAGCTCCTCCGAAATGTCATTCCGCATCGAGATGATCTCCTCCACCTCACTGGAACTCAAGTTGTTCTTATTCTCCTCGTAGAAATCTTTAAAGTCCTGCAAATCGTTTATATTTAGTAACTCGCAAATTTCGAGCAGTTTGCTGAACTCCTTCTTCACGTTGATGCTGGTGAGAGATGTGAAGAAAAGCATGAGATTTCTGATGTCGTTGTCTAATTGGACGCAACCGTACAGGCTAAACTTCTTCGTGCGCACGATTCGCTCGATGTATTTGCAGATCTATAAGAGGTGTTGTAGGTGGGGGGGAAGCACATCGCGCATGAATATATGTACGTCTGGGGCAGTGGCCGCCTTGGCAACGTCACGAGGGGCGTACAGACAAGTGGAGCGCGAATGCGCAGCAATGTATGCACCAATCAACGTAGCGATGTCTGCACGCACGTATAGGTACGCTTCCTCTACCCACCTTCTCCGCCAGCAACCCAACGCATATTTGAAAGATGTTCTGATTGAAGTATAGCGAAATGTGATAAACGATCAACTTCATTCGACTGACCAAGCCGTTAATGTATGGATCGTTCAGCTGATAGTAAGCATACTGCTCACTCGTTATATCAAAATTGACGCTCTCGATGACGACCAGCTGCCCAATAAAGTGCACCTTCAGAATGTTCAGCAGATTTTTACAATTTTCGACACTCAGTTTTTCGAAGTCGATAAGTAGGTTCTCGTAATTGGCAAACGAGTTGGCAAACATGAGGAGGTAGTTCTGCCTCTCCGTTTGCTTCTGCTTCTCCGTTTGTTTCTCCTGTTTCTTCTCCTGTTTCTTCTCCTTGTGCCTCCCTTTATGCCTCCCCCTTTCTTTCTTTTCCCCTTCATCCTTCAAGAAATTGTCCACAAAATAATCATGGATGAAATGTTTGAAGTTCTGTATGTACTGGTGGCAGGAGTCTATGTTGTTCACGCAGTGAGGATAGCTAAACTTGGAGTTAATAGTTTGACTGTCCATGTTTTTTCGGTCCGACAGAGGGTTGAAGAGGCTCTCATAGTGCTCCGCCGTCAGGTAGTCGTAGATGCCCCTGTCATTTCCCATGCCCTTGCCACTGCGACTGCCCTTCCCACTGCCTTTCACCTCGCTGCTTACAGAGGTATCACCGCCCCCCCCCCCGCGTATCGCATTATTACGGCCGGCACTTCCACTGGCATGGTCGTTACGTCCTGCCACCCCCTCCGGGGCTTCACTCCGAACGTAGCTAAGCGAACTCACCAAGTTCTGTGCCAGGGCCACGGTGCGGTTGTTCCCCTGGCCCTCATCCATGTAGTTCGTCTCATCGATGCTGCTAAGGAGACCCCTGAAGGAGAACGGCTTCAAATTCCCAACCTCGTGAATGAACGCGGCGTATATGCTTTTGCTCGTTTTCAAATTCTCACTCAGGTACCTTTTCAGAGTGCTCCCAATGAACAAAATTATGTGATTCACCAAAACACACATGGTGTTAATGTCTTTCATATTTATACTCCTGCACACAGACTTCTGGAAAATGAAAAACGCATCATCCAGCAGGGTAGAAGTGTACTCATTGCTGTTACTAGAGCTCATCATTATATGCTCGAAGTTAACCATATTCTCGTAAAAATCTCTAGCGTCTTTTCCCTTGCTCTTCTCGTCATCTATCAAAGACAGCATAATGTCGTCCGTCAAAACGAATGCCTTATCGATGCAGTGCTTCGTAAACAGTATCTCATAATCGATATACGAACATAGGCAATCTTGTATACATTTTACGTAAGGCAAATTTTTAAACAAGCCTGACTGGTCAGAAAAAATCTCTTTATTTATCCAGCTAGCCAAAACGAACATGGCATCCAATCTTCTAAATTTCTCTTCCCCCAACTGGTGTAAAAATTTCTTTATGTTTTGAAAATGATAACAAAGTAGAGACAACATCTCCACGTTTTTGTCCAATTTCGTTAACTCATTGTAGTTATCGATCCGTAGGACCTCCGCCTGACTGCAAAAGCTTGAGCATATCGATTTTACGACTCTATTAAAGATTAGCTCCGCCTTCCTGTTGTAAATAATGCAAACTATATGATCTCCCAGAAGCGTTTCCAAAAAGGCGTTGTGTCTGTAGAGGCAGGTGTACGTCCCTTTGATGCACTCCACGTACACGCTGTCTTCTGTGCTCACTACTTGCCTGGTCAGAAGCTCCAGCTTCTTTTCCACTTCCAGCTCGACTAGCTTCATGGCCATGCGGCACACGAACAGGTATTCTCCGAAGTAGAGCAGCTGATCCTCCAAGGCGACGTCAGCGGGGGGTCCTCCCCCATGGTGCTCGTCACCGCGGTCGCTACTGTCACTTCCTACGCGATTCTCCTCATCGTGACTGCTCACCCCGCTTGCCTCATCGTGACTTCCCACTTCGCTTGCCTCATCGTGACTGCCCACCCCGCTTCCCTTATGGCGGCTTTCCTCATCGGATCCCTCGTCTCCCCCTTCACCGCCCCCCTGAGAAGAGTCCGTTTTCTTCTCCCTCTGCTCATTCTGATCATTCTGCTTCCTCTTATCCCCCCGAGTGCGAAAAATACTCAAGTACAGTCCTACCTTCGCCCTAACCCCATCCACGTCCTTCAATTTTATGCACTCGCCGATTTCATCCTCGATGAGACCCTTCACATGGTCATAGTACCCGTTCAGCAATTTTACGTTCTCTTCATCTGTCTGGAATATCTGCGCATATGCCTGTGCTTCCGCATGCGAGTGTGGGTGTGCATCGTTATTCTGTTCGGGATGGTCCTCTGACAGCTGCTTTTCCCTCTGCTGGACATACTTGATTATGTCGCTTTCAATGATCGCGTCTTCGCTGGTCAGGAGAGCGACTGCCCCCTTGCTGTGGTAGCCATGGCCTGAGGCGATCCCCCCATTGAGGCTGCTCCCCCCCCGCAGCAGCTCGGACCGACCATACCTATACAGACACCTCCTAACCTGCAAAAACTGGTTTAGCGGCTCGATGGCGTCCAGGTAATTCCTCCTCACGCAGCCCTCCACCTGCCTTATATAATCCTGCAGCTGAATTTTTAACGTAATATATTCGTATGATGAGTTAACATTCGATATGGTCTTATAGATCTTTTCCATCTGCGAAAAAGCATCATAGTTGCACTTCTCCCTAAGGGAGTTGTTAATTTTATTGATCTTCCCCTTAAACAACAAGTGCTTCTTCACCTGTATGTTTATGTTGTCGATGTTACTTAGGAGGTTCTCCTTCTCCTTCTGCTGATTCAGCCTTATTTTTAGATCGCACTTGTTCCTCAGGATGTCCAACTTTTCGATGTACTCATTGATTCTTTTTATGTTTGATTCTCCATCCCTCTCGGAAGGGTGGCCTTTCGAGTCGTCGGATTCAGACGAACTGCATGAGTCAAAGGTGTCCTCGTCTGGGTCACTTTGCTCGCCGCTATCGAGATGGCCTCTCCATTGGCTCCCCTCAAGATGCCCTCCCCATTCGTCACTCTCGCTTGACTCCCCACTCGAAAGAGACTTCCTCGTCATCGTCACTGCAGCTGCGCGGCTTTGTTGGGTAGTGGGCCACCTTTCCCTTCGCTAAGCAGGAGGCTTCTCCTGAACCAGTTACATCGCGGTGACTCTTCCACAAGGAATTCCCCTTTCGTCGTAAGGGGGGACCCTCACCAAGCGGGACGTCTTGATCTTCGTAACAGAGAAAAAAAGGCACAACGGGTGAAAAGCTCCTAAGGCAATAGAATAATTACCAAAGGTTCACTTAAAAAATGGCTGCCATAATGTTATAAGATCTGCCAAACTTTGCTTGCTCTTGGTTCACGTGAGAGTAGGGGGGAAGGGGATCCCGCAAAATGACCATCCTAACTGGATGGCACAAACGTCTCGCAGTGCATATAAGTCTAGGTGAAAGAAATGTGTCCCGCGTTCATCCACGAGATGGCTTTAACGACACCCGTGCCTACGCGGTAGGGCAGGGAAAGTAAAATGAGCGCATTGCGAAAGTGACAGTAGTTGCGACAAGGATGTGATAAGATAATGGTGCGTGAGACCTTCCACCCCGCAATTTTCGCCAAAAAAAAAAAAGAAAAGTGCCTCTCTTCCTGCGGGAAGAAAGCAGACTGGGAGGCCACACACCCGAAAATGGGGCAATCGTTTCGGCTGTCCCTTTTTAGCCGCCTGGGGCATTTACCTCCAAAAAGGAAGAAAACCAATGGAAAGAGGAAGGTGTCCACACGAGCTATACATCCATGATTTCCTTTTCACCCAACAGGGGATTAGTATGGGAGGCCACCTTTCTAAATTCAAGTTCCATGGTCCCCCTCTACTGACGATGAAGTGTCCTGAACAGATGTGTTACCTTAAAAATGGCTGTTTTTTTTTTTTTTTCTCTCTCTCTCTCTTGTTCATACGGTTTTGCGCAATTATGGAAAACTGGGTCAGAGAAGAAAGCACCACAAAGTGGCTAATCGTGGGAAGCGACAAACTAACGAAGGTGTGCAGAAAAACATGAAGGATCTCTACCCGCATGCCCATTCGTTCCCATTTGCGTGATATCTATGTTGGTGTTAGCCTACTTTGTAAAGAGCCCCCCTCCCCCGCTTCCGTGTGTGGGAAAGTTTCCCATTCGGATGGGTCACAAAAAAATGCCTGAACAGGTCAGGTGATAAGTTTCCCCAAAAATAGAAATAACAAATCTGTGTGTGCATATGATACACCCCATTTCAAATTATCCACATACAAAAAAAGTGGGAAATATAAAAATACAAAAACATGTGCTGTCGTCCAAATTGCCATGCATTATGGAACCCTTGACAATATCCCTTGCCAGTTTAGTACAATCTTCTTTTGTGAGCATATACCTGTGCATCATTTTGTTTATGTCCCTTTGGGGGGTACCTCCTGGGGTGGTTGTCAACAACTCTCGCATGTTATACGTTCGGTACAGCTTCCTCACCTTGGCATACACGGATTTGTTTTTTTTTAAAATGTTTAATAAGAAGTGCGGGTTGACGTACTCGAAAACGCCGTCAGACGCAATGATCAACAAGTGGAAAAAGTTCCTTCGTTTCTTCCAGCATAAATAATTTTCATTCATGGAAACACTTTTGATGTTAATGTAGGGTGCGAACCGCTCGTTTAGCTGTACAGGGAAATTTTCTTCTTTCTTCTCCACCTGGCTGGTAGGCAGGTTACTGTCGGGCGCGCCGTCCCTGTAAATTTTTAAGCACAATCCGGCGGGGGGAGGTCTCCCCTCGGAAGGCTCACGCGGTTTAGGCCGCTTATGCGGTTTAGGGGGCACCTCTCCTCTGCTCACAGTGCTGCTACGTTGCAGATTAGCAGCGCTCCCTGTGTGGATTTTGCCCGCCTGGCGAGGCTGCTCCGGAACGTCCAAAAGGACAATCTCCCTGATGGGTCCAATCTTGCCATAGTTACTGAGGAGGTAGCTCCTCCTGCACGCCCCGCAGAACTTCCTCAAGTACAGATAACGAATCATATTGACCAAATTGATATTATTCATGTCGTATTTGTACACATTCGAATCGTTGGACAAGATGAAATGCTCATTGTAGTACTTCCTCTTCAAGTCATAGTCTCCAATAACTCTGCAGGGATGTAGGCACCCGTCGACTCTATTATATTTTATTAAATCATAGGAGAGGTTCCCTATGTTTATTTCCTTTCCGCGTTCGCTCAGTAGGTACCCATTAAGCATTGCGATTTGTTTGTTCAAGTGTTTATCCATCTTGGTCTTTTTCAGATCCTCCTTTTTCTTCCTCTTCTTCGTGTTCTTCATGTTGGGAGGTGCCTCCATCTCCATCTGTTCTTCGTCTTGCACACCCCGTCGAAGCTTGTCCCTGGGGGGCCTACTCACGGAAGTGTCCCCGTTCTCGTTTCGCCTCTCTCCAGGGTGGTGTCCCTCCCCTGTGCTCACTTGCCGACCGACTAACTCCTCACAGAGATGCATCTTATACATCCGCAAGTACTCCATGTAACTATTGCAGTTGTGTTCGCAGTTGAGCTCGTTGTAGGAAAATGACTTCGCGCTGATGACGTATGCCTGGTACTGGCCATCGGAGTCGCAGTCGCGGTTAACCGCGCGGGCACCTAGCTTCGTCCTCTTCTTGGACTTCCCCCCTCTTCGCTTCTTTCTTCTCGCCCTGTGGTGTTCCTTCTCCTCCTCCGCGGGGGACTCCCGACTGTATTCAAACCTATCCAGGTGAAAGGTCAGCATGGCGCACCTGCTATCCCCCGTGTTGTTCACATAAAGGTAGTTCCCCCATAGGAGGATGTTAATAATGCACGATCCGGCACAGCTGCTACTCCTCCCTCTTGCACACTCCCGATAGTATAAAAAATCCAACAGGGGGTGTAAGATCTTTAGGGAGATATAAACATTGAAGAGGGTGTGAACGAGGAGGTAGTAAAAAACCCTGTGCACATTTTGAATTAAGAAGTGGGAAGCATGCGAATCGCCATGACCGTCGCATATGGTGAACAAGTGCATGTCAAAGTTGTTATCCAACCCTCTCTGTTCAGAAGATCCATCGGAGTGTCCTTCACTCGGTTTCGATTCCTTCTTGGCAATCAATCTCGCGTAGTATTGTTCAAAGAGATACCTTCGCATTTTGTCTATCCATCTTTTCCACTCCCTCGATCGAATCATATTCTGTCTCGTCCGTTTGAGGAAACTTCGAGAGGGCTCTCCCTTTCTGTCCCATTCATTCGGGGCAATTTTTCTCGTGGAACATCTCTCCAACACATCCTTCCACATTTGCAGCTCCTTTCCGTTTTGGTAAGTCTCCACATCGGAATGAGAGCGGACGTGGCACCTCTCCTCCTCAGCTAAACCACTCCTTTCGTCGTGATCATTTAGGAAATTTTTTCTAATCATTGTCTTTTCCCTCTCTTGGCTAGCTGCAACTAGGTTGAGCATTTTTTTTTCTGACCTGTTCAGGCAAAATGGGTGTTCCATGAAATAATTCGTCTTCCAAAAATTCAACAAAGAATCGTTCGCCATGTTATCATATTTGAGAAGATGCCTGCAGGTTTTGCAGCTCGTGAGGTAGTCGCTCAGTCTGCCATAACTGTTTGTCGTGCTTCCACTTGGGGAGGAGTCACTCGGGTGGTTTTCGCCCTCCCCGTGGATGGATCTATCTGTATGTCCGCTTAAGCCGCTAAAGTTGTTGACCTGTCTAGCAGTGGAGAAGGCAGGAAAATCCCCATCCACAGTTGCGCCCGTTTCCGCGCTGCCTTTTTCCCCATAACGCTTCTTCCCATTCTGGGGAGAGAACCTGACGTAGTTAAATTCGTCTGAGCAACTGGAGGAGGTGTAAGCGCTCATCTTGTGGCACGATTTTTTCTTTTTTTTCTTCCCTCCCCATTTGGGTACACCATGGAGGTAGCGCAGGTAGGCCGGATGCAACATCCGGCTCTGCTGGGCATTCATATATTGGTACTTCCTGCAAACCTTACAGACGAACTTATAGTAATGGGAGAAGCGCAAGTTAGGGTTATGTGTTTGGTAGAATTCTTCCCCCTGGGAATCTAACATTTGGGTTTTCTCTCCCCACTGGGTTAAACATTTTAACTGTAGTTTTTTGGTCCCTTCTTCGACATCATGTGTGTCTTTGGGCACGTTTCTTTTTTCTCTCCTTTGTGTGCGTCTGGTCCTCTTCTTTTGGTGGCTTTCCCCCTCTCTGTGATCGTCGCTCTTCTTTTCGTAAAAATACCTGCAGATCATGTCGTGGTGGTGAGGGACATTCGGTGGGCTCCCCTCCTCCAGGTGATACACGGGCAGCACGGGTTTTAAGTAGACCTTACAAGTGCCTCCATTTGAACGTTTCGCGGGAGGATTCAATTCATTTCTATCTCCACCGAGCTCAGCCTCCCGAGCAGAGCGATCCCTATGGCGAAGAATCGACGAACGTAGGTGAAACCTTTTTAACACCTCATGGAAGAGATTAAATTTCCTTCCGCTGCTTCCCATGCGATGGATGAGTTTCTCCACCCCCTTTTGTATTTCATAAGAACTGAATGAGGCATGCGAACATGTGTCCTCATTGTTATGGTACTTTCCCTTCTTGGTGTAAAATCCGTAACTGAAGGTGAATGATTTGTTTGTGTCTTCCCCCCAACTTCTTCCTTTTTTCCACTCATTTATGGAGACACCCATGGCGGGAATCTCCTTCGCTTCATTCGCTTCTTCCCTCGTTTGTATCCCCTGGGTGGCCATAAAACACATGTAACATTTTTTCCTCCCCAAGAGGTACGTACAATTGGCATAGTTTCGCACCTGACTGGTTAGCCAATCAGTGATCGTGGATGGTCTGCCCCCTTTGGGGGAGTCATGTCTCCACTTTTGTTTTTTTCCCTTCTGGGGATTCGCGGCTTTGTCTTCCAAATGCTCATCATGGAGAGCCTTAGACGGGGTAGATTTTTTCTTCCCCCTCTTTTGGGAGTCGTCAAATTGGGACAGATTTCTATCCGCTGATGTGGAGGGGTCACCCAGAGGGGCTGTCTTCTTATCATTTTGCATAAAATGGTAATTCCTGCCAAAGGAATGGTTCATTTTATTGTTCATCTTTACCGCGATGCTACTTTGGTTCCTCAACTTTCTGAGCGTATCACCGGGAAGGAATTTCCCCAACCTGGTTGCTGTCCTTCCTACTGAGAAGCAGCACATTGATAGGCCCCCATGCTTCCTTATTCTAACCCGTTTAAATCTCCGTTCAATTTTCTCCCCATCTTCTTCAAAGTTTATGTCGACGCTTGTTCCGCTTTCTCTTCTCGGGATGATTACATTTTTCATATCCGTCTTCCTAAGTAAGATGTCACATCGCTGCTCAAATTCGTCACCGAGGAGGGGCTCCATCATGCCACTGCCTCCGTGGTGAACTCTGTAGTGAATGTCTCACGCGACGGGTGACCTCCATGGGGGAGGGCGACTGCGAACCTCACGATATACGCAGCCGGTTGGTCCCTTTGAGGGGAAAATTCTCTTCCCACGGAGGATGGTTCCCACGGAGGATGGTTCCCACGGAGGATTGTTCCCACGGAGGAGGATTTCCACTGGGAGAGTCGCACCCTCAAGGTGACAGGAAAAACTATGAGGGGGGTTTGGGGGAATGCGCAGCTAACTTCCTCCCCCTTTATTCTGTTCCAACGGGATGACCACCCGTTCAGGTCAATCACATCGTTGGGGGGTTCTTCCCAAAGGGGCCGCACAGTAGGGAAGATCGCCGGTAGTCGTAGCAGTACTACTACTACTGCTAGCACTTTTAAGCAGACAGAGAGAAGTCACACCAAGTGAAGATGCTCCCCAAGCTCAAGACGGATGAACGTGCCGAGGAGGGATAGCGTGAAAAAGTGGAAAACTTGAGTTTGCAATTTTTTCTGCCCCCTTCATTACCCCTCCTAGGCATATTTTCCCCATTCTCTAAACTGTGCAATCACAATCAATGGAATGTGGGCCACATGAGGGGGGATTTTTCTTTCACTTCTGTGCTGTTGCTGGAAAAGGGGCTTTTCTCTTCCCTCTGTCGCCAACGCTTTAGCGGTGAAGAAGTCGCAGAAGGTGGTAACTCTGTTACGTGCGCCAAAAGACACAGCAGGGGGTTGTTTTCCCTGGAAGGCCACAAAAAAAAAAAAAAAATTCACACAAGGAAGCTTCCTTAAATCATAGGAGAGGAGATCGAACTTGGGGGCCTTGCCTCTTTCTTTTTCCTCTCTCCTCATTTGTGTGCACCTGGGTACGTAATTTTCCCTTCCATTAGTGCAATGTGCTCGGTTAGGCGGCTAAGGGTTCCTTTTTTGGGAACACTTACCGCTAATTATTATATTTTTTTTCCAAAGAGGGTAACAACGTACGTTCCACGCTCTTAGGTACATCTGTGTAAGGTCGTAAAAGCATCCTTTTAAGACGATCCTCCTTTTATTTTTTTTAGTGCGTAGAAATGCTCAAGACTTTCTCCGTGTAGCTACCATGGAAGGATTATCATTTTCATTTTTTCTGCTTCTTTCCCGTGGCATTATTCGAAGATGAGGCTACCTCTCCGCGTAGTTTTAGCAGCCAAAATGGAGAAACATCATTCACGTTTGTGAGCACCTACGTGAGAGTTTCCCTCTACAGGATGTTCCATGTTTATGCGAATTAGCAACCTTTACATGCTTCCTTTGTTTGTTTCTTTTTGTATGCGCGTCCTTCACGCAAAAGCGGATCGCACGTGTGATGACTGTGTTGCATCTATAGGGGCCGAACACAAATTATGTCGCCATTTGTTCGAGAGCGCGTGATGATTTGACCTGTCCTTGGCGCTCGTTCGGCACCACTCCAAATTAGAAAAAATCGGGTTTGAGAGGATTGCGACAAGATGCAACTAAATGCAACACGCGCCGCAGCGTACTGCTCATCGCGATAGTGCTTATTTTTTGTTCTGCCATTTCGACCTCATTTTTGCGGCGTTTTTACTACGTTTTTGCTGCGTTTTACGGCATCTTTCAGCCTATTTTGCATCTTTTAGCGTCTCTTTGTGGCAATTCACTACACCTTCACTTCATTTCCAGGTTCCCCCAATGGGTAGGCACTTCGCTTCTAGGCCTACCGCATAGAACATTCCGAAGAACACCACAAAGAGGGGAACTTCTCCCCCAGCCAACCTATGCAAAAAGGAGTTTCGCGGACGCTTTCTTTCTCCCACTCTTCCTCACCGCTCTCCTTTCCACCCCTTGCACCATGAACCCCAGCACGAATAGGGAACATATCATTTCCATTCAGTCCCATGTCCTTGATGGGTTCTGCGGAAACACCATCGCTTCCTTCGTGTTGAGGAGGAGGGGGCACGACCCCAAAATCTTCAACACGGTTCAGTACTACTCCAAGTACAAGCACGTGGGGGTTGAGATGAAGCACGAGGAGATGCAAACCATTTTGGGCGCACTGAAGGAGGACCTAGCGACCACGGGCGGTGGTAACCACGGAAATGGCAACCACAGCAATGGCAATCACGGAAATGGCGTGTACTTCCTGACGGGCTATATAAAAACGAAGGAGTGCGTCGACGCGGTGATGAGCCACATCTGGGAGCTAAAAAATGAGCACAATGAAAAAAGGGCCACGCAGATGGATCCTCAAGTGGAGGCACCACTGGCAATAGAAGAAGAAAAAACCGACGGCGATGCTGCTGAATGGCATAGCGGTAACTCCTGTGCAGGTGATTCTTCCTTCGGAAAACTACTCAGTGTAGATTTCCTCTGGATTTGCGACCCAGTAATGGGAGACAACGGCAGGATATACGTCGATAAGGATGTCGTCCTTGCGTACAAAAAGTGCATTCCCTTTGTCGATATCATGACGCCGAATCAGTTCGAGTTAGAGTTACTATGTGACAAGAAAATAAAGAATGAGAACGACGTAACTACATGTGTTCGTTTTTTACTAAACAGAGGAGTCAAATTAATCGTCGTAACCTCTGTTCAGTACCCCTTCGATAAAGACCACCTGTACTTATATGTTGGCTACCTAAACGGCCAAGCAAAGCTAATCGTCTTTAAGTATAAAATATTTAGATTCGATTTTAACGTGTGTGGCTCTGGCGATTTGTTCGCGGCCCTGCTGCTCTCCTTCCTCGTTAGACACCGCGGCAATGTCCCGCTGATTATTTCGAAGGTTCTGAACATCGTACATGTAAGAAGAGCCCCTCGTGGGGAGTGTCACAGCGGGGGAGGAAGAATCAACCGGGAAGATAATAAACCGGGAAGATAATAAACCGGGAAGATAATAAACCGGGAAGATAATAAACCGGGAAGATAATAAACCGGGAAGATAATAAACCGGGAAGAAAATCAACAGGGGAGAAACTAAACCAGGGAATAGGAGCCCGTCCCATATTCCTCCCCCCTTGCATAAGCAGACAAGCGTTGTCGCGCGCGCTAACTCGCCTTCGCGCATTTATATATATATATTATCTTCTGCGTCACTTTCTCATGGGGACACGTTTTCCCCCATTTTTTTCTTTCTCCCTTTCAGAATGTCATAAAGAACAGCCTAAGCTCGGGGGAACTTAACATAATAGGTACATCTTTTTCGCCACAAGAGATTGCGCAATCGTGCCGAACGCTTTGCGCCTGCACGAGTGTGCCTACTATTATGCGCTTCCACGATTGTAAACGCCCTCCCCCTCCTTTCGGCCACCCTTTCAGAGAACCAAGATATAATCGCCAGCGATGGGCTTTGTGGCAGCTTCATTAAGGCGGAGCCCGTTTGTCCAACCCATCCCACACCCTAATATGGATCCAACCTGCCTTTGATTACCCCCTATTTTTTCCCTTTTTTTTTGTGTAAACAGCATGTTGAAAAAAATAACATGTTCATTTTGGCAGCAAAACGTATTCATTCGTTCGAATTTGTGTGACAAAGTTATCTTTCATTACCCAACGTGGTCAACTCGTTATATTTACATTGGCACAAATTGGCAAACGTGTCCCTCGATTTAAATCTCTCTATTCATATAGTTTTTTTTTTTTGCCATTTTAGCTATTTTTTTTTTTTTGCAATTTTAGCTATTTTTTTTTTTGCCAGTTAGCTTTATTTTTCTGATGACTTGTTAAGGTAAATCGTTTTGCCAAAATGGGAAAAAAAAAGAAATTTGCCGTAAAAAAGTGAGCCATCTCGCTATGAACAAGATAAATCATGCGTTTTCTTCCCACTTAAAACACCCATTCGTATATACATATATAGGTATTTAAAGAACTACGCGCTTGCGCAGTTTTCTTTTCATCTGATTGTACACCACAAGTACAGTTCGTCCCACTACGGGTGAAACATTTACACGATTTTGCCAAAGCACATTTATGGGAGCTGTGCCCCCCATCCCCCTGCTTCTTTTGGGTTATTCGTGTGGAAAATTGCCTAACGAGAAAAAAAAAAATGTCCTATGGCTGGCTAACTGAAAGTACATTATTCGGGAAAAAAGAAAAAGTCATTGAACTAGGCAAGGACAAATTATTCAACGAAAGTAAAGATAATAAAAAAAGCGAAAACAGCATCGATCAGCTAAACGGAATTGTTAACTCGTACCTCCAAAATGTAAAGCAAAATAAAAAGAATCAATTAGGGAGGAAAAAGGTAACCTGCAAAGAGGGGCCAAGATGGAAACATGGTGATCTTCCCAGCATGCATACTTCACCCCAACGCGGGCATGGCCAATCTCCGCTAAAAAAATTTTCTCCATAAGTTGAAAAAAAGAAAACAATACACATGGATAGTCCCTCAGTTGTGCAGCCCCATTGCGTACCCATTTGTCTTTTTCATTCTCCTCGCAAGTTGCCTCACCTAACATCATTTCGCTCTCTCTTTATTCCGCCCACTATGTAGCTGAGTTATGTGGACAAACTGTACAGTGCCAAAAATGACGGCGTGGAAAAGCGCAACAAACAAGACAGGAAAGACACCTCGGTGAAGAAGCAAATAAATAAGGTGAAGAAATATGAACAGTTGCAGAAAGCGGGACGCAACGACCCCAAGTGCTTAGTCGATTTCGAATCCAAGAAGCAAATGGAAAGTGAACTGGAAGAAATTCGAAAACTGAAGGCGCAGAGGAATGGCCAAAAGTATGCACAAAGCTGAGGGGGTAATTATACAATAGTAGTAGATCAAAACGGGACGTCCTTACGCGAGATGGATGATTTGTTGAGAGTACCCGCCGTTCGAGCTAAGCATTATTTTTTGTGACCCCTCTTAATGATGGTGATTCGCTTTCGCCCCTTTGGCTTATTCCCCCCTCCCTCCGGTGTGTAACGTATGGGCATGCTTTAAACGCGCAAAAGGTCCAAGTTGCTACTAAAACGAACAAAACGAACGAAACGAAGGAAACACATGTGAAAGTAACTCCTTTTTTAAAAAAAATCCGCGAATTGTTGTGCGGGCCCTTTGTTGAAAAGGTTTCCACGTCCGAACCTTAGTAACGTTATAGCGTAGCTTTACGGGCACATGTTTCTGCATTAAGCTCTGTTTCATTTTTTTTTTTTTTTTGTCTGTCCATTATTCCTTCCTGATTTTGTTTATCCCCCTCGCGGGGGCACCATTTTAACTT
The DNA here is from genome assembly GCF_000524495.1 of Plasmodium inui San Antonio 1. Classification (NCBI taxonomy): domain Eukaryota; phylum Apicomplexa; class Aconoidasida; order Haemosporida; family Plasmodiidae; genus Plasmodium; species Plasmodium inui. The sequence goes on from NW_008481837.1 coordinate 217,010, forward strand.
TTTTAGTTACAAATTAATTCACAAATTGTTAGAAGTTTGACCGGTGTATGTTTTTTATTTCTCTGTGTCGCCCTTTTGCATTCCCATTGAGGCAATTTCCTGGATGGATAGCAAAAAGTGTTTTCCTCTTCTCCCCCCCTCATATGCGAAAAAGACAAATGTACCAAATGGGCAGTTCACTTCGCGCGCCCCAGGCGTTCGCTATATGCATCCCCATGCGCAACGTTCGCGTCTGGGTAAAAAATGTGACATACAAATATTCTAAGGTTTAGGTTAAATAGGACACATTTCGGGAAATGATTTTCCTCTTCAAAAGGCGCTCGTCAAAAATGTTTACCATTCGAGATGCTCACCAAAGGTTGTACATATCATAGTTTTACCTTTTTTTTTTTTTATGCATTTTCGCAGGAGGAACAATTTAAAAAAATATTTTCCACATATTGTGCAAATTCGGAGGATTAGCGGAGGAAAAATCGCCATTATATTCTTCCCACTCGGAGACTTTTTTAGCTAATTCACCGTCTGTGCAGGCACATTTTTTCGTCAATTCGCCTGACCGTTCAGGTATTTTTTCGCCTATTCACCTGTCCGTGCAGGCTATTTTTAAACATTTATTCATTTTTATTTAATTTTTATTCATTTTTCTTTCATTTGTATTTCATTTTTATCTCATTTTTATTTCATTTTTATTCATTTTTATTTCATCTTTATTTCATCTTTATTTCTCTCTTTTTAATTGGCCACATGCCATTTTGCACAGTGAACCAAAAGGCAGATTTTCCGCTGCCCAATGTGCACATGCAAGTATTCACGGTGAAGCTCCATTTGCGCGTGTTGACTCCCATGTTAACTCCCGTGTAGATCGCGGCGACTGCCCAGTTGGCCCAAAGGAGTTCCAAAAAGGAGAAAATCCTTTCAGCGGCACCTCCCCCCATTTCAACCACCTTTCCATCCAGTTCAGCCACCTACCCACCCACTTGACAAAATGAACAACCACTCGGTGTACAACAAATTCAACTCCACACTGTCCGTGTTCAACAACAACACTAACCTGAACAGCAGCATATACATTTCGGGGGACAAGAAATCAAAGTCGAGGACCTCGCTGAACGCGCTGTCATTTTACAAGTCCAGCGCGTCCGTGTATGTAAAGAAGGTAGACAAAACTGACAAGAAGGAAAATGTGAAAACGCTGATACGATACTTGGGGTGGAAAAATTACAGCGGGAGTATATCCCCCAATTTGTTTAAAAATCCAAGCATGACCGATCTGATAAACATATGGAATTTTATCTTTAAGCATGTCGACCCGCAAATCGAAGTGAATAAGGACAACTATGGAGAAGTGGTTTTGAGCTTTTACAAAGATATTGGGTATCCATATACCATTTCGAAATCCACGCTGGTGGCCCCGACCACCGGCTTGCAGTATAATACGCACTTGTCTGCCTTAGCATGGCTTTGCCAGCTTCTGATCTTCGAAGCTGAATGTTTCACTGATATAAATGAGGAAAAAGATATGAATTGTTCATACGATTTTAACGAAGATGGAGAAATAAAAATGGAAGATTTTATCCTACAAAGTTACAAGTCCTACATTAACAAGGAAGAAAAAAATGCCAACGATGTGCTGAATGCGAAATTGGACAAAGAGATTGCCAGGTTGCAAAATGATGTAAGTGCAAAAAGTGAAGACATTGTTGAAAAAAAAAAAAAAATAGAAGAAATAAAAAATCACATGAAGGAAAATGAGGAACTGATTAAGCGAAATAAAGTTCTGTGTGAAGAAAATAAAAAAATAAAACTCCTCTATACCAACAGCTTGGAGGAAACCAAGAAGCTAGAAAAGGAAATCGAAATGTGTAAGAAGGCTAACCAGGAAGAAAAGGTAAAGACGGAAAAGATTATCGAGCAGATTAATAAAGTGAAGGAAGTTTTGCAAAAACAAACACTCAACAAGGCACAGTTTCTTCAGATGAATGAAGATATCGAAAAAAACAAGGAAAAAATTGAACAAATAAAAAACGAAATTAAAAGCTTGAACAATGAACATCCCACTTTGAGCGACAAATTAAATAACAGGAACAGTGACTTAAAGAAGCTAGCCAAAAGTGTAAATGACAAGTTGTCTGAAATTCTGCAGAACTTAAATTTGTATAGAAACATCTCTCCATCTGAATGGAACAAAATAAACAACGTCAGCATTAACATTGACTCCTTTACCGTGGACAATATGCTGAACATGAATTGGAAGGACACCAAGAGTGATATCAAGTCCTTCATTGAGGCGGACCAGGAGGAGATGAAAAACTCCCTGCGCCTCATTGATGATTACGAGAAAAGAATTAAACTGCTCGAGGACGAGATCGATGACTTGAAGGAGGACATCCAGGATAGGGAGACCCGCGTGAAGAAGCTCAACGACGAGACGGATAAGTTCGTCACGGTTTCGTCGAACAAGTTTAGCCGGATCGTCGCGGAGAACGAGGTGCGAAGCGATGGGAAGCGGTTTGGGGCGGCATGAAGAGTTGTGGAGTGGTCTGGCGCGGCGTGAAGAAATGACACCCGTAGCCTGCCCACTGATTCCCACCTCGATCGTCTCGGGACGTCTTCCACATTGTCCAACCGCTCCGCGAGGCGTGTTCGTCTTCGTGTCCCTGTTTACCCCCATTGATCGATTCTCCCCTTTTTTTCCCCCTCCGCAGAAAATGCTGAACGAAGCCAAGGAGAAGATTGTAAGGCGCCCTTTCTGCACAGCTCGCATGGAAGCGCTTGAAAATGTCTATCGGCTCAGTTAGCGGCTCATCGCTGGGTTGATTACATAGGACGTTCCGTGCATATATATCATGCTGCAGTTTGTGTGTTTGTGTGTGTTTGTGTGTGTTTGATTGTGCGTCCGTGGAGGAGATCATTCCAGGTGAACAGGTCACCCCAACGATAATTTCCCAATACCCATTTACAAACCTGCCATTTGTTCCGCTACCCCTCACCCCCCAGGACAAGGCAAAGGAAATGCTCAAAGAAGTCATTGCGGAGAAGGAAGAGAAGGAAAACGAGTTTAGCAAAATCAAGACGGATAACGAAAACGTGTTCAGGGAGAAACTAGCCATCCTGCAACAGGTGAGAAGTGATTTTTTTTTTTTCCATTTTCTTGCCATGCGTTCCTCCTTGTTGGGTAGAAAACCGCGTGGACGAGGAAGTTTCTCGGCGCGGAAGAAAAGTCGTGCGGTAGAGGCGACGCAGTGATGTAGAGGCAACGAAGGGAGAATCATCCTGACTGTCTCTAGTGGGTAGTGAATGTGCCACCTGTGCAGCTGACGAAGCGTGCAATTCGACCACCCTACATTTGGCCCTCGCCCCCCCTCCTCCTCATACAGGCATGCGCCCTTCTCGTGGAACTAAAAATCTACAGCAAGAATTACGCATCCATGTAAGTGGCGCGACCGCCCCCAACGCGTGCCTATTCTATGCAAGGAAATTTTTTTATAATTCACACACATTAAAAAAAATGTTTTTTTTGTTGTTTTGCTGTTTTTTTTCATATATATTTTTTTACCTTTTTTTTTCACATATTTTATTTTTACATTTTTCCTTTTCTTTTTGTTTTCTCGGCTGGTTCTGCATCCCCTTTGTAGCGTGCTGGACGAAAAGAAACGAGAACTGGAGTTGTACAAGGAGCTCCACAAGAGTGTAGTCGAGTAGGTGGTGAAGCACGCAGGGGAAAAGACACATGTTCAGAATTTGAGGGGTTAAAGAAAAAGGGGGGGAGAAACACTGGAGAGAGGAGACATCCCCAGCGATAGAAGGAGGGGGGCGCGTTTTCATCACCCAGAAGGAGTGAAAGCAGGGAATGGAACAAATGGCAGAGATGACACGGATGAGAAGACAACCACGACACAGACGAAAACGCAACGATGACGCACTCCCGACTGCTAACCAATCGCATGCTGGCCCCCCATCAGGGCTGCAAATTCGTCGAGACGATGTCGCTAATCTGTCGAATGGTTCGTTTAATATTCTCATCATTCATCCGAATGGTGTTTTCAATGTCTTTCATTTTCTGCTGCAAGCCCTGAATGTCTCTCTTCTCCATCTCCTGTTTTTTGGTAAGGTCATTTACGTCTTCTAATTTTTGAATTTCTGTACATAACAGTTCATAAGTCTCTTTCCTCCTTCGATCGTTTTTCGTTTCTTGCAGTAGTCTCTGGTATATTTTATTTTCTTTCCGCACCACCTTGAGTTTTTTTATATTTTTTTTTGTTTGCTTGCTTTGAAAAAGGAAGTCTCTCTTCATTCCATGCAGTTCTGTGTGCAGTAGATTTATGTTACTTCCTATTTGGTTGAAGTAGGCGTACCCGTTTAGAAGAGACAGATTTTCGCTCAGCAGGTCTTCGTTCAGATGGTTTTCGCTTAGCAGGCTTTCTCTTCGCTTGTTCTTTGCGTCAGTTGAGTTTTCCGCGTCTCCCTTGTCTTCCTTGTCTGTCCCGTCTGCCGAATCCGCCGGAGGTATGGGGAGTTCCTTCACGAAAAGCTTTATCGACTTGTTCACACAGAGGGAGAGGTCCGCCTTGGGCTCGAAGAGGCTTTGCACGCATGACCCGGCAAAGGCGTCCTCCATTGTAAGTAAGAAGCGGGGGGAAGGAAGG
>NW_008481837.1:222260-243681 GCF_000524495.1 Plasmodium inui San Antonio 1
TATCGCGTTGGCGATTGGGCTATGTCCACCGAGTGGGCTGTCTCCCTCAGTTGTACCGCTAGCGAGGCGGGTCTCTGTTCTCCGTTTCAATCAGGCACCACCTTTACATGTTCATCTTTATACATGTTTGTTGGCAGGTGATATTGTCTGAGTTGGTGGAAAGCGTTAATGAGGACCTCTTCACAAACTGCATATTCTTATCCCTTGAGCGGGTGCCACTAATTTGTTTCTCCCAAAACGGTGTAGCTATGGCGGGGGGTGTTTTTTCATACGAGCGTTTGCTATGGTTTCCCTTTTTTCAAATTAGGAGAGAAAAAAAAATGCCAAAGAAACTCCACGGTGGGAACACGCCTTTGCCTAAATCTGCGCAATGGTATATGAACGTTTTTCGCCAAATGAATAGCCCGTAGGGGCGAAAGTCCCTTATCAGGTTGGCTTCACGGAGGCCGCTCCACAGGAGAGAAGTTGCTTCACAGAGGAAGTTGCTTCACAGCAGGGGTTGCTTCTCCTGATGGGGGAACGTGTCGCGTCCCAGTGGTGTCATGCTTGTTCCCCCCTCTTTGCCTCTCTTCCAAGAAATGGCACAAAGCTTTGGAAAAGCCATCTGGGGGAGAAATGAAGAAAAAAAAAAAAAAAAAAGAAACAGGGGCTGAAAAACTGTAAAACAAACTCACAAAATTTTGTTTATCTTTTCCTCCCCAAAGTAGCGGTGACGATAATATATAGGGTTATCTTATGCACTCCGCGCTTCACTTTTTTTTTTTTTCTTTTGTATGCCTCAACGGATTGACAGAGGGGAAGATACGAAGATGTACGCATACCCTTGCACAAAAAAGCAGAGCTGAAAAGAAAGCTTAAAAGAAAGATGAAAATGAACTGATTGGGCAAACAAATTTATGCACTCCTCCAAGCGACAGTTTTTTCCTCAACAGCTCTACATGACGCGAACGCGTTGTGCGTCTACCGACTGGGAGAGAGCGGCGGGGCTGGAGTGACTGCACTGGAGTGACGGGGAAGGAGTTCCAGGGCTGCACCTTGGCGGGGAACTTTTCCCCCAAAAAAAGGCGCCCCCGCTGGAACGCCAATCCCCCCAGTGCGGACATGCGCGTTCATCTCCTCTGCGCGACACTTGGCGTATACGGAGCAGCCACGAGTGCAGCCCTGTCCACAGAGCCGCTGCAGAGTTCCGTGGACAAGGGAAGTCTCTTCATTAGGCGTCCTCCCCGAAAGCACGAAGCGAAAGTTTCGAAGAAGTGGAAAAGCAACGTCACAACTTCTCGTGGTGAGGACACCCACAAACGCAGCAGCCGAGGTGCAGCTGTTGTAAGTACATTGGAATCTCCCATAGTGGGTGTACCCGTTGGAGTGCCTCTGGACGCTGCTCAGCATGGAGAACACGGCGCGGAAGAAAACGGGGGAATGGCCTTCCTCTCCCCGGTTAGAAGCAACCGAAAAGAAGTGACCCTTTCCCTCAGGAAGCAGACAGGGAAGCGCCATTTCAACTGCACCAAATTGAATAACATCCTATGCATGCAATTCTTGCCGAATATCTCCAACGCCTACTTAAGGTACGTCCTCGAAAAGTTCAGCGCAAATGATCTCCCAGTTAAGGAGAACATTTTATTTCACCTAATTTTGAGATACCTACGTGAGCGTAGCAGCAACCTTGTGGGGGGAAAGACAAGCGAGAGGGACTCCCAACTGATTAACATCATTGAAGATAACGCATACAAATTTATTGCCGACCATGCCAGGGTCATAAAAAAATGTGCAAAGAGGAAGAAGCACAATGAGGTACACTTTGAACGGTGTAGAACAGAGGAGGGAAGAGCAAAAGAAACCACCTCCTCACCCCCCCCGTCAGACAACAAAATTATAAATGCTTACTTAAAAATGAGAAAAAAATTTAACATCATTTTTGTCAGCATAAAAAGCGAAAGAAATATTTATCGAATGTTTCGAAAAATTAAAAGAAATATTTCTTTTTACGATTTTCTGGATCGACTAGCCATTTTGTCTTTTTTCCATAGACATGCGCAGCACCGATTTGTGCTTCACTTTTTCAAAAGATATATTTTCAGCCTTAAGAATGAAAACAACTTATTTGTCATTAATTTTGTGAACACATTGGGGGAGAGAAGCCTGCTGAAGAGATACATGTTGATTCCGCAGTTGACTTACCACGCGATTTTGCACACACCGGTGGGGTTTGACACCTGCGCGGACTCGTTCAAGTGGAGTTTCCTCCCCGTTAACGCGTGCAACTATGTGGAGAGTTACATGAGGGAGAGGTTCTTCCTCGGCGGAGCCACGAGGAGGGGTGTTAGAGGCGACGGAATTGACAGAAGCCAACTTCACAGTGGCCGTGTTGAGAGCGGTCGACTCCACGCCAAGGCGACCTTCCTAATCTATTCAAATTTACTGGACTCCCTCACGCAAAAGAGGAATGAGTACTTCCCCGAGCTGTTCCTCAAGCAATTTTGCCTGTACTACTCAGAAAAGGAAAACATCCTTTACGACAACAAATGGCACTACTTCCTCATCACGGTGTCCTCTCTGATGAAGGCACACTACGTGAGGAGGAAGCTCCACATTATGGGAGATGCACACAAGGGAGCAAACCCCCCTCTACTAAACCGCGTCAACATACATGATGATGACATTTTCAGGGACAAAACGCACTGCTTGATAACCTGTGGAGGAAATCGCCTGAACAGTCAGGTGGTGACTTACCTCCGGAGGCAGTTCCATGCAGGGGAGCTCCACCGAGGGGAGACCCTCAAGCAGTACTCCCTTCTGCTTCTTCTCCAGTACACCTTCTTACTTGAGCTAAACCTGGAAGAAGTCAATCTGGTGAGTAGAAACTCCGCCAATCATTTTTCAAACACGGTGGAAAATAAGGAGTCGGCAGGGAAGAAAATGAAAAGAGAAGGGAGCGGAACAGAACACAAATCCGCATCTTTCAAAAAACAAGGAGCAGTATCTGCAGAAAGGGAACGCCTCCTTGTACGGATAAGTCTCTTGTACAAATCCATTTTATCAAGCCACTGTGAACACACAGGTGAGACAATTCTATTATATAACTACACGTTTCAGGAGTTGACTCGATTTGTGCAAAACTATTTAGCCGACTTAGTGGAGAAGTGTTTCCATGGAGGGAGAGAAGTTGCAGAAGAGATGAAATTGTGCGTTAAGTACATCCTACCACTGTGCAGAGTTAACCCGCGTCTTTTTTTCATGCTCCTGGAATGTCTAAATGAAGGTAGCAATGTCAATATGGCGAGGCACCTCTGGCTGGGAAGTAAACAGACGCTGAGGAATTTGCAGCCATGGGTAAGAAAAGCCATCGCGGGGGAGCTCCTCGAAGGTGCTGCAGAGGGAGGGGGCAGTCAACGGAGGACCCGCGAAGGGGAGACTCACCAGAGACAGCCCCACCAAGGGGACACCCACCAAGGAGAGCCTTACGACAGAATGGCCACTGACCGGGGAGACCCCCCCTTGGCCCTCGCCATCTCAGCGTACGACGCGGTGCAAACAATTTACAAACAAATAACAAGTTGCTACGACAAGGCGCATATAAAGAATCTGATCAGAGGCTTGCTATCCCTGCGCAGCGGAATGGAAAGTGACCCTTCCCCCTTGGGCATCTTTAAGAGACCCATTTTAGCCCTAAATTTGAAGCAGATTTTTTTCCTCTTTGTTACTTTGAATTATTTCAATTTGCACGGCGAGATTATTCAGCTCTTTCGACACATTATGGGCAGCGCTGCATTGGGGGAAGTCTTCCGCAGAGCCATCTCAAAGAGGGGGAACCACCATCCCAGCATAGGGGATCAACACATTGATGAGGAAGAACACGAGCTGTGCCAAAAGATTCTCTACATTTACTGCAATTCGAGTTTTTGTGTGGACAGTCCTCTGCGCCTGCCCGCGGGGGTGACATGCTCGAGGGGGCTCATGAAGTATGTTCTCTTCTATCGTGACCCGCTGCACATATTTAACCACCTGATCAGGAAATATGAAAGAGGAAGGACTGCCGAGGGGAACATCGAGGGGGCCTACAATGAGGGTAACTCCAATGAGGGTTCCGCCAATCAGGGCAAAGGCACAGTGGAGGAGATTTTACAAAAAGTGGAAGGCAGCAAATTTTTTCACGAGGACAGTTTGAGCAAATTTCGAAGGAGTAGCATTTTTAAGGAATTTTTTGGAGAAGAAATATACACCCGAGTGAGTCAGAAGGAGTACACACTAATATTTTACACGTTGATGATAGATCTGTACAAGCAGGGATCGATGTGGGATAACAGATCGGCATGGGACAACAGATCGATGTGGCACAACGAATCCACATGTAACCCCCATGCGGGGGAGAACAAAACGAAGCAAAGTGAAAATAACCCCGCTGCGTCATTGCGACGACTCCAATTCATATACCTGCATTTTTACGTCGCATGGGAAACCTATCTCAAGGTGCACAAAATGAGCAAGATAAATTTCCTAATCGGTGCCAAGACATTTCTCCTTCTGAATGATGTCGAAACGTTCCAAAATTTACTTTGCGCAAACAGGAAGATAGTAGAAAAGTGCGCCATCTTTGTTAACTCCCTTCTAAATAACTACGTCCATCATTGTGATGCCCGCATGGATATATTGCAGAATAATTTGATTGCCCCTTCCGATATGTACATTACCTCCGCAGATGAGCTGATCATTTTTAACTTAAATCATGAGCAAGTTGTGCAGAGGATACGTCCGTTTGGGGACTACAGCAGTCAGTGTAAAGTCACGCTCTTTATCGATTACCGGAAATTGTTCCCAGATTTAATCAACCTACAGTTCTGTCTTACCCTCCCCTTTTTACGAAGTCAGAAAGTCAAATCCTTCCTTGAGGAAAATAAAATAACCTTATGTGAAAAAAACTTCTGGGACATTACCGATTTGGTCATATTTTACGGGAAATGCCTCGACAAAAGGGACAAAATTGTGTACTTTTTTTCCAAACAGATGAGTGATTTTTCCATCCAAAAGAATAAACTCGTTAAAGACGCGTTCGTCGTTTCACGGAAGAAGTAGACTCATCCCTTGAGGGGGGAGTCCTCCTTTTGTCTCCTTCCTACTTCGAATTGATATGAATTAACAAGCCATTTGATGGTACACCTGCATACACGCATTGGTATACCCCCCAGCCATTTTTTATTTCCTTTTTTTGTAAAGTAGTACCCCGTTGGGAAGGTTTGCAGTTTGCACGCCAAAATTGGGCATCCCCTTTAAGTGCAAAACCGCAGCGTTTGTAGACCCCACCCCCTTCTCTTCCCCATTGGCCATACGCCGTTTTTTTAAGCTACGTGGAGATGCCCCTTGTGGAGAAAAATTCCTCCTAAAAAGTGTGCTTCTTTTTGCGCATTTTTCTGGACAGTTTTGTGTGAAAAAGTGACGACACGGGAGACCCCCCCACGCAGCTGGAATTGTCTGCAAAAACAAGTTAGCTCATTTGGGATGTCCCATTTGAGGCAACCATGTGGAGAGCCAAACGGAGGGGTCATTCCCCTTTCAAGGGTTACCTTTTTGTATGTGTTGCCTAGTAAAGGGCGGACAATCGCCAAGTATCGAGTTACAAGTTTTCATGTTTTTATTTCATTTTTTCATTTTTTTTTTTTTCCACATTTCACCGCTTAGGTGGTCAACCGGCGGAAGGCGCCCCCGCCATAAAAGTGGCTCCACCCCTCGCTTTGCTGCAACTTCGTGCATTGTTTTACTTTTTCGTCGAAGGTATCTTTTTGTCCCTCTCCATTCATGTAACGTATTAGCAACACTGTCTCCCACTAATGGCTGTTAAAAGTCCTATATTTGATGGGCCCCCTTTTGGGAGGGGGAGCTCTCAAAAGCTGCATCTGTGAGAAGCGTCTTCCTGCATGTGCATGTATAAATTGTGCGCATGTACACATAAAGGTGTCTGCTCGGATGGTACTTCCCCCACGTCCGCATGTCTCCATTCGCGCATGCGGATTGGAGGCCACATGTTAGCGGCTACACATTTGGAGACACACATTTGGAGACACACATTTGGAGCCACACATAGGCTTCCCCCCAGTTGGCGTGAGGAGTGCTTTGATGCAGGCTCCTTCCCGCTTGCGTGAAGCAACATGCGAAGTGTTATGTCCCCTCGCCTGGATTGAATGCCTTTTCTTTTAAGCTTCTTCGCCACAATCCATTTTGGCAATTCCCTAAGTGCATGTGCAAAGGGGAGGGAAGAAAAGCCTCAGCGCAGTCGTAGGGTTTTAAAGAAGAGAGAGAGAAAAAAAAAGACTTCATCAAAATGTGTCATGTGAGCTGTACCATACACAATCCGCTTTCTCCGCAGAGAAAGTTTCTTCTTTTTTTTTTTTTTTTTTCCGCTTTTGCTTTTAACTCATCAGTGTAAATAAACATACGTATTGACAACTGATACTTGGACAACTCCAACGTCTTTCAAATAGCAAAGACAATCAAACAAAAAGTTATTTCTAGTGCCACAAAACAGAGCTCTGCGAATAGCACAGCTGTGTGTAAGACACTTCATTTTTTTTTTTTCTCCATCTACAACTGCTTCAAAATTTGCCAGCTACTATCCAAAATTTTTTTTTCTCCTTCTTTTGTACGTTTGTATAATACAAGAGGAGGAAGACTTCCATTTTGTTCTTTTGTTCTATTTTTTTTTTTTTTTTTTTGTTTTTCCTTTTCATATACGCTATGTTGTGAAGTGGTTTTTCAATTTTTTCCCATTTTTGTCAATTGCCTGTTTTCTTGCAGGATTGCTACACACTGCCACAATTTTTTTTGTGCCCATATACATGTAGGTGGAGATTTCTGGGCAGTTAACTGCAGAAGTGGAGATCTACCTTTTGATTCACTGCTGAGTGATATCCTCATTTTATATCTGCTCGCTGATTTGCTCTCTCATTTGTTCGCTCTTTTGTCCGCTCATTTGTTGGCTCTCCCCAGACACAATTATACATGGCTCGGACAAGTGCAGAGCGGCCTCCTCACTTCGGACCTGCATGTACTGTGTATCAATCCAGTATGCCCCTTCTTGAGGACGTGTCCTCTTTAACACAAAACGGTTAAGAATGATATGGGCTGCTAAAATTTAGTGGCCTCTTTGAATTTTTTGTACATATGTCTTCGCTGGGCTAATTGATGCGATCCACGCGAGAGCGTTGCTCTACCCACCTGCTTCTTTATCTACATGCACGCTTTTGCTTCCCTGTGGGATTCTTCATCTAACTGCTCACCTCCGCTTCCACGTCCTTGGACAAATTAGAAGTCCGATCCTTTTTCTCACCCCTGAGGAGTGGAAAATTGGAGAATATTTCCAATCTGGCTTCCAAAAAGGAGGGAAAAGCATTCCATTCTTCTCTCTTTTATTTGTTTTGCTCTGTTTTGTTTTACTTTCCTATTTTTTTACTTCCCCCTTGGCAACTTTGTCCAATCGTTGAGTAGTTAAGTTTTCCATCCTCCTTCTCCCGCACTTGACCTGCCCGGTGTGCAGTTTCCCGCTGTTCCAAGGTGGAAGACATTCTGTTTGTCTACTCTCCGTTTCTCTGCCCCGTTGCAACCGTGGTTCGATTTCTTCGATCTGCGGAACTAAGTTTTTCCTTTCTTTTCAGCCCCAGTTTAGCATATTCCTATAAGTGCCCAATGTGTTAATTTTTTTTTTTTTTTTCTTCTTCTTTCCCTTCCCTGCGCAAACCGTGGAATAGAGGAAGACGCAGGATGAGACGCATCGTGAGGGTCCTCCTCAACTGGATCCTCCCCTTTTTTCTGTTTCGTCTCACTCAGGTTGAAGGCAGAGGTTTGATAGAAAAGGTAACCTCGCATGGAGACCTGGATTTAGTCCTACTCTTCGATGCCGGCTTCAAGGAGAAGAAGGAAAAGGAGGGCTCCAAGGCCTTGGAAAATATCACAGAGCTGGCAAGGAAACTGATGGTGGAAGGAGAGCGCAGGGTAAATCTCACCTATGTGACATATGACAGCGTGGGGGTGCAGACAATAGCACGCGCGGATAATAGGAGTGCGAAAGGTAATACTTCGGCCGCCCGCACAAATGGCTCGCTCCAGAGGTTCAGCAAAGCCGTGATGCAGACTCAGATGCAGCAGTCGCAGCAGAGCTCCAACCATCTGAAGGCCCTCAACTATGTTGGCATTAGACACTTCTACGACGCGGAGGACACCTCCACCAAAATGGTAATCATGTTTATCAACACGGAGGGTATGCCAGACACAGACGAAACGGAATTGAGCATAGCGCACTACCTACTGGACAGAAAAAATATTACACTGAATGTCATAACGAAGGTGAATCTCAAATCGTACTGTCACTACCTACATAGGGTTGGACCAAATACAAACGAGCTGCTAAGATGTGTGTTAAAAAATTCGTATTACCACAAATCAATGTTGATTCACAATCTGGAAAAATTCTATGACGACATCGCGACGAATGCAACGTGCAGTGAATGGTCTGAGTGGTCTGAATGCTCCGTCACATGTAACATGGGTTACCACTTCAGCAAAAGGAATACTCTGAACAATGTAGAAAATGCTTTAAGCGGGAAATACAAAAGGACAGGAAAGAATTGCACAGATCAGAGGAGTCTCGTGATTCAGGAATGTTTCGACACAAGCTGTGATCACTCTCTTGATGTCTGCGACATAGAGATCGATTTGTCTCTTCTAGTAGATGACTCCTCTACTATGTCTCAATCGTTCTGGCTGAAGTATATTTTGAAGCCCATCAGGAATCTCATTTCCCACTTAAATTTAAGTTCAAATTTGGTTAACATATCGCTCACTACTTTTTCTCAGGAGACATACAATTGGATTAGCTTCTCTTCCAACTTGGCTCGAAACAGAGACCAACTTCTTCTCTTCTTAGAATACTGGAGATTCAATTTTGGTGGCCCATCCAATAATTTGAGTAGCGCGTTAAGTTATATGCACGACCATGTCCTCAATACAAATGAGGGCAGACCCAATGCCCACAAGGTCCTTGTCATTTTTAACACGGGCAATGTCAGCAATAAGGCCGCCAACCAAGCGGAAGAAATCGTCCGCAATATTAAACTCACCTATGGGGCTGACGTCTATGCCATTTGCTTGAACAATAGCAGCCACGGGAACTGCAAAACGATGAGCGGGGATAGCAGGGATATCGGGGTTAGCGGCGGCACGGACGAAATGGACGCGCCCGGTGTCGTCAATCAGGACGAAGTAGACATGGCCGGTCTTTCCAAGCAAGACAAAGCCACTAATAACTCCCCCGTTGAGGACGCCCCCTTCTTCTACTCATACAGCAACCTGTCTGAATTCAGAGAACAGCTCACCGAAATACAGAAGAACATCTGCAAGAATGCGCACCAGGCTATCGTCGCGGCCAGACGCCGAAGGAGAAGGAACCTAAGGCGTGCGAACATCGCCGGGAAACCGAGCGAATGGCACGGGCGCAGGGGAGCCAAGAAAGCAGGAGGGGAGAACGAGGAAGGGGAGGAGGATGAGGCAGCAGAAGAAGCGATAGAGGATGACAAGGAGCAACTCGAATCGGAAGTGGCGCCCAGGGCAGAACCAGACGCAGATGGAGGAACAGAGTTAGAAACAAAATCGATGGTAGAGCCAGGTGCAGACGCGGCATCCGAATCCGTTGCGGCAGCGGCAGCAGATCCATCAACTGACCCATCAACAGACCCATCAATAGACCCATCAGCGGATCCCCAAATCGGGCAGAAAGCAGACCAGCCAGTTGACCCCGACGTAGTAGCGGAGTCGATACCCCCAACAGGACTCGGTGTCGTACTACACGAACCCCCGAACGAGATCGAAAAAATGGCGCAGAAGCTGCACGGAGACAAGGCGACCAACAGCATAGTACTACCCCCTTTCTATATCGGTAACGGAGGAAATCTCAAACGTTCGAACAAAAACAGAGTCATTCTAAAATCACTTAACAGCTTGGAAGGAATATATGATGCAGAGGAGGAGGTAGATGTAGAACCCACTCAGAACCCGTTAAAAAAATACTCCTCAGAGTACAACATAGATGCATTGCCATCATACAAAAAAAAAGGAAAAGGAAACTTAATCTGTAGACTTCTGCGATTGCTATTTAGGAAAAAACAAAAATATAGATTACACAAAATTGATCCCAAGGACCAGGAAAAGATAAAACAGTTCATAGCAGATGTAAAAGACATGAACGATTCAGAAGAAACACATCATCAAAGGGAGCGACAGATAGAGGAAGATTTTAAAGTCATGTTAGAAAACATATTTAACAATGTTGCCAATTCACCGTTCAGTGACCTACACTCTGATTCTGCAAGTGTGTCTAGTTACAGCACACATCTGGAGGAGGAGCAGATGGGGCTGGACCTGGAGAATACACTCCCCTGCAGCTGGTTCTACATAGATGCGGCACAGATGGAGGGAGACTACCTGCCGAAGGGGGGAGATGGTTCCGACGTCGATGACTTGGCTGATGCGGATACTTCTGCTAGCTCCAGTGCTAACATGGACGACGATTCTGATGGGGAGGAGAGAGCCACTCCCGTCGAAACGGGAAGGAGCATTCTCGACGACGTCCCCATAGATGACATGTTGGTAAAGGAGGGAGACCTTCCTACCAGCGAAAGGAGGAAGTTGAAAAGGGGGAAGAGGTCCATCAATCAGACACAGGGACAAACCACATCGAAGGAGGAAAGTCACGATGAGAAAAATAAAGGCCCAGGTGGAAAGGCAGACAACATGGGGCTGGTAGAATCATTGCTACCTGGCAATCGTGATGAGGGGAAAAAAGGTCAACATGATAAGACGGAAGCAGGCCACGGTGGGGAGGATAGAACGGTACTACCTTTGCCTCCCACTTCGTCGACCCAACCTCCCTCTTCCGATGGAAGCAAACCACCCCCACAGAGAAAATTCAAATCCAAGTTCGACATCATTCATCGCTTCAAAAATAGGGGAGCCGTGGTGGACGACAATACAGGAGTCAGCTTCGATACACGGAAGTATCCATCCCCAGCAAGCAACGGAAGGGAAAAAAGAAGTATCCATCTCGAAGAGCATACAGAAGGGAAGAAGGATAAACCATCAGAACACATCCCCAACATCTTTCAACAGACGAACCATTCCAAAGAGTCTAATAAGTCATCTAATCAAGGCGACGTAGTCGCCCCGCCACCCCCCCTCTCCCCCATCAATTATAAAAAAAGAAAAGAAAACGAAGCCATAATTAAAGGAGGAACAAAATCAAGTGGACACGTCAAAGTAGACGACAGCCCAGGGATGATAAAAGATGAAAAAAACAAAACATCAAGTGGTACAAAAAAGGAAACACATGTATCTGATCCGAATGTGCAGGTGAAGTATGACCTCCTTGAAGAAAAGCATTCCAGCATTGAGTGGATAACAGGAAACTACGACACCGTTGAGGAAGATGAACATGCCGATTCTGCTATATATAAATACTCAGCTTCCTTCGCTGTAATCGCCATCGTCCTTCTAGGTGCCACCTTTCTGTACATACGCAGTGAGAAGAAACTTACGGAGACTTTCTCTGTGCCCTTTAACGATTTTGCAACCCAGAAAGAGGAGAAGAAGGTCGAGTGTCGGGACCAACATATTGAATTAAGTCCAGATGAGACGTCTTGGCAGTAGGGCTTTCTTGGAAAATGCCTACTGCCAACGACGCTCTATACTCACACTGTCAACAAAACGCTTCCTTCATTTTAGGACCCTTTGAGCCTTTCCCCCCAAGGTTAACTTATATATATATATGTATGTATATTTTTTTTCTTCTTCTTCTTCTCTGTACCATCTATATGAGTGTATATGTCCCCAAACAGTGGCAAACTCCACACGTACATGCTGACCTGACCGTTCGCTTATAAAATCACAGGGGTGAATACCGTGCCCCTCGTAATTCCTTCTGCCTAGCCCGCGGGGGCAAACCCCGTCAATTAACTTTTAGAAGGCAAAAAAAAAGGGGCGGACTCTCTCGCGGCTGGCAGCCTCGGGGCCGCTTCTACAATTTTGTACTCTCTAACCTAACCGGACACTTAATCTCCTTCGATGCGGTGGAAATGAGGAGTTGTGTGTTTTTCACGCACATATGGGGTAAAAAAAAAGAAAAGAAAATTGGCCAATCGTGTAATCAATCGGGTGACCAATCTGGTGGACAAACGAATGAGTTTCTAATTGGGACACCCTTCTGTCAGTCAATCAGGACGATCAGAAGGGGGGTGCACGTGATAAGGAAGTCGTTAGGAAGGTGTCTGGACGTTGTTTGGAGGCGACTTCCATGTGGCTGGGACGTGGCCTGTCAGCAGCCCATACGCTGCTCATACGCCGCCCATGTCCTTCCCATTAACCGTAACGTGGCGCCATTCACGCCTTGAGCCGCGTTCCCCCGTGAATTCTCTTGAGGATGTCATCCTTCACAGCGTAACTCGTCTCCTCCGCCTTGATGACCCGTACAAGGCTTCGAAGCGTTATTATCAGGTAGGGGAAGTTATCCATCGTTTCGAACACTGTGACGTCTTTTAGAATTAGAGTGGAACCAATGTTTATGTGTTTTTTGTATTCCTTTTGGACCTCCTTATGTATAGAGGCTGGCATCTGTCCAGAAGGGTCCATGGCCACTATGAAGTAGCCGTGACTTCTGCATCGAATGCTCTTTACGATCACCATCATTTTCTCGATTCTGTAGTTTGCGAATCGTTTGTTTCGTAAAATGTTGTGGATGTTGTGGGTGTACAGGAAGGAGGGTGCGCCGCTATCCGTTCCGCCAGCCCTGTTGAGCAGTCTATTGCTTAGTCTATTACTTAGTCCATTTCTTAGTCCATTGCCTAATCCATTGCGCAGTGTGGCGCTACTTGGGCCGCTTACCGCTGCGCCTGGTTCGTGCGAGTCCGGGCTAGGCGCGGACGCCATTTGGTCCTGATGCTGATTCTTATGTCGGTCCTCGCTCTGCTCCTGGCCTGACTTCTGCTTCCCCGGCGGCTCCTCCCCCCCGTCTGTTACATACCTATGCGCGTTTATACTCAGGTGGAAGGGATCCAACGGCAGGTTCAGGATTTTCAGGGCCTTCACCCAAGAATTGTACTTTATAAATGAAAAGCAAAAAATTAACTCTTTCCTTTTTTCGATTCTGTTTTGTTGAGCAAGCGGATCTGCTTCTATGCTTCTGTCCGATGGCTGCGAGGTGTATCTTATCGAATTCAACTTAGAAGCGCCACTTAACAAGGAAGTTGATGTGGTTGAATTTGATTCCATCGCTGGCGCTGTATTGGAGTTTCTACTACTATACCATTTCGCCTTGTTCGCAATTTGGATTCCCTTGGTTGCCTCCTTACTGTTCATCCGAGGTGGTAAGTCCTTTCCATCCTCATTGGTGACAAAGCGTACCACCCGATTGGGGCTTCTTCCATTGGACCAGTTGACTTCCTTTTCTCCGTGCATCGATGCACTCGCACGGTCTGTCCCTTCTACCCTTGCGTTACGCTTCTTTAGTATTCCCTCTTCATTTTTTTTTGCAGCACTTTTGGTCACTGCCACTTTTCCCTCTGCCGCATATTCCTTTCGCGCTTCCCCTGCTTTGAACACTTCACTGTACAGGTTTGTTTCTGGGGACCTCTTCTTTCCGCACACTTTGGTCGAGGGAGCGATCGGTTTGACCGCCTCCCCTTCGCGCAGGCATGCCTTTTCCCTCAAACGGACAGCATTCCTCTCGATCGCATTTTCCACCACACGAGGGTTCCCCTCGGTTACCTTCCTACATTTGCTGCCCTGGGAAGAAGAAGCCTCCAGATTTTTCCTTTTCGCAATTTCTTGCTTCTCAATTTCTAGGGATGGCAAGTAATTTAAGGAGTGGATAGCGTACCTTCCATTTCGCTCATTGCTTGCATCGTTGTGGACCAGTTTGGCGGCGTCCGCTGCTGCGATTGTTCCATTTTTCCCACTGAGAGAAGTCTTACTGTTCGAATTTTTCCTCAGCTGTTCATCTTTCCTGTTTGGCGCGTTTCCGTTTTGGTTGGCTTCTCCACTTGGCGGCAGCGAAGTCGACGTGTGCGAAGCGGTACCCTGGATCGCAGCCTTATAATGTGCACCAATGGCGAGTTCGGCATTGGCATTTTTAAAAAAATTATTCAAATTCCTTATGTTGCGAATGTTAAAGTTTAGGACAGACGTGGGGAAGAACTGTCCACCACTCTCAGTGGTCGCACTGCTGCCCTTCTGACGCAGCTCTTGCTTCCTTCTCTTGACTTCATTTTTTCTGGCACATTCGTCATCGCTCTCGTCTAACAAACATGACAAGTTCTCATCGAGCATAATTTCAGCTAGCTAAACCCATAGAATAAAATAAGGATAAAGGGAAATAAAGGGGAAATATAAGGGAAATATAAGGCAAATAAAAAGGAGATAAAAACATAATAAGAATATGATAAAAGATGTGGTCAAATGTGGGCAAAGAAAAAAAACAACATGAATGGGTCAGGTGGAAAGGTGCCAAATGGTGGCAAACACCTGTAGAAAATGGCTAGCTCTTTTTTTTTTTTTTTTTTCCCTGGTAAGCTCATTTTGTAAATGAGGCAATCGAGCTAGTTGACCATGTGGAGAAAGCTAAAAATTGGGGGAAGGAGTGAGAAGATTCGCGGAACATGCAGGACGCAGTGGGACAACATGCCCAAAGATCTAGGACGAAGGGGGGAGATACACGAATAAGTGCCGGCAGCAAATCATACGCAGAAACGTCGCCACAAAACGGGAAAAGGGGCACTACAAAAAAAAAAAAAAAAAGAAGCAGAACCATAAGAAGACTAACGCTGCACTGTGCAACTTGGGAGATACATTTGGGGGTATGCACCTCATCATGTGTATATTTACCCATTTATTTTCTGACTTTTCTGGTCACTCTTTCTTCTTGCTTAAAAAGTTCCCCTCCTGCCTGGGATTCCCCCTTAAAAGGTTGCACACACATATACATACTAATGTGCGTTTTTAAGGTTGTGTGGCCTTGTACGTACAGAGAAATCTTCCCTTTTGTGAAAAGAAAAAAAAAAAAAAAAAGCACTCTTGCATAGGATATGTTAGTCTAGGCTGGTACCTAGGATGTGCTACCTATTGGGTATCACCCCCCCCACGTGCACACACGCGATGCGTCATGGCGGTTACGCAAAGGACGTGGCGCAATTCACCCTGATCTCATATTATATCGCAACGAATGCTATCCATTCAGCCCAGCCCAGTTGTACTTTTTCTCGTAAACGCGTCTGAGGAAGTGCACAAATTTCTCGATATCAACGATACAATCGATAGAACTTGCCTTGATTTCTGTTGCCTGGGTTATATGATTTTCCAGCTTTTTCAGGATTTCTTTCTTTCTCTTTAAATTATCCTTATTCGCGTTGACAGCCTCATTTGTCGCGTTGACAGAAAAGTCTGGGAAAAAAAATCGGTAAAAAATGGAAGTTTCGGGCGTTTTCACTGAGGCTGGTTTTTCTTTGGCATCCTTTTTGTCGATCTTGGTCGCTATGCACGCTATAGGTATTTCTCCCTTGAGAATTTGGTCCCCCTTTTTGGCCTGTCCCTTTTCGATGTCTGAGTCGTCATCGGAGGCGAAGGGGTCTTCATCAAGGTGTCTCTCTCGGTGAGAGACATAGCCATCGGAGTAGCGATTAGCATACCGAGTGGCATATCCATTCGCATTGTACTGTGTGTTGTACTCCGCGTAGTGCTTCGCGCAAGTGCCCTTTTTTCTCTGCCCGTGGAAGTCCTTGTACCCCCCATGGTCACAGCAGCCCTTCGGTGTCCCGCTTCCGGAGTGGCCCTCCTGCACCCCTTTGTTCTCCTCCTTCGTTTCAGCACCCTTGAAGAGGTTCCAAAACTTATTTCGACCTCTTTTAGCGGAGCAGAAGACATCCGAGGGGGGCTTCGTGTGATCATACACTTCGTATACCCATTTGGCCAAATTGTGATAAGACTTATTATTTGTCGAGTCGTAAACAAGTAAAATTCCGTCATGCTCTGGGTAAAAAATGTTTCGGATACAGGAGTAGGTCTGGATGCCTCCTATTTCGAGGAACTCCACGAGAAGTGCCTTCTCGTCCTCCTGGCCACGAACAGCCAGCATGTCAGCCAAGTGCCCCCCACTTTGCCTTATGTTCAGGGGAATGTTCTTCTCAAACTTGTTGTTGTTATATGCCTTATCCATGTACCATAGGAAAGTAAAAATCTCGAAGCCGTAGGTATATTTGTGTCTTTGCTCGCAAAAAAAATTCTGACCATTCATTTTACTCTCTATAAATTCGAGGAAATTTTTTTTGGCCTGAAAGAACATAGACTCCACCAAAGCTTGGACTCTCTTCGTTTTGCAATTATTCTCCGCTAAATCCTTGGCACTTACGAATTTTTTCCTCGCTTCTTCCTCGTCTAGGTGCATGTAGTAGTCGAAAAAGTTGATTGGGTATATTTCGGAGAACCTCTCCGTTATCAGCTTGAGGAAGGAGCTCTTCCCCACGCCCACGTCTCCCAGCACGAGTATTCTTAGGCTCTCCATGGAGAGGGCGGCCAAATAGGGAAAACGCAGCAAAACCGAGTCGGCGCAGCCAAATGGAGGTTACTCCGTTTCTGTCTCCTTCGGGTCACTTCCCCAAGTGGTGAGGACCCCCAAGAAGCGCGATGATAAATGGAAAAAAAAAAAAAAACGGCCACAACAATAGAGAGACTCCTCATTCGATGCGTACGTGGAGCCTTTGCGGGGGAAAGCCTTCCCGTGGGGCTTTCATTTTAAGCTCCTAAGGGTAGAAGTGTACGTGTGTATGTCTGTCTGTATTTGTGTGTGTAACGAGGAACCCTAAACCTTTTTACCACTTATCACTCACCACTTGGGAACCTACCCCCTCAGTGGCGTGTCCTCCTTGCTGTACACGTTGCACCCGCTCTACTTCACCCTTCAGCGTGTGAATCTCCTCCTTCCTGTTTCGTTTCCACTTGTGGGACGGCCTTTTTTTTTATTTTTTCTTTATTTTTTTTACCCCTTCTGCGTCTTCGCCTTACGTTGAATTTTCCTTCGAAGGGTTCTTTCTATTTCATTTAAAGTGCCTGATTGGCTATTTCCGTGGTGTGGTCCTCCCCGTGCGGGGAAACACGCCAAGTTGCCGCCTCGCCTGAGTTCTGCGACGTTGGTCTGGGATGTCGAACCGCAGTTTTCGAAAGCCCCCTTGAGAAGTATTCTACACGGTGGGACGGACACTTTTGTGTGCGTGTCGCTACTTCCCTCTCTCGCTTTGCAGGATCGTTGCTTCCATCATCACCTGCTCTCTCCCATCATCTTTTGGCCGCCTTTCAGCTCCTTCTGTAGCTCGTCCTCCTTTCCTTCCTGCGCTCCGGCGCTGGGCATGTGTGGGATTCCCTTCTCAGCGCCGAAAATGAGATGCGCGAATTGAAAACGACATTTTACGGAAGAATAACAAAGTGTAGAAAGCGTAATGGATATTTTTGTCGCCCCTCTCTCGCTCTATATATATATCTCTTTTTTTTCTTCTTCTTCTTTATTTTATCCTCCAATGAAATGCCCCCTCCCCCCCCAGGAGAGTAATTTGTTAGCAAGAGGGGAAATAAAAGCACAGCATCGGTGTGCATGCGCAGACGTACACATTGGCACTTCACAAAAAAAAAAAAAAAAAAGAAGGGGAGCTTGTCGGGGGCCGTTGTCCTTAATTTTATGCGAAGCTCCGCGCAGGGTTAATGCAAATGGGGAAATAGGAAAAAAAAGAAAAAAAAAAAGAAAAAAAAAAGGAAAAAAAAGAAAAAAAAAACAAAAAAGAAAACAAAAAAAGAAATAACACTACACGCACGTTTCTGGTTGCAGAGGGCCCTTCCGTTTCTGTGTTAACTCCTCCAAGTGTATGCACGTGCACAATAGAAACTCTTTCTGCGGGTACAATATGCAGGTCCAGCCCTATTATTGAAGCGGCTTACTGTAAGGCGTGTGGCATTTTCCTCTCGCAGAGGTTCCAACGGGATTACGAGGGCATTGCCTAATTACCCTCTTCTTTCGGGGGGCTCAAATGAAAAATGAGCCGCAAAACACACACACGCGTAGATGGTGGATGTATGCCTCTCCGTATGTGTAGCGTTATGTTACGCTCAGTGCAGCCGGCAAAAGTTCCCCCCCCGGCACAGCAGGAGGAGGAGGAGCAGGAGCAGTCCCTTACAACATGCCCGCGCCACAGACGGCACGGTGCACGCGCATACGCTCTCTTCCGCATTTATGTACATATGAGCACTCATAAGATCACCTGTGTATCCGCGCTGTTACGGGGTTATCCAATTAGGAAAATAAACAGGGGAGTAATTTCCCAAAGGGGGCGAGTGGGGTATCCCCGACCGGCCATATCCTACGTTCACCAGTTCACCTCCACTGCGCAGAATTTCGCGCGTTCAGTTCCGTCATCAGGGTAAAAAAAAAAGAAAAAAAAAAAAAATATGATCATCTGCGTTTGGGAGTAAATTCACCGCTATAAGGGGAAAAAGGCGGGAAAATAAAAAAAAAAGGAAATCAAACACGTCGTAATTATTATCCTCACCATCGCCGTTACAGTCCCGGTTACTATCGCGGTTACCATCTCCACTTCTATCCTCACTATTGCAGTGCTGACGAATAAGTTGTTCCTGACGGGGGTGCCTCGACAAGCCGTTGACCTATTTTCACCCCTCCTGACAGGCACATAAATCTCTGTAAAGAAACAGAAACATATGCATCTGTGCGTTCCTGCTCTGCACAAGCTGTATGCATAAAACTGCAGTGCTTCCTCAGAGCATCTTCATGCCATATGGACCACAGCGGTAAAGGGGAATCCGCATAATATATATAGTGGTGACCGAAGCGGTAATAACTTTTCCCAGCCAGCTGGGTCCCCCTTTTATTCATGCGAAGAAGCATTCGTGGGGCTGCTATCAACATTTGGAACCCCACCCCGCCGTTCGGAGGAAACTTACCCTCTTCCGGCGCACCCCATTTGATTTGTACCCCTCCAGGTTGGAACTACGTCAACACAACGTAGAAGTCTGCCTACAGTGCAGAATCGCATTAGGAGGATATCGAAGTGTGGATTTTTTTTTTCCACATCAAGGATTTTGTATGTACTTGTGCACAGTGAATCTTATGTGCCTCCTTCCTAATGTAAACGTAGGTGTCCCACCCATGTCCATCCGACGCACACATTTCGCCACCCTGTGTAACGTCCATCCGAGCTGCGTAAAGGGGATGCGATAAAAAAGATAAGAAAAGGAAACACATCAGCGACAGGGAGATAAGTAACAGGGAAGGAAGAAGAGAGGACGAGTGGAGAAGTCCACATCAGAGCTTGCTTCTTCTGCTTGCTTCTTTTGCTTGCTCCTTCCGCTTGCTCCTTCCGCTTGCTTCTTCCGTGTCGCCGCCAGTATATCACCCCCCTCATAAAGACCCCTACCCGCCCGTTCGGACGAACCGAATGAGTCCGTCTGGATCCCTGAACCGAATCACGCGAGAGCAAAATGCTGCGAATGAAGAGCGTCTTCTGCAGGTACAGGAGTGGGTGGTGGTTCGCGGAGGCTCCCAGCAGTGCAGTTGGTGGGGGTAGCTGCGTGTGCGGGGTCAGCCGCATGAGCACACTTAACGCAGCCCATTCAGTTGGCCCAAACCACCTCGTCCGCCCCGTTGACGGGCTTAGTGGAGGCACCCGAGTGCGACGCATGAGCAGCGACAAGGAACTCTCGACAGACGTGTACGACACAGTCGTCATAGGGGGGGGCGTAACCGGAACGGCCCTCCTCTTTCTCCTCTCAAAATTTACAAACCTGAAGAAGCTAGCCATCATAGAGAGGCGAAGTGATTTCGCTCTCGTCGCTTCCCACGGAAAGAACAACAGTCAGACGATACATTGCGGAGATATAGAAACCAACTACTCTTTTGAGAAGGCCAAGTTTATAAAGCGATATGCAGATCTGTTACGAAATTATCTGTGTCATTTGCCAGCCGAAAAAAGAGAAGACATTTCAAGTGCAACTCAGAAAATGGTCCTTGGGGTAGGTGAAAAAGAATGCGATTTTTTGGAGAAAAGATATCCCGTATTTAAGACCCTATTCAAATCTATGAGGCTGTATAATAAAAATGATATCCATAGTGTTGAGCCTCGAGTGGCTTTAAAAAATGAAAAAACTCTTCGAGAGGAGACCATAGCAGCTTTGTACATGCCACCAGAATTAACGACGTGTGATTATCAGAAACTTTCAAGCAGTTTCGTTGAATCGGCTAGAAGTATGAATAGTGTGGGGTCGAAGAAGATCTCCATTAACCTAAACACCGAAGTTACAAATATAGAAGAAGCAAATGAGTCATTATATATCATACATACGAATAGAGGAATCATTAAGTCAAGGTTTGTCGTTGTCTGTGCCTGTGGACATTCTCTCATGATTGCACAGAAAATGAATTACGGCTTGGAATACAGTTGTCTTCCAGTGGCTGGAAGCTTCTACTTTTCTGGTAATGTTCTTAAGGGGAAAGTATATACAATACAGAATCCAGCTCTCCCATTTGCAGCCGTTCATGGAGATCCTGACATCATCGAGAAGGGCAAGACTCGCTTTGGACCCACTGCTCTCCCACTTCCTCTACTAGAGAGGGATAATATGAACACACTAATCGATTTTTTAAAGGTATGGAATCCTGACTTGAGTCTTTTCCACGTCTACTTTAACCTTTTTAGAGATATGACCATGCTGAAATATGTGTGTCGAAATTTCCTCTTTGAAATACCTATCCTTAATAAGTACTTATTCTTGAAGGACGTGAGAAAAATCATTCCTTCTTTGACGACACGAGACCTATCCTACTGTGTTGGCTACGGGGGGGTCAGACCACAGCTCATAAATAAGGTCAGCAAGAAGCTTATCCTTGGAGAGGGAAAAATAGACTCGGGGAAGAATATCATTTTTAACATCACGCCCTCCCCGGGGGCCACCACCTGCTTGGGAAACGGCGAGTTTGACATGAACACCATATGTGACCGCCTCAACGCGACTGTGGACAAAGCCGCGGTGGGCAAGTTCCTCTATCAGGGGGACTACCCCGTCGATTATTTGTAGCAAGCAGGAGGGAGGCGCCTTCAAGCGGATCTACGCGGTTGGAAGGAGATCTACGCGACTGGAAGAGGATCTACTCGGCTGCTACGTTACCCCGTGCGGTACGAATCACTTCCAACCTCCCCTGCTCGTCAATCCAGAGCCAAGTGTAACTCCAGGATGACGCGCCTCTTTGTTCCCCTTCAAATATGACCCTTCTTTTTTTTTTTTTTTTTGGTCCCCCGCTACACCCGTATATCATACCTAGCCAATAACACCAAAC
>NW_008481837.1:243824-259048 GCF_000524495.1 Plasmodium inui San Antonio 1
GAGGATGTGTTAAAGGCCTCCCGTTTTTTTGTCCTTACGCATGCAGTGGCCCGGATGTGTGGCTGCCCATGCATGTGTCCATTCACTACCCCTTTTGTTGCCCCCCAGGGGGAACTTATAAATGGGAAGTAGACGAAGAAGTAGAGGAAGAAGAAGAAAAAGGCTTCAAAATGGGGGCCCCACTCCATATATAACTGCTATAACTGCTCCTCTTTGTAGTTCCACTTCCCCTGTCCGATAAACCACAAAGAGAGGAACTTATCCCTGCTGTAGTGAGACGGTGGGGCGTAAAATAATTGGTGTATCTGGGATCCACTTAAAGGAGGATGCAGAGTTGCATCTACATGTGCAAATTGTACTAGTGCCTCTGCTGAAGGTTGCCCCTTCTAAAGCGGCCCCGCTTATATAATGCGTCATGTACCCACCTGGTGGTAGGAGGGGGGAAGGGACCCTATTCTTTGGTAATTAATAACTCTCCTCGCCATTTACTTCCCCCTCCCACGGTGTTAGGCACTCGCCTGGCTGGTGAAACCCATCACCTCTGCCACGCGCACTGCAAAACAAATTCAACCTTATGGAGGATCCACTTAGTACTAGGCTCCCCATTTGAAAAAGTAAAAAAAAGGAAATTGGCCTTATTCGCATTTCAAATGCTCCTGTTTGACTCACCACAAAGTGACGGACAGAGAGGAGCAGTTGCCTCCCATTTGTCAGGGTTCCCTCGATTGCTCTTTGCCAGGTCGAAGCAGCACATTATCCCGTCAGCGGAAAATAAAGTAGTAATGGAAAAAAAAAAAAAAAAATTACAGCCACGGTGGAGGCTACTATTAATCGAATCGAAGGAGAGGAATACCACGCAAGCTCCATACCACGACGCTGCTTACAGGAAAATAAAATAAAAAAGATGCGCCGAATTGGGGGACATCACGAGGTAACTACATCTGCACCTCCCCGCAGCTTCTCCCCCGCTCCAATTGTATCCCATTAGAACTAGCCAAATTGTGCCGAGGTGTGGGAACGACGCCCTGAATCTGACGAATCAGGAGGAAAGGGTAGCTTTTTTTTCTGCAAATCGATTTTGAGGCAGTGTACTGATGGGGATCCACTGCCGAATAGGTCACCAAATTACTGAAGTGAGAGGGAGCCTCCCCCAGAACGGATGCCAGAAAAAAAAGGCGTCATTTAAGTGAACAGATCAGCGAAGTGGCAGACCCCACCCCCAACCAAAACGCGAACCCTAACTCTAAACCTTGAACCCAAACCCAAACGGGAAGTCAACCCCTCCTCTTCCCTTTACCATGTTCTCGAAGAGAAAAGTAGTCAAGCGGAACATTCGGAAGGTCACGGGGGAGGAAGACTCCAATTTAAATGGGCCCCCAAATGATCGGGAAGAGGAAAACTGCACCCAGGAAGAAACCACAGTGGGGCGGAGAATAACCCAAGTATGCATCCCCAAGAGTGAGGCCGCTATAGTAGCACCCCTCCCCGAAGGGGGATCTGCAACCCAAGACGACATCCCAATAAGAGAGCCACCGAATGAGGAAAAGCGTGAAGAAGCATATGGGAGGGGCCTCCAAATGGCGAGTGATTCTTCAAATGGGAACTTCACCAATGAGAAAGGCACTGAACAGGAAGGAAGTAATCACCACGTGGAAAAGAACAATGGATCGGACGCGCCCACCTCGCTACATCCCTTGGTACCCCCCTCACAGTTGCACCTTTCATCGACGCCCAGCCAAGAGGCAACCACCAAGAAGGGGAAAGTCAGCAGAAGGGAGGAGAAGAAGAAAAAGGAAGAGACAAGGAAGGTTAACAGGATGAACACGAGCTTTCACATCTATAGTGACGATGAAGACGACTGTTATGTAGCGATTCGGAAGAGGAAGGGTGTACAGAGGGGCATACAGAGTGGGTCCCTCCAGGTGGCGGCGGATTCACCCGACACGGTGAAGGCTGCCAAAGGGGTGGAGGCCCACGCGGTAGAGGCCAGCCCCGCAGAAAATGACGCTGAACAGAGGGAACCACTCCCAGGGGGGCTACCTTCACGGGAGTTTCTCATTCGAAGGTATGGGGTGGCTCTCCACCGAGAGGAAGCAGCCACAAAGGAGGGTGAGAAGGGCTATCAAGCTGAGAACGGCTTCCAACACGAGGATGGCTACCAACACGAGGATGGCTACCAACACGAGGATGGCTTCCAACACGAGGATGGCTACCAAGACGAGGAGGAAAAAAAACTCATCGAAAGGATAAAGCTGAAGAAACAGATTTTACGAAAAAAAAAAAAAACTCAGTGATAGGTACAGCTACCTACTACAGGAGGGCCATGAGGGGGAGGAACCTGTCCCTATGGATTTCTCCCTGGGGATGAATGCACAAGAGTTTCGTGGAAGGAACAGAATGGCAGCTTCGACGGATGACCACTTACAGAACGGAGATGATCGCTCACTAACAGAAGAGGGGGAGTTCCTAACCGAAGACGACCTCGACGTGGACGACATTTACAACTACGAATCGCTCACCGAAATGAAAAACAGACTCATAATAAAAAAAAACAAAAGTGACGAGGTGGACACATTTTATGGAGTCATAGGGAAAGTACCAAATGAGCGTGAGCAGGATACCCACGAAATTGGCAGCCCAAACAGGGAGCATATAAATCGGATGCAGGAGGATGAACTGATTAGCAGAATTGTAGACGTAAAAATGATTTCCCAGGTGAAGAAGGAGAAGAGGAAATTGCAGCAGGGGATGATCCCCCCATATGAGGGTGGTACAAGCGATATATTTTTCGATGAAGTGTCCAAGGGGAGTGACGAACCGGTTGGGTTAAATATGGAGAATCCTTTGCATGTCGATCGTCCGCCGGGGCCACGTTCGGGCTTTCCCACCCCGAAGGGTGAGCAGAAGCAGCAACAGCAGAAAAAGACGCAAACGAGTGGGAAATTGCCGAATCGAGAAAAACACCCAAACAGTGACAACTACATGGAGGAAGAGGACGGGACAAACCGCCCCCAAAGCAACGACTGTCAGTACCAACAGGAAAATGAAGCTCTCTTCAGTGAGATCAAAAGGACCTTTAAAAAATACGGCGTGTGTAACACACAGATTGTCGAAATGTATGAACACATCCTGGACCTCTTCGAGGAATACAAATTGCGAAAAGATGAATCGGGACAGGTGAAAACTTTAGTGGAAAATTGCAAAAATAAGTACATCGAATTGAAGGAAATAAGAAGGAAGAGAACAAAAGAACTTGTCTCCTGTGCAAGCTTCCTTCCATTCTTTTATCATCTGATGAAGCTTATCAAGGCGAAGAACAATCTGCTGGACAACGCACTAGCAGAGTCCTCCGAGATTGACGTCACTTTTTTTATTGTGTACCAAAATTTGAAGTTATACCTTTATAGGAAGTACTACGAAAAATACAAGCTCATTTTTGTGAAGGATTATATTTACAACAAGAAATATTACAAACGGAAGAAAGAGAGGGACAAGAACGAGCTGCTCACAGGGATGCTAACCGATGGAGTTGTCCCGGACTGCCAATTGGTGCATGACTGCGCACTCTTTAACGAGCGCTTTGTCAATGGGGTCAACCACCCCAATGGGTTCAACGACACACGTGTGCACTACATGTTTGATGGGTTCTCCAGCAATTACTCCACTGATTCGTCGGCGTCCTCCGATTGGGCCGAGGCCACAAACACCGCAGTGAAGAATGACGAGACCACTACAAACACTGCAATGAAGAAGGACGAAGAAACTACCACTCAAAGGAAGAAGAGGAAGGAACACAAGCAGAAGTACTTCCAGACATACAAGATGAAAGCGGTGAAGAGGAGGTACCTCATAGCCATCCGCAACATCTTCAAAGACGTGCACTCCTATTTTGTCAACTTTAAAAATGCCATCAGACATTTTTATTTTCTCAGATTACACAATGAAGATTTTTACTTAGCACACAGTTGCATGTCCTTATTCGATCCTGTTTTTCTGTTTTTTGCAAAATGTGAGTTACTCTTTTGGGATCCTCTCTACCAATTCTATCAGACCAGAACGAAGAAAAGGAAGCTACTCTCCTTGGTCGAAGATCAAATTGGAGGGAGCGACTCGGGGCAGATGCATGCCAAATTGGTGCAGTTGTACAGAAATGACGACTTCTTCAGTGCAAATAATCCTCCTCGAGGGAAGAAACACTTCCTGTCCCCTGTGCTCAATTGGACCTATGGAGATGACACCGCCAATTCGTCCCACGAGGCGGACGAGGCGGACGGAGCAGCTTCGTCGGTGGATCCCTTCCCAGGGGACCCATCCACCGAAGACGAGATCGACCACAGCACGCAATCGTCCGAATCGGAGGACGCGTTTTCTTTCACCAGTTCCAGCGAAGCAGCGGGGGGGGGAGGGGCAAAAGTCGGAGAATCGTCAATCTCGGGAGAATCACCAATCTCGGGAGAATCACCAATCGGGGAAAAACCGCCAATCGGGGAAAAATCGCCAATCTGGGAAAAACCCCCTGTGGAGAAAAAAAAAAAATACAAACCCGCGAAGAAACACTTCCACAACAACCCCAGCGTTAAAAGCTTCGAGTGGTACAAATTTATGGACGAGCTGATGTATATCTACCAAGTGGACGACGAAAAGGAGGTCCTGAAAAAGTTGTATGACCAAATTTTTAACAATAAGGTGCACGAATTAGTGGAGGCATGGAACCCCCTATCCTTGAAGCAGAGCTACAATTTGTGCGTAATCCTGGCGGAGTACCTCCTCTACAATCAGGACCGGACACACGTTACCGACATGGTGAAAGAGAAGATAAACAACTGCGTGTTTACTTTTTTCGAGGGCTATAAAAATATAAGTAGCCAAAAGAAGAAAAACATCTTCCTAATGAGGTGTTTAAAGATAGTAAAAAGTGTAAGGGGCATCCTTTCTCTGCTGAGTGACGATGCCCTTCACGATTTTGTTAAAAAAATATTCTACAACTTTGTCCTGACGAATTATGATTATTCCAGCAAATTACACAACTTGATTGTGTCCGCCGTGGTGCACATAATCCTCTCGTTGGGTATTCCAAAGGAGAGCAAATTTTTTCAAGACATTTCCACTGTGTTGTGTGGCATCACGGATAGGCTGCGCTCAGGCGACTTCGACCACGGAAAGTTCAAGGTGGAGAATTAGGCCCATCGCAAGATTCGTACGATTTGTTGGAAGCAAGCAAAGGGGGGAGAATTGTCCAACTCTTCGGATGGTCCCCATGGGGAGGTTTTGTTACCCACCCCCGACGCGTGTGTGTTACCCCTTACGCATCTGTATAACTCGTGTGTGCCTTTTTTTTTTTTTTTTTTTTTTTTTTTTTCTTTTTTGGTGCCCCCTTGGATGGGTGAAAAGAAGAGAAACTTTGCAGCAGGGAATACACACCATGGGGGAACTGTTCCATCCGTTTGGGGCTTCTTTCGCCTGTCCCTGCTCCTTATTAGTGTCTAAATGGACACGTTACGGCATTTTTGCGTCTAACCTGTTTTTGCTTCATTTGTCGTGCTTAGTTTGCCTTACGTAGTTTGCCCTAGTTTGTTTTCTTTTTTCTTCATTTTTTATTTCATGCTGACTTGGTCATAATATTTTTCAAACAACGGTTAAAAAAAAAAAAAAATATGACTTGTTCATAAATTTAGGTGTACTTTTTTTTTTGCCAAAATGGCTATTTACGGGGAGTACAC
The DNA here is from genome assembly GCF_000524495.1 of Plasmodium inui San Antonio 1. NCBI lineage: Eukaryota > Apicomplexa > Aconoidasida > Haemosporida > Plasmodiidae > Plasmodium > Plasmodium inui. The sequence goes on from NW_008481837.1 coordinate 249,545, forward strand.
AATAGGCCTAAATTGGCGCAAAATGGCGTAATTTCACACAATTTCACAAAATTTCACTTAGCGCGAACGCCGGGACCAAAATTAAAAGCGCAAAGGGGAACTAAACTTTAAAAAGGGAACTCGCGCCGCATGTGCGCAGGAACGATAGCACAGAGTTGTGCATTATGCATATTTAAAAAACTATAAGGACATGCGCCCGCATGTTCAAATGGGGTGTTGAGAGGCGACGAGAAGGGGGGGAGGGGCCGCTTTGTCCCGACCCGTCCATGTACAATTTCGCCGCGTTACGACTTTGCCGCGTTATGACTTCCCCGCTACGGGGCGGGCTGCGCGGGCTGCTCCTGCGACGGGGCTATGTGCATCATGAAGCCAAACTTGTACTCGTTGTTCGGGTAGTCTATATACCCGCTGACTCCAAAGCCCGAGTAGTCCTGCGTAAACACGGCAATCTTCCCACTGGTGTCGATGCTCCCCTGCACTTTCGCATGACGAAAGGAGTAGTCCCACCCCAGACGCATGGCAGATTCCTTCGTCTGAGGAGTGACTTCAAGCTCCGTACCCAAGGATAACCGATCGGATACTTTCTTAGCGTACTGGATTTTATACAAATGTGTCTGATTAAGCATAAATTCAGGCGACTTAAAATTTGGCTGCCTGACCACCTGCATTGACAGGACATTATTTTTGTGGTTGTATCGAAGCCCAAAGGATCCAATGGAAGCACAATTGGACGCGATATACGTTAAGTCCACCCCCGCTTGAAATTTTTTACTCAACATTTGCGTGTACGACGTGTTAAAGATCCAGGTGCCCTGCCATATCGTCTTCATGCTGTAGGTGTATATAGGCTTATTAACCTCTACAGCCATTTCGTACATATTTCTCGTGTCACTTTTCGCATAAGTGTTAAAATTGAGCTTGCAATCGATATTGTTTTGTATTCTTTTGCAGAACCTGCCATTCACACTGCCATCAATATTCACTCTGCTGATCATCAGCAAGCTGTTGTCACTGTTCGTGAAGTTTGCCCCGAATTGGTACAGGTATCCCACATCCCTTAGTGTCGTCCCAAGGAAAAGTGTGTGTGTCGACTGTAGATACTTGTTCACGCTTTTATCTACTTCGAATCGGAAGCCATCAAAGTTATCTTGTGTAGTAATAAATTTGTATTCCTTGTTTAGATTTTCAAAAAGCAAAGCATTTGGAGCGTCAAATGAATTCGTGAAAGGAGAGTTGGCTTGTTCCTTCAATGCATTTGAATCATCTTCATTCATTTTGTTTTTCTTCCCATCTTCATCTTTATCTGGTATGGTGCCTTTTTCTTCCCCATCTTTGGGCAATGCGTTTGATTTTTCCTCACAGAGGGTGATGAGGCCAAGCCTCCCTCTCCTCCTCCGCCGATCGCTCCCCCACAAAGTTGCATTCCCCTTTTTCAGGGCATCCACGAAGGAGTATTTACATTTTTCCAACTGCTCTCCTCTTTGTCTTCGCCATCTATGCAAAAGTCCAAGTCCAGGAATCTCCATAATTATACAAGTGTGTAAAAGCGCCTACGCAAAGGGGTATAGCTGTCTGTGTGCAAGTTACGCTTATGCTCCTTCCTTTCGCATGTTTCTTCCCGTTGGGGTCCCTGCCGCGTCACGTTGATGGTCCAGTCTGCTAATGGTCGACTCTGCTGATGGTCGACTCTGCTGATGGTCGACTCTGCTGATGATCAACTCCGCTGCTACTCCTCTTCCTCACCTTTTCTCACTTATCCTGCGCGCGCAGTACCGCCTGTCTGCTTTACGCGTTGTGGTTCTTGCCTTCCGCCTTGGCCTCCTCGTCACATTTGGAGGGCAGCTCGTACTCCTAGTCCTGAAGTCTTCCCCTGTGTCGGGATCTCTTCCGTCTGTTTCCCGAAACCGCGGGGTGGATTATTCTACTTCTGCTTTCTCTACTTCCACGAATTTTATTTTTTTTCTTTCGTCCGTTCCGTGCCCTCACATAGAAGCGTACCAATTTGGTAATAAAAATGGGGGACGCTCTAGGGGGGGCGCAACGTAGTGTACGCAAAAAAGGAGGGCTACTCTCGCATGTTATTTTTCTACGTGGCGATGAGCAACAACAAATGGGGAGTGTGGTGTGGGGAAGTCCTCTATCCACTCGTATGCGTTTGTTTACGTTTTTCTCCTTCTCACTCGAGTGTTTTTTATTTTTTTTTTTCATTTTTACTTTTTTTTTTGCTTGCTTTTTTGCCTCCTTTTTTGCCTCCTTTTTTGCCTCTTTTCCGTGCCCGTTTTTTTCTACCTTTCGGACCTCTTTCCTTTTTTCCCTGCTGACCCGTGCAGCATATTTTTGTGCAGGCTCAACTCCACGGTTGCAAATTTTCACAGATTCAGCTGAGTATATTTTTCTCCACTTCACATTCGCTTAACTCTTTTGCGTCGCTGCCAGTTGTGCGAAGGTTCCTTTTTTTTTCATTTTCTCCACCAACGTCATCTGAATGTGCCTTCAGGAAATGTGGATCTTTCCCTTTTTGTGCTTTTTTTTTTTTTTTTTTCTCCACTGCGACGTATATTGTAGGCCGCGGTTGGAGAGACGCTGCCCAGGTGAGAATTGTGCATTGGTCAATCAGCCCATTGGTCAATCAGCCCATTGGTCCCTCTGCCCGTCGGTCCATCTTCTGATTGGCCCATCTGTCCGTTTTCCCACCTGAGGGTGTAGAAGGCCGTTTTCTCCAAGGTGCTGCCCCCTTATACATTTTGCATCCCCACCGTTAAGGGAAATCCCCCTCACCGCCGCGGATCACAGTGTGCCATCCGCCTGTACATGCATTTGCACACTCATCGCTTTGTAGAGGTCTGCCCGTATTGTATGCCAACATAATTCTGTAGCATCCTCGTCGGGGGGGTGAGGATTAACTCAGCACGAGAAGAAGCAGATTTTTTTTTCCTCATCCTTATATGTCCCCCCTTTTTCGTCATTCCTCTCGCGGGTCAGATCGCTTGCTCATCACCACGACATCACCACAGTTGGTGGGCTAACCGAAGAGAGTGAAACGTTTAGGCGTAGCGATATGCACATGGGACGTGACGACAAAAGAGGGGTGTCATTTTCTGGGAAGGAAATTTTCCCCATAGGTTGGGCCATGCCTGCCATATCCTTTCCCGTTCCGTGTACACGGTCGATAGAGGTTTAGAGGTCTACCCGAAGGAGGGATATGTGTACGTGTTCTCCACAAAAGTATACCTCACAAAAGTATGCATACCCTTAGGAGCGCCATCTTATCTCCAATTTTTAAGGAGCACCCGCGGAAAAGACGTGAGACTTTCCTCCCCTCCCCCCCTTCCTCTTCTTCCTGGCTCTGCTCATTGTAGTAGAGTGCCCTCTTTTGTGGCAATTGGCCCAAGCGCACCTCTTGGCAAACGCAACAAAGTGAACCGACGCAAATGGTGACCCCCCTGGTCATCCTTATAAGCACCCATTCGATCTGTGCATTTGGGAAAAGGAGGTCGCTCTCCGGAGGGAGAAAAAGAAATTAATGCTTCTTCTATATAAAACTGCTCGTGTTTGTTGGCTCCATCACCCCATAGTGGTTTTCGCGGAGGGAGATGGTGCAGTGAATAATTAAATGTGGGGATCTCTCTCGAGAGTCGAACCTACCACGGTGATAAGAAACCGTCGCAGAGATGCGCGAGTGGACGCACTTCACCCGTTGGAGTAGTCGCAAGTCTGCTGGACGGGACGGAGAGCTAAGAACACCAGGTACTTTTCACGCCGAAGGGGGAATATGAAAAATGTATCCACAGCTAGGACAGGAAGCAATCATTTCAAATGTTGCCGCAACCCTCAGCAGTAAATTAGGAACACCTTTTTGGAAGTCTCCATAAGGGCACCCCCCCCTACCAGATTCGTTTTTGTCCCTCTGCCATTCTTTCCTTATAGTAAAGAATTTGGGGCGACTGTATAGAGAAAACCAGTTCATATCTTTCCCTGAGTTTGTCCCCTGGAGGGAAGAAGCGACGCATTTGTTTTCTTCCCCATATGCATAGTTGCTGGTATGCCCCTTTGCCTGTTACCCCATGGGTGGAGGAGGAGTCCCACTCAGTCGCTGCGTCATTGAAAAAAAAAAAAAAAAAATATATTAACAAGGGAGTGGGTCCAACGCCAGGGATGTCTCACAATACATGTGTTGCAGTTTGGGGGAGTTGCTGTTTCGCCAGCTGCATTTTACTGCTTCGCCATTTTCCCGTCTCGTGAATTTCCACCATGAGGGACGCGGAGATAACACGCATACGGCTGAGTCGTCCCCGTTCCGTCACTGCATCGATCAGTGACGATATGGCAGCGCGAACGGAGCAGTAACGATATGCCAACGCGCACGACACGATTTTTCTTCATTTCCCGGCTTGCTCCACCTCGAGCGCGGTCTTTCTTCTCCAACTTTGCGGAAGTTTTCTCCTTTGACGGGGCCACGCGACGTGCGGGAGTGTCCCTGAACGGAAAAGGCAAAGCCACTCGGCCTCTCCTGCATTTTCAATGATGAGGAAGCAACAGGGGGATTAGCCTAAGCTACAAGTATCAGCTAAAGTTAGTCACCCCACAGGGCATCTTTTTTTTCTTCTGTGCTTTTTTGTGATTTTTTGTCAATTTCTTCTGCCTTTTTCTGCCTTCTTGTGCGTTTTACTTTTTTTTCATTTTTTTTTTCCCCTCATTGGGCGCAAAAACGAGGTGAGCAGGTAAATGAAGTTTCTCCGCGCCTGTCCCTGTCTCTCGCCGCGGAGGTTTCGCGGTGAAAAGGCGAAGCGGAAAGCGGTGGTGGGACGGTGACGCGGCGAGATCGGCCAAGGGAGTCAAGCTAGGGAGGCGGCGGCACTAGCTCTGCTACCACGTGGCGGCACTCGCTAGGCAACGACGTGACGACGCTACGAGCACCACCACCGCTTCGCTGCTTCTCCGCCTCTCCACCTCGCCGCTGTTCCGACAAAATGATGAAGCACAGCATCAGGGGGCTATCCTGTTTCATCGACGAGATCCGGAACTGCAAATGTCTGGAGGATGAAGAAAAAACCGTGTTGCAAGAAATAATTAAGATTAAAAAAAAGTTCAACGAAAAGAATATCACCAACTATAAGAGGAAGAAGTACATATGGAAGCTCATATATTGTCACATACTGGGGTACGGCATTTCGCTGTCCTACCTAGACATAATCAAACTAATGAGCAGCACGAACTTCAGCGACAAGTACTGCGGGTACACAGCGCTGTCCTTGTTGGTGAACGAGAACAACGAAATGCTTCATATGATGATTAGTACGATAAAGCTAGACCTCAAGAGCAATGACGAGAAAGTTAACTTCCTGGCACTCCATTTTGCCAGCCAGAAGATTAATGACCTGCTGATAGAGAATATGTATGAAGACATACTTCACATTGTGACGTCAAATTATATTTACAAACCGAACATCAGGAAGAAGGCCTTCCTCTGTCTGGCAAACATCTACAAAAAAAGACATGACCTATTGCTCAAGAGCAAAACGGAATTAGAAATCTTCAAATTCCTCGATCAGAATCTTAATGAAGTGAATATGTTTAACGTTTTCGCTTACCTCAATTTGATGTATGTAATCATTTTGGTTTTTCAGAAATATGAGACGGTGCAGCAGTACCGGAAGAAGCAGGGGGGGAAGAAGAAAAAGTACTTCGGCGAGGAGGAGGGGGACGACGATGAGGAGCAGAATGACGACGAGGAGCAGGATGACGACGATCGTGGCGATAATCGCGGGGGAGGCACCAGACGAGATGAGCACTCCATCAAGAGGGAAGACCTCAAAGTGGAATCCAGAAAATTCAGAAGCAGAAGCAAATCCAGCAGTTCCAGTCAATCTAGTAAATCTAGCAGCGTTGGAAGCAAGCGTATAATGTCTCTTAACATCAAAGGCGAAGTAAAGAGCAGGGGGTACAACAAACACAGCAGCTCCTCTCTCTCAAAGGAGCAGAGCTTCCTCTACAGCGATCTGAAGAAGGTCGATAAAATCATGGAGATCGACTCACAGTGCAGCTTCAACATTGATGAAATAAATTTTTCTGAAATAAAAAAATACATCAACAAGTATCTTCACTTCATCCTCAACGTCCTCTACTTGATTCTGGATGAGAATCTAAATGTTGACGAAGGGTTCTACTATAACCATTTTAGATACCCCTTCCTTCTGATCAGGTGCCTGCAGATGGTTCAGCTGTATGATCTGCAGGGCTTGTCTCAAAACACCATTAACAATATTAACGATATTCTGTATCGCATCGTGAGCAAGCCGTTTAAGAAGCTCCAGGGCAGGATAGGCTTCGAATCGAGCATGGAGAAAAGTGGCCGCCCTCTTGGCCACCCCCATCCCAGCGCGCAGAGAAGTGGCGGGAGTGGTGGCGGCCCTCGAAGTGTCCATCCGAACGGAAACAGATATAACGATAAGCATGGACATGCCAATGGAAATAACAACCTAGGGAGCAGGAACATCTTCAGGAAAAGCTTCTCAAAGAATAGCTTCTACATGGGGAAGAAGAAGTCAAAGGAGGAGCTGAGGAACGAAAAGAGTACCATCTACATCGAATACGCCATCATCTACGAATGTTGCAGTGTGTACAATTTTTTGGGTACCAAAATAGAGGATCGAAACAGAGATATCATTCTCTGCCTCATCACAAACTCTTTCGATTCGAACAAGTCCAATATCAATTATGTCATTCTGAATAGCCTGGCAAAGTTAAAAATGAATCTCAAGATATACAACATGCTGGAGAATCACATCATGCATCTGATAAACCTCCTAAACAATGATGACATAACGATAAAGATACAAACATTTAATATTCTCTTTAACATGTGTAACAACTCCAACTGGAAGTTACTCATTAATGTCTTTTTGCACCACTTGCCTTATATTGACCCGTACATACAGAACGAGGTCATCATTAAGATTAGCATTCTTGCGGAAAACTTCTCCCCTGATCTGTCCTGGTACATCGACGTCATATTCAAGATGATTGAGATTACCTACCGGTCCATCTTCCCTGAGGTGTGGTTCCGCCTGGTACAGATTGTCACCGGGTTCGTTGAGGGGGAGAAGCCAGCCAAGGGGGGGGACAAGCTCGATAAGGCAGACAGCCGCGATAAGGGAGACAAACTGGATAAGGGAGACAAACTCGATAAAGGGGACAGCCGCGACAAGGCGGCCAAGTCCGCGAAGAAGGAAAGCACCACTTCCGATAACAGCAAAGTTAAGGAGGAACAGAAGGTGCAAACGTACGCCGCGATGAAGTGTTACAAATATCTGGCCGATCGGTACACAAAAATCGAGTTGCTCATCGATCTCTGTTCCTATATCATCGGCTCTTTTGGCTACCTCATAAAGGAAAAAGTACCCCTAAGCAACCAGCTGAAAATACTCGAAATGTATTTTACCCTCGGATCGTCTAACACCAAGTGTGTGATTCTCATGGCCATCATGAAGATGGTCTTCTACGACAGTAAGCTCATGTCAGCCGTGAAGAAGATCCTTACCAACTGCATCAGTCACGCGGATTTGGAGCTTCAGACCAGGGCATGCGAGTTTCTCAATCTTTGCAATTTGAACAATCCAAGTGTGCTGAACTATCTACTGAAGGGGATGCCGCTTTACCACACCAAGAAGGTCCACGAAAATTTCCTCATCAAGCGCCTCCTGGAGAAGAACAAGTGAGTGGGGAGGAGTAATCCCTCGGAGAGGTGCTCTAAATGGATCCCATGGCTGCATGGACTCTGCTGAGACATACACTCTGCTGAGACATACACTCTGCTGAGACATACACTCTGCTGACACCTACGCCGGAGACATCTTCCCCAAACATCTGCTTCCGACACCCGGCTTCCATCACCCCATATAACCGCTCTACCACCACCACCCTGCAGACACGCCGTAATCGACTTTAACGAAAAGGACAGCTCTCTCAAATTGGACAAATATCAGGAGAAAGCCAAGTTGGGCAGCAGGCATGAACAGAACTACAAAGGGGAGAAGGACGATAAGGATCGCGATAAGGACCATGACAAGGACCACGAGAGGGACGACCACAGCGACAGCGACTACAGCCGAAACAAGGGCTCCTCCTCCACCTCCTCCGACGCAAGTTACCCCGTTAAAGTTAAAAGAAAAGTCAGCAACGGGTCATCCGAAGATTCAAACAAATCATCCTCCACCTTGTCTACTCACAAAACAAAAAACTCAAGTGACCACACAGATCATAATGCTAAGCTATTTAAATCCCTCTGCTTGCAGAAGGCAAACAACATTAACAACCTCTGGTTTAATGCCTGCCTCCTCGACAAGTCCCTCTTTTTTAAGAACACCGTCTTGTCCATCCTCATAAAGCAGAAGTACCAGGAGAGCAGGGCCATCCTCACCTTTTACGTGAAAAATATTTCCAAGGCGATGGTGAACCTGGCGAGGTAGGTCTCTCCGGGGGGAACCATCCTATCCTCGTTGGCAACCCGACGGACCAGAAGCCGATGTGGGGGTTCCCTCTCCGATGTAGCAGCTGCCTGTCCGTAGATCCTTCCTCCCCTGCTGCACCACCTCGCTACTCCATCATACTGCTCCCTCCCCCCCACGCAGCATCCGCATTGAGGAATGCGAACAGATGAACATAAAGGAGGCCAAAATTGCGATGAACGAGAAGATAGAGCCGGACGGGGTGTACGTCCATAAAATTGTAATTACCATTCTGGACATCTTTTACAACATTCCCAGCATTTACTTTAATGTCTTGACTCAGACCTCGGCGGTAAGTGGCGCTGCTCAGTGATGTCCTGCTTAGCCATTTACCCATCTGCTTCTCACCCGTGTGCTTCTCACCGGGGAGTGGCTGTCCTAAGAAGCGCCTCCACATAACCACCTGCATTCCCCATCTCGTTGCCCACATCACGCCGCCCCCATCTCGCTGCAGAACGCGAGCCTCTCGTCCAAACTGCCCATCCTCATTACGCGCTTCATCAAGGAGAACAAAATGAACGAGGCGACATTTAAGATCTACTGGAAAGCCCTCACGCAGGTGCACAATGAAGACATCATAATGGGCGTCCCAAAATTTTCGAAAAAGTATTTCTTCAACTATCTGATCAATGCGTTTAACTTTTACATTTTGAAGGTAGCTAGCGAGGATGGAGTGGCTCCATCGGGGGGGTATTCCTCTGTCCACACCGATGCTGAATCGAATGGGTCATCAGGATCAGCGGCATTCCGATCAGCAATACCATCAACAACTTTGCCACCCTCACCGTGCCACTTCCCCCCTTCCTGCAGATCGGGTCGCTTATCTGCGCCTCGGGCTACATACACTTCCCCCTCACGGACAGCGAAAACAAAGTTTTAATTCTCGTTAAGATTCGACACGAAATGAAAGGGTACGCCCAACGGATCCACCGAACGGGGGCACCACCACTATGCGCTATCCGAGTAGATCAACCGTTGTCCGTTCACACAGATACGA
>NW_008481837.1:259610-270484 GCF_000524495.1 Plasmodium inui San Antonio 1
TATAATTTCTTTAATGTCTATGTTTTTACAACACTTTTTTTTGAGACGTTTTTTTTCTTTATTTTTTTGGGGGGATGGCCGGTGGAAGAGAGAAGAGTCCCCCTTTTGTCACTCCCCGACATCGTCTCATTGTATGATTTCTAGTTCATTTTGTTTGTTTTTCGTTTGTATGACATGGTCGCCATTTGCCGCTACTCTACGTGGTGATTACTACCTATGCATCATTTCGTCTCCCCTTTCTGCGCACATGTTGCCCCGTTTTTTTCTTTTTTTTTTGTCTTTTTTTTTGCGAAACGTTAATTTTGAATAATACTCCCAAAGCTTCAATTGTTTTTATTAAAACCAAACGACCTATGGGGACCATTTTGTTACGTCCCCAAATGGAAGCGGAGAGGTTCTGTTTGTCCCCTTTTTATTATACAGCGTGTGAAAAGACGGTGGAATGTCTAAATGGGCAGACATTGCAGACAGGAAGTGGAGTCACCCAATCAGCTAGTGACGTCTTCCTTCGGGGAAGTACAGAAATGCTCTATGAGATGCATCACTGGTTTGGTAGGTTACACCCCTTTAGGTTGATTTTCCTCTAAGTAAAGCTTAATCATGGAGATAAGAAAAAATAAGAAGCACAAGACATCAGCTAACCTTTTTGGTAGGATGGGGGGGCCTTGGACAACTACTTCCTTTTTTTTTTTTTTTATTCCCCTTTTGAGTCTGTCTGTGTGTACGTAAGTAAGTTAGCCCTTACTGGGGGCCTGTTGGTGTCTTTTTTCATCCCCCTCCTCCCGGTTAGAAGCGACAGAATTGGAGAACTTCTTTGCCACCTCATGGCTGACCTAACCGGAAGGCCTACTTGCAATTGTTCTGATCGTAAAAACGTGGACACGTCAACAGTGACGTCAGAGTAGACACAGACGTAAGAGCGAACGGAGAAGTTGCAGCCATGCGTAGCATGTCGCAACGCGGAACGGAGGGAAGTCATACTTTTCGGCCCCCTCGAACTTTCCCCTTAACGAATTATGAACACCTTCCTTGCTAGATCGTTTCTCGATGGAGAAAAAATAACAGTGCTGCAAAGGGAGGAAGGTAACACGACAGGTGAAAAAAAGAAAATACTCGTCTGGCTCCTTTACTACTGCCACTTCGTCACTTCACCCCCCTCCTTGCGCCTCTGTGGAGGGGAATTTTCTTTAACGCACATATAATCGAAGCGGGCATACACCAAAGGTATATGTACGTGTAGGCTAGCCTCCCGAGTGAACTGTACTTGCAGCCTAATGCTTCACATTGGTGGTGATGATGAGGGGGGTTGTTCCTCGCCGCATCTACCATTTGGCTGCGAAGCTGTGTACATACATCCAGGCGTGTACGCTCATGGGAGGTAGGTAGGCACGCACTGTACGTACCGTCACTTCGCATATGCCTGTATATATATTTTTTTTTGTAACACCAAGAGGCGCACATTTGCGTGACGAGGCGAATGCCTTTATTGACAACTCGCCCCCTCGCATTCACCCCGGTGGAAAAACTTCTTCACCACGACTACATCGTTTGCATCGTCCCTACGTCGGTGCAGTTGGTAGCTAGAGTACATGGGCAGAGTACCTAGGTATGGCACATAGGCATGGCACATAGGCATGGCACATAGGCATAGCACATAGGCATAGCACATACGTATAGCACCTATGCATACCGCATATGCATAGCACTTGTGTAAATGCCTAGGCCTCTGATATGTACGCTCAGCAGAAGGGCCTTCCCCAAAGCAGCCATCCTGCATATGTACCTTGCTCGGCATAAATTTTCACCTGCACGTGTACAGGTAAAAAAGGACGCAATAGTGTACATATAAATTGTTACGTACATATGATCTGCTTGTTTTTTTTTTCTTCCTCTTCTTCTTTCTGTGCAAATTTCGCTTTTATTTTGCTGCGTTTTAAATTGCCGCGTGGGTAAGTTACATGATAGGATAGTGCAGCATAGCGGAGTACAGCGCATAGAGAAGAGTATAAAGCATTATAACGACCGCTCGTTTGGCCCCCCCGAACTCCTTTGTATTTTATTTTGTTTTATTTTTTTTCTTTGCTCCCCATTTTTCCTCTTCTTCTTCTCCTTCCACTCTGCTATATTTATTTTTTTTTCTTTTTCGAACAATTCCACGCCTTCACCTGTGCGACTCGCCTGAATGGTCTCCCCCCTTCCCCACGACAATATGTGAAAGCAAAACTGTACAGATGCTGTGCGGAATGTAAGTACAAGCATACATTACCTTGTACAGGCGCACAAGCGTACGCTACTTCGCTTTATCGCCAATCGGCTGCTTACGCGTATTGCCCCTATAACGCCCGCAGGTATATATCCCCTGCATTAACACAGGCTTGCCATCGCGTAAACTTTCTAGTACCTGCAAATGCCTAGTTGTATCCTTCGCTTCGTTTTTTTGAATTTAGAGTAGCATAGGAAGAAAGGAAAAAAAAAATTCGAGCATGTACTTGTTCGTGTTGTGCTACATCTCCTTGTACTGCTTCATGTGACCTGGAGAAGGCGCGCGCGCCCACGCATTCGTCTCAGTCTGTTTTACGACCATCCCACCACAGCTCGGCCGCCCCCAACGGAGCGCTTCCTACTTTGCATTCACCTCATCCAGGCAAGCACTACGCTCGACCTTACATGTACAGGAGTACATTAGCATACGTGAGCATCGTTATGAGCATACATAGGGGCATATTTATTTGCATACATATAACCATCCTTATGAGCACATGCCTTAGTAACTTACGTGCCCGCGTGTGACTGATCAACTATCCCGGACAGGGCTCCACCCCCCACGAACATCTTCATACCATTTGGATGATAAAAAAGGGGCATGAAAAAATATATAGTCGTTTTACGAGCCCGTGCCGCTTCGTCCCGTGAAGGCAGAACAAGAGTGAGAGCAAGCGCAGGAGCAGCTTTACCTCCCTACCCATAGGTACAATGAGAGTGTATACGTGAGGGTGATAACGTGCGGGTGATAACGTGCGGGTGATAACGTGCGGGTGATAACGTGCGGGTCTACCACTGTCGATTCAACCCTGCTATTACAATTTTGCGCTCTGCGCCTACCGCAAAGGGGGTGCCGTCTGTTTATGCTCATGAAACGTCCTGGTCAAAGGAGTGTAAATGCTTCTTTTCTCCACCTACTCTCTATTTTTGTGTACCTCTGTTGATTCATGTTTTATGCACATTGTGTGAAGGGAGGTGCAGCCCAAGGGGACGAGCTCATCGTTGCGCGAACCGCCTCCCCCCTCTTAGTGAGTATCCCAGATCTTTTACTTCTTTATTTTCTTAGATGCTTTAATTGCAGCACATTAACGTTGCTTATAGAGGGGCCTTCGCTTCCCTGCCGAGTTCCTATAAAGACAAATCCCCATTCCTGATCCCCCCCTTTTTTTTTGTGTGTGCCCCTTCTCTAGATGCACCTTTAGCAACGGCACCCTCCCAGCCCAAGCGTTGATCACTCCGGACTCTTTCTCCACCCAGTTCCTATTGAAGAAACGTTTTCATCGATGCGCTGCGCAAATTGAGAAGATCTTTAATTCAGACGTCGCTCATTGTTTGCTTCGCTCAGATTAGGAGAGTTTTTCATTCTAGTGTGCTATACTGTTCGTTTCGCTCTTTTTTTTTTTTATTTTTTTTTTTATTCCCATTTGTGGGAATCTCCCCCCTTCCTGCCCGTTTATCCCTTTCACTGTCCTAATTTTAAACGCCAAAATGACGGAGGCCGAGAATATAAAGGTGGAGAAGCCCGACTTCGACGCGTACAATGAGAAGTTGGGCAACATTTCGGAGTCTATTGACCAAGTGAAGAAGAAAATTGTAAGTCTTCATCGGGAGGGTAGCGTGCCGGCCCAATAGCAGTCAACAGGATGACTGCATTACAGGAAACACGTCTACTGCATAACCGATAACACACTGACCTCTTCTCTCCACAGGAAAACCTGCAGAAGGAAATAAAAGTGGCGAACAAGGGCAAAGAAGACTTCAATAAGAAGAAGAAAGACATCGTGACTAGAATCGACGCAGTACAGCAAGAAATAGACAAGCTTGAAAATGAAAGGAGAAAAATACTGGACGAAATGGAGAAAAAGCAACAGCACAAGAAGGAACTCAAGGTGAATGCACAGAACATGAAGAAGCAAATAGGTTTCCATAACGAAGAAGACATAGAGAAAAAAATCCAAGAAATAGAAAACAAACTAATGACATCAACCATCTCGATTAAGGAGGAGAAGCTTCTCATCAATCAGATCCAAGCGCTGAACAAGAACAAGCCACTACTCTCCTCTTACAGTAAAATGGAAAATGAAGCTAGCAAGTATGATGACGAAACGATTGTTCCACTTAAAACACGCATGGATTCTATTCGAGAACAAATTAACAATCTCAGGAATGAAAAAAAAAACGAAAGAAACAAATTGAAGGAGTTGCAAAATAGCTACCAAGAGAAAAATAACAAACTCAATGAACTAAATAACTTAAGAGACAGCTACTCCAAAAAAATGAATAGCTATTTTATCGAAAGAAGGAACCTGACCGTTGAGATGGAGGAGAAGAGACAGCAGTATAGGACTTACAAAATGAATTTACTGCAAGCCAAGCAGCAGAAGTTAAAGGAAGAAAGGGAAAGAAAAAATCTAGAGATCGAAAAGCAGTCTCTAGAGAAAGAACTGGAAGACATAGACCTCTTACCTTATAGGGAAGAGCTAGCCTTAATTGAGAATATGCTCGTGTACTTAAAGAAGATACAGGAAGAAACGAAGCTGGAAGAGGCAAAGAAGCAGCAGAGCAACTCGGCTGCAAAGAAGGTCAATGGAGATGTGGTCGACGCGGAAAACAACAAACAGCAAGTCGACGACGCGGCTGCGAAAGGGAAAAATGATGGAAAGAAAACCAAAGGCAAGAAGGACAAGCAGAAGATTTTCAAACTAGATATGAATATCCTCTGCTACTTCGTCACTGCGGGTATAAGCCCCCCCGTCAGCTTTGACGAGGTTGATTCGTGTATCAGCAAGTTGCTAGAGAAGAGGGAGTTTTACGAGACCAAGCGGGACGAGAGCGTCAGGAATGTGGAGAGCAGGAGGGCGGACCTCACCGGCAAGATTAAGGGTAAGCCAAGTCAGCCTATCGGGGCGGAGCGGAGATGGCAACAGATAGATAGATGGATAGAGATACATAGACAAGTGAATATATATATCGAGAGAGCTCTCTCCAACGGTGGACCCCTCTCCTCACACACCCAACAGAGGCACATCACCTTTCTGTGCTCAGCAAAGCAATGTTACATTCCCATTTTGTCGCCCCAAATATATGACTCTTCCCCCCTTCCCTCCACCTCTTTTTTAGAAATCGAGGACAAATTGACGGCCTTCAAGCCCAGCGACCAGCAGAGAACCCCGAAACTGAATAAAGCCAAGGCCTGAGACAGCATCGCGCAAGAGGACGAATAGACGACTGCGAGAGTGACCTGTAGCCGTGCGCGCGTCCCCACTCCGTGTGCCTCAGTGTGATCTGTATCTCTCTCTCGCTCTGTCTCTGCGTATGTGTCTGTGTGCGTTGTGTCGTTATGCCCATGTCCTGTGTGTGTGTTGTGCCTGCATGCTTGTGTGCGTCTTCGCTGTGTGCCTACGTGAGTGTTCCATTTTTCACCTTCATTTATGCTCGTGTCTGCCCCCATGCCTGCGTCTGTGCGCCTCATCTGCTGCGCCACCCCTGCGTACCTTTTTTTTGTTTTCTCAAATTATTTTTTAAAAGTCTCTTTTGTCGCCAGTTCTATAGTTATTCCCGAGAGTTGTTGGGAGGGGAGCGGCCGCGCGGCTGCAGGGTAGCGGTCAAGAAGTAGCGAAGCAACAACCAAGTAACAGCGAAGTAGCAACAACGTAGCAGCCGGATGCAAGCGCAAACATCCAACGTGCACCCTGCATACCCCACACAGGTGCTTTTTTTTTTTTAAATTCCCATTTTTCCAAGGGGGCTTTCCACGTGAGACACTGCCCCAACATCCAGCGCTTTCTGTTTTTTTTATCCGTGTATATTTTGCCCTGCGTACGTACACGCACTTGTGTGCCTGCTCGGATGGCGCGTTCCCCAGCTAGACACTGACCAGCGTACCAACGTATGGTTGTAAAAAGAAAAAAAAAAGAAAATCAAATGATTTACTCATAATTAACAGAACAGCATCTATTCTATTCGAATGCATATTAAAAATATCTATAGCAAGAAAAGAAGCAAAAAAAAAAGGAAAATTATCTCAAATGATAAGTTGCCATTTTCCTGATCGGTTCGGTTACTCTGCATGGAGAGTGAAGACAGGGAAACCTATCCCTGGGGACGACAGTGATGGACATCATCCCCCCAAGTAGAGATTGCACCTTGTGTCGGTCAGGACTGACATGATGGTAACCCCATGGGGGAGCACTTTCCCTAGGCACACATGCTGTATCTGTTAATGCGCCCACGAATGCGAATGCTGCCAAGGGACGGAAGCAGCAGGTGTAGTTACTTCCCCCCGTGGAATGCCAACCTGGCGTATAGACACGTTGGCCCGAAAGTGTCTCATGTGTGTCTCTACAATGAGCGGCTCTCTCATTTTTGACGATGGAGGAGGAAATGCGCAGATGAGCATACAGAACGGACGACAAGCGAACAGAATGGAAGGCGAACAGGCGAACAATTCGCACCTTCTGATTATCCCCCCCACGTGGCATCCGGCAAAAAGGGGGAATTTTCTCCAAATCAGTTGTAATAACATCAATCCAGGTAAAAAAAAGAAAGAAAAAAAATGCGATGTGTTCATTCATGAGAAGAATAAACGCACAGGTTTCTGCATGCTGTGTGTTAAACCCCAAAGGATATACTTCTCTTTTGTTTTAATTTGCATCCCATTTTGTCTCGGCCAGAAGACTCACCCTTGGGCACAGAGGAGTGGGGGTCTCTATTTTCCGCTTTAACAAAAGACAACTGTACGAACATATGTACTGGTGAAAATGAAAAAGAGAAAAAAAAAAAAAAAAGAAAAAGACTCCAATTTTATGGCGTCCCAAATGACCTCCCCCAAGAAGTATTCAACATGCGAGGGGTGTCCAGAGGAGCAGAAAGACGTTCAGCAGGATTTCGCTTGGGACACCATTACGACAATCAGCACAGCTGCCAATATAACACTCCGCATGGAGACAATTTTTCTCCTTCCCTTCTCAAATAGAGAACCATTTACCACAAAATCGGTATGACGATTTTTAAAGTTGCCATTTGTATACTCCTACGTAATTGTATAACCTCCCCACAGACACTCCCCAAGTGTAAGTTTTTTTTTTTTTTTTTTTTTTTTTTTTTTTTTTTTTTTCCATCTGCTCAACTGCACACGCAACAGCAGCGCCTATTTTACTCGCGAAAACGTACCAAATCGGAGGAACAGAGATCGAGGCGAATACGTGAATTTTAGGAAAAAGCAGCAAGAGCATAAAGATTGCAAATCGGGACGGCAAAAAGAATATAAAAATAAAATAAAATAAAACAAAATAAGAGAAAACAAAATAAAATAAATCGTTAAGGGGCCATGTACACGGGAAAGTTTTCCTCCAGTTTGGCTCCCCCTTTTGCGTCTGTCCCTCTGCCCCTACCCCCACCCCTCGAACGATGGACCCCTCTTACCGCAGCCTGCGGACCGTTGAGCTGCAGAAGCGGAAGGTCACTCAGTCGAAGAATGCGTCCAACTTGTCGGAGAGGAAGCTGGCCAATGTGTACGCGGTAAGAGGAGAGGGGCGGAAGCGCGTAGAAAGCACACCAATCAGAGCAATGAGGGGAATGAGACGATTCAGGGCAATCACGCCGTCACTCATACCAATCCCCCCCCGCAGCCAAAAGACTTCGACGAAGACTCCACCATCGTCGTGTGCAACTTCCCGCAAAAGACGACCATGAACGAGTGTAAAAATTTCATGCAGTGGATTGGACCAGTCATAAGGGTCGAGAAAATTCCATCCTTCATGCAGGAGAACAACTACCTCGTCG
Organism: Plasmodium inui San Antonio 1; assembly: GCF_000524495.1. NCBI lineage: Eukaryota > Apicomplexa > Aconoidasida > Haemosporida > Plasmodiidae > Plasmodium > Plasmodium inui. The sequence continues at coordinate 267,657 of NW_008481837.1, forward strand.
TGTTTTGCAATCCGTACTTTGCCAAGGTAAGGCCTGCGTCTTCTTTCGACTGTTCCATCTTGTGCGTACGACGTGTCTACCACAGTGGGAAAAAGGCATCTCCACAGGGAGTTACCCGCACCATCGCAAGTCACAAAGAGGATTATGCACACCTGCACACACACCTCGTCCATTTCCTCCCAATGGGCCCCACTATGCAGGCCGCCCTCAAAACGGAACTTATATATGAAAACAAAACGAAGCTGTTTATCAGGCCAGTAGAGAAGAGGGAGACCCTTTGGAAGAACATAAACGACATGATTTCGACGAACATTGGATTTTTTTCTTAATGGGCGGCGGGAATCACACACAGGTATCCATGTGTTGATGTGTCTACCTTGACGATGAACAGAGAACCGCTGCGCAACTGGGTACAGCCCTCTCCCTTGGTATGAATGTACCACCTCTTTTTTCTTTTTTTGTTTCTTTTTTTGTTTCTTTTTCTGTTTTTTTTTTTTTCTGTCCCTTCTGAATAACTGTTTAAAAAAAGGGTAACCATAAAATTCGCTGTACGTCTTTACATGAACCAATGGGGATGTCCACATAGCTGTTCCATTTGTGAGAGAAAAAAAAAAAGAAAAAAATGCGCGAGGAATGTTATGTACAAAGCAATGCGTATACGTGTTAAGTGAGGGTCCTTGCACTAGCAGCGCAATCGCTGAAAAGAAAAAAAAGTAGGTGTAAAGGAAGGCAAAACTTCTCATTCCTAAGTGCCATGGGGAGAATTCTCCACCAGGCGGGGTAGTTCCTCATATAGCTGCTGACCTGATGAAGTAGCCCAACTGTGGCGTTGGCGGTGTGGAGGGGGGGGAGGGGACACCGTCCCAGCTGTAATTTCCAAACAGGTATCTAAGAAGAGGAGCCACCTTCCCGACCAACCGAATAGACTTTCCTTGTCACATGGTCAGAGAAACGACAACCACGTTTGATAAACATATGCCAGCGCATTTATTAAGAGACCCATATACACCGCGTTTCATCTCTTTCTCGCAAAGAAGTTACGCAACCTCTATATCCACGCTGAATAGAAAAAAAGAGGTAAAACCTTATAAGAATTGCTATCAGTGAACGAAACGAAATGGCAACGTGGAAAGGTCGTAGGTACCCTTCTGTCCATGCAGACCCCCACGGATCGTATGTGGAGTGGATACGTGGACCATGTTCACCAATTCTCGCAGTCAACCTAAACAGCGTTAGACAACAATAAAAACAGCGCAACACTTCGCAATTCTGGCAAGTCCGTCCGTTTTGTCATAAGTGACACCCTTATGGTTTAACCCCACACGCTCCACATCGCCCAGCGGAATCGCTTTTCCTGTTTAATGGCTTCTAGTGAAACCTTGTAAATGTATAGTTTACAGTTTGGGAAAAAAAAAAAATAAAAAAATAATGTAATATAATGATATGTAATGTAATAGTACGTTGCAGGCGTGGCGACAGGTGCAGCTTTGTCGCCTCCCCCATAGTTCATTTCGCCTCCTCCAACGTAGCGCAGAATCCTTTTGATTTCCAAAAGGGGCAGCCACAGAAGACGGCGAACAAACCACAGTGAGAGACGCAGACGCAGCACGAGGTGCTACACACAACGGGAGTTAATAAAGCGAATGAGTAAGGGAGAAAAAAAAAAACTAAACAAAAAAAAAAAGTGTTCACTTTTTTTTTTTTTTTTCCACATATATGTATATTTATGTATACTTGTGCATATAGGCATTAACACAAACACGCTAACGAGCATGCTGTGTAGCACATATAACGATGTACTCATTTATATATTTTTTTTTCTAATTTTTTTCTTATGTGTCCACTGGCACCATGCGCACATTAGGCACAGAAGCACTATAGAGGCAGGCGCCAATGGCTTTCCATAATCAGCATCAGCGTGTGTGGTGAACCGCGCGGGGGGTGCGACTCACGCTTGTCAGGTGTGAGCATAGAGAAGCAGAGGCAAAACAACCATGCACGTATAGGCAAATGAATATACTCATGAGAACATATCCACTTGCACACGTGCGAAGGGATGCAAGCTCCATCATTCTCAGTGAGACGCCTAACAAGAGGGCGCACCCACATAGGAAGTACACCCAAGCGTCCACATACGGCAAACGGCATTACCCTAAAATATATCAGCAGGGAAATATCAGCTGGTCTGGCGATTCTTCTTTACACCACACGGTACCGTACAGACATCGTGCGTGCTACGAAAAAAAAAAAAAAAGGAAAACACAGAAAAGGCAGACAGGCTCTAATAGTCCTGATTGGCGGTGGCTCCCGATTTAAGTTGGGACTTTTTTGGTAGTAACACATTGTGGATGTTTGGCAAAACTCCTCCGGATGCGAAAGTAACACCTGCCAAGAATTTGTTCAATTCTTCGTCATTTCTCACAGCTAGCTGTATGTGTCTTGGGGTGATTCTGGATTTCTTATTGTCTCTTGCTGCATTTCCAGCCAACTCTAAAATTTCTGCACACAAGTACTCTAGCACGGCGGCCAGGTACACAGGTGCTCCAGCTCCCACTCTCTTGGCATATTTTCCTTTTTTTAAGTATCTTCCAATTCTTCCTACTGGGAATTGAAGTCCTGCCTTAGCAGAGTTAGAGGTTCCCTTAACAGCCTTCTTCCTACCAGTTTTTCCTTTTGCTGACATTTTTTACGAGTATAAAAAAAAAAAATAAATATAACTGAGTAAGGGTTATACGCTTACGCCTTCTTTTCTCGTTAATTTCACGTGTGAAACTTTGCTTTTTCACAGAAAATGAGATATATTTTGTTTAAAATGGATGAATGCGTTT
>NW_008481837.1:270610-294780 GCF_000524495.1 Plasmodium inui San Antonio 1
TTCTTTTTTGTATTTACTGTTCAGGCAATTTTGGCAAAAAAAAAAAAAAAAATCACCAAATGTGTATGCCAATATGGGCATACCCCAAAATCGCGAAAGCATCAAACATGGGCTATTCACCATTCTTAAGAACGTAATGGGCCAAAATTGGCAGTTCGCCATTTTGCCATCTTGCCGCACGGCCTACTGGGCCAACCCAGTTAATCAAATTTTTCCGAAAATGTGCCCCGTGCGAGGGTAATTTTTTTTTTTTTGCCTCACCGCGCGAAACGCGCCGCTTTCCGCGTATGCACTCGCGGTGAGCAAAGAGATGCAAAATATAAAGCATAAAATGTAAAATATATAAATTTGTATATTAAATATATGCACGCATATGGGGCGATGGCGCGGTGGCACGCCCGCGTGTGCATCCTAGTACACGCATACAAACGCGCAGATACACGTGTACATATTTATATATATATATAAATTATATAATTTGTGCGTGCTCCCGAGCGTGCGCCCACGGCATAATCGGCCAGTTCACGTTCAGCTTCGCGCTCCAGATGATGCCCTTTTATTAAAGGAATATACCCTCCCACCCCTGTGCGCCCAACCCATGCGGTTTAGCGTACCTTTTTCGGGGTCATGATCCCTTCTCGCGTTTTTCCTACGATGTCACGTTCCCGCGATTTTGGTGCAATGCGGGGGGGAGGGAAAAAGTGCATGTCCGCGAGCATACGCACGGGAGAAGGTGGAGAAACGGATACCCAGTCCGCAGCGTATTCCCCTCAGTGGAAAAGAAAACCCTACCTTCACCCGTGCATACGCGCATAAGCGCATTTATATATATTCGTTTACCTTTATATATGCATGCCTACGTGTAAAACATTTTATATAGCGGCGGATCCGGGGTATATACCCCTGCTCTAGAGTTTTTTCTTCACAAAAATCGCAAAACGCCGTGCGGGGAGTGTGTGCGCCGTGAAGCATGCACATATAAATGTAAGTATATATAAATGTAAATATATATAAATCTAAATATATATAAATCTAAATATATATAAATGTAAGTATATAACAATGTATGTATATATAAATGTATGTATATATAAATGTATGTATATATAAATGTACATTATATGTACACACGTACTTGTAACACTCAGTGTGCACGGACTCATGAACGCCACTTTGCACACACGCAATCTCGCATGCCAGCATGACACCATTTGGTACCCCTTCGTGCACAAACGGAATGATACGATTCGCTTTCCCATGTGGAAAAAGAAATTAGCACAACTACACATAGCTGAGATGATACGTATGAACATTTATATATATTGCTTAGACGTTCTTCCCAAAAAAACACACTGCCCTTTTTTTTTTTTTTTTGTGTATACCCCTTTGGACACCTTTGTTCCCTACCCCCCGCTCTCCTGTCCGTTCCTCGTATTTTCGCCCCCTCTTCAGGTATTTTTATTCCCCCTTTTGTTGTACTTCACCAAATGCGCCTCGCGGTTTAACCTGTTCATTACGGCTTCTTTAAAAGAGTAGCGTAGCGCCATCTTGACCCCTCCCGTGTGCACAACAGAGGGGCAAATGAGGTACTATCCCAGTTTTGTTCTCTCAAAATGGATGAAAGTAACTTTTTTTTTTTTTTTTTTTTTTGAAACGTCTCTTTTGTCTTTGTCAAGAATACTCAATTTGGCAGCATTCCGGCGGAGTTGTGACGGGTCAGACTAATGCTCCCCAAGAGTGCATACCCATGCCAGGGGCACACCTATGCATATAGCGGATGTCTCTGTGCGTAAGGATACAACTGTTTTAATAGTGTACCTATACCAAGGCCAGCGCACCCCTTTGTGTGAAGTTCGTACATCACTTATATTTCCATTAGACCCATACAAACATGTGAAACCTCGCAGATGAGAAAAAGGTATCAGGTGTGGTGGCGAAAAGAAATACGTTAAGGAATGACGAATGGGGCGACCTTTTCTAGCGGCGTTCCAACATCGTTTTGCCTTGGGGTGACTGCACGAAGTTCATTCATAAATGGGGGGAGCAACCCAACCTTGCAGACTTTCGAAATACTTTGCCCATGCGTATCCACGTGTGTATATACATGTGGGTGTGGTCAATGGGCAAAAGGGCTAAAGCGTGGGAAAGCTACTTCCTGCAATATGTTACATGTTGATCATTACACGGGAATTCTCAATGAATTAGTAAATTTTCAAGTTCCTTTTATTAACGTATTTTTTTTTTTCATTCCGGTGGAAAACTAGCTGAAACGAGCTAGCCATTTTGTATTTTTTTTTTTAACATCTTGGCTATCTGGTTTTAAAAAAAAAAAAAACATCCCAAAAGTTTTTTAAACTCTACCCGTCCATCACCACCCAGAGGAAGCCAATCAGCGGTTCGCGTTTTTTTGTTCAGAAGGGAAGCAACATGAACGCTACACGTAGCTTCCAATTCAGGTCAGTCATTTTTCTGCTGTAAGGTACCATCTGGATTAATCCCGAGTTCGTCATTTCCTGCTTCGTGCATTTGGAAGTGAAGGGGGTGCCAATGGGAACGCAAGAAGGCAGTTACCCAACAGTATGTGTTGACCGCTTTACGGCGATGCGCCGCTCTGCATTTACGTGTCAACGCCAAGTGGGTCACATGTGCGCACATATTGGCGACCCACAGAAGATCGACCTTTTCGACATGGAGAAGGAACAAAAAACTGATCATTAGCATGATTGTGCTCATAGGAATAGCTGCGAATTGAGCAAAGAAAAACTTCTTTATTTTTTAACAGTAGGGTAATGTAACACTCAGTGGTTAACCCTTTTTAAATGCTTCATTTGGGGGGGTTGCATTAAGCACATTGCTGCGCGTTTTAAAGTGACTCCCGATCTGCGCAACTGGTTGCTCTCTCCCCAATGCCGCCTCGCTGGAGGGGGCTATAAAATCGAATGAATGAGAGGTCTCCCTTACTCTTAGAATTGTGAGCAGCGCACGTCGGGGGTACGTTCATATGCACGCAACTCCCCTTTATGTGCTAGCAAATAGGGTTAGATAAACTTATACGCATGTGATAACTTTACGAAGTTGCCTCATATTGGGAACAATTTTGCATTGAGTTACTGCCACATCTCACTGCGCGGAAGCAGCAGGCAGCACGGAGTTGTGGGGCCTAACATTTCACCGCCCAGAAATCAGTCGTCTATGCTTAACATTCCTCCATTGGGGCGCCCCACCAATGTGACAGTTACGCATTTCCTTGCAGCAGAGGGACCGCCTCACGACTGCACTGCACGCAAGAGCATTCGCATGTATACTGAATATATATGCAGCATGATATATGAGGGGTGGTCGCTGCGACTGACATGGGAGGCTCATCAAGGGAGTTAGGCCAAACAGCCAATTCGTCAACACACCCGGTGGGTGGGGAAGATGCCCAGTTTTTTCCCCCTTGTCTTTATGGTACTTAACGGGTGGATCATAAAGCGATGGTTTGGCTAACATTTTGGTGAAATCGCTTCGGAGGGTGGGAAGAGGCGCAACCGGATCGGTGGGGTTTTCTGCCGTCGTAGTCATCCATAAAAAGGGACGTACGTATATATTATTCAAATAAGTACATCTCGCGTGGACCGCGCCTGGAAGGACAAAGAGAAGGGGGCAGAAATAAATGGGTACACCGTTGCTTATTACTCCGTCACCTCTTTATGTTTTCATCTTTTCTTTAACCGCCCCATCTCGCCACAAAACTTGTACAACTTTGGACGAATGCGCGAAGGGGTAACCCTCGTACCTCCTTCGAAAATAGTGATCCAAAAAAAATGTTGACATTGGACCTGGTTCCCAAATGTGACGCGCAAAATGATGCACACAAATGGGTATTTTTTTTTTTCTTTTCCATTTCCATTCTCGTGGTATATGCAAGTTAGCTGCTCTTTTTCGGGTGTATAAGGAGGGAGGGGGGGGCGTAAATAATACATTATTATGGTGTACCTGTGGAAAGGCATGCGCGCTGAATTGGTTTGCCGTGTCCTCTACTGTTAATCGGCTAAGCGGCGAATGAGCCAAGCGGCGAAGCAATTGCGAGCGCTGCTCCACTGTGAGCAGACAAGTCGAGGTAAAAGCTCGAGACAGTTTCCCCTAACCGAGCAAGAAATGTTCACATGTATTGTGCGTGTCATGCCAGTATTAACTGCCTATAAATTTTTCGAGCTCGGCCAAAATGTGGGGGCAAAAAAATACATGCACTTGAGAAAAACGGGGCTTCGCCTCCTGACGGCGGGCGCGGGACAGGTACGTAAAGGGAGGAGGTAAAACGCGTCGTAAAGGCAAACGCGTCATGAAGGCAAACACATAGTAAACAAAAGTATACCACGTGACCGCCTTGCAACGTATGGACATGTATTATATTCATATACGTACGCGCGCATAGGCAGACGCAATTTCGTTTGCCGCTCTTTTCTTCGGGCCGCGACGGAGGGGGAACCACCTGTAACACGGGATGCATCCCTCCCATACGTCCGAGCGATGGTGGAAATGTGCAAGCGAGCGGCAGAGCGGGACTGCAAAATGGATAGCTAAAGTAAATGTATGTAGTAGTAGTATATAATACTATACGCCTATGGTTGGACTTGTCCTCTGGCTTCGTATCACTTCACGCTGCAGTGGTGACACGTCCATAAATGTAACGGAAGTGATGTGACGTGCTGACTGCGCCGAACCTCGTGCACAATTACATGTAAAATTTGTTTTTAATTGCAAAAAGAGTGATATGCGCAGAAAAGGGTAAATTCTCAAAACAAAAAAAAAAAAAAAGAAAAAGCAAAAAACGAAAAAAAACGCAATGGAATTGCAAAAATTAATCGAAAAAAAAGAAATCAACAAAAATAGCCAACCGTTTGTAATCGCAAATTTTGTTTTTTTTCTTTTACAATTTCATGTTTTTTTTTCAAACCAATTGTTCGAGAAATATTTTTTGCAAATTTTTATCCTTTTCGTTCTTTCATACTTTTACAAAAAAGAAAGAAAAATTCCCTTTCGTTATTTTACCATTTCGTCATTTTGCCATTTTGCCTTTTCTTTTTTTTTTTTTGCTTATTTTTCAAACTTCCTTTTCGTTGCTAAATTCCCAGCGATATTGCTTACATATAAGATTAAAACATATATATTTTTTTCCTTTTCTGCATTGACGGTTTTCCCCTCACGTATATATTTATACGTAAAACCCCCTTCTTTACGTGAATTATCTTTTCTTCCCCTTATTTTTCCTTTTTTTTACCTAAACGTTCAAAATGGCCAGGACCAAGCAAACCGCGAGAAAATCCACCGGAGGAAAGGCCCCCAGAAAACAACTGGCATCCAAGGCAGCGAGAAAATCCGCGCCAGTTTCGACCGGAATTAAAAAACCCCACAGATATCGCCCAGGAACTGTCGCCCTGAGAGAAATTAGAAAGTTCCAAAAATCCACCGATCTGCTCATAAGAAAATTGCCCTTCCAAAGATTAGTCAGAGAAATTGCCCAAGAATATAAAACGGATCTCCGATTTCAGTCCCAAGCTGTACTGGCATTGCAGGAAGCGGCTGAGGCCTACTTAGTTGGACTCTTCGAAGACACCAACTTGTGTGCCATTCACGCCAAGAGAGTCACCATCATGCCAAAGGATATACAGCTGGCCAGACGTATTCGTGGAGAAAGGTCATGATCGTGAGGCTTAGCTGAGGGGAAGGAAAAAAAACCCCAACGCTATGCAAAATAAAACAAAAATAAAAAAAAAACATAAAAAATTGAAAAAAAACCCAAAAAAAGCGAAAAATAGCCAAAAAGGCCATAAATAATGAAAAAATAAAATAATATAACAACGAAAAGGAAAGGCAAAAAATGGAAGAATCGGAAGGCAGAGTGAAGCAATGATCAAATGACGACTGGAGTGAAAGGATTTTCGCGCAGGAGGCTACAGCGAAGTGGCGAACACTACGGCCACTCAAGAGGCAACTGAAGCGACAACCGAAGGGGCAGCTTCTGATCCCTCGTGCTACCCGTGGGAGGGCGCGGCTTCGCCAAACGTTGCGCAGCGCCGGACGTATGCACATATATCTGCGTGCGTTATCCACGTGTATGCTAGTTGCAGAAGGCTTCCCTTGTTGCTTCCTCTCGCGAAGGGCGGTCACCTCGTATGTTCACATATGACTGCGTTGTATGTGTGTAAGTTTATATAGCCAGATGCATGTCGACTTGTGGGCCCCGCACAACTTGTGCTAGTACACGTATGTACGAACTCGCCTGCCCATGGAAAATTACCAAACGGTGATGTTAATAGGAGCATTTGGAGAGGTACGTTTGCCTCGGCATCACATTTGATCGTAAGAGGAAGTCAAAATTTGTTGGAAGCGTGGGGAGAAAAAAAAAAGAATACACATAGCAAGCTTCTTTTTGGAGACACTAATCGGTTTCCACTGCACAAGTGCTTGCTGACCCATGAGTGTTGAGGAGAGAACCAAATGCGATGTGTTAAATTGGCACAAGATCGACAACCCACACATCGCATGGAAAGAACCCCCCACATGACAGGCACACGGGTATATTGTACGTATGCACATATATTTACGTATATGTGGGTACCTGCACAAATGTACGAGCACACATTGGACGGGTATAGATATGGATAAGACTTCCTTACGACCTTGCGCGGCGGAAACGTCCAACGATTCGCCGTGTTGAGGCATTCGCAGCAGAGTGGGAGTAAATCTTCTTCGCTACGAACAGAGGAAGTACATGTCATGCGAGACTTTGGCTACACATCGAAGCAGCACATATATGAAGTTTGAAGTTCAGTTGTCAGCCAATTTTTTTTTTTTATCTCCATCTTCCCTCATCCCACTTCCCTTTTTTATTTTTCTCCCCATATAGAACTTTCTGCATCATACACGAAATTGTTTTGCCTTTACGTGTGTATGGGCATGTACATATACATATCCGTACACACATGTAAAGTAAGTGTCGGGGAGAAGGAGAAAGGAAGAAGTGTGTTCTGGGTGTTTCGCTTGCGTCCACCTTGCTCTCCTCCTCATACGTGTGATGATTACAAAATGTAAGTAAAAGGGCTTTTTTTTTTTTTTTTTTTTTTTTTTGACTTATTTTCCATATTCATTTTTCGTCATTATATATATTTATAAAAAAAAAAATGCGAACGCTTAATTTAATAATCATATCTACACATCTTTTTACTTCTGTCCTTGTGGCCATGTGGCACACCATCTTTGTTGTGCATACATGAGTATATAGTTTATGATGTTATTTAGTTTCCCTTAGTTTCCTTTTTTTTTTTTTTTTTTACATTTTTAGGCTTCACTAGAAGCTATTCATTTTTAATTTTTTTCTCCGTCACGATCAGCATCATCACCACGTGTTGTTCTTTCGCTTTCCATTTCGCTTTTGTTTTTTTTCTAATTACAAACCGAGCCTTCTGACAGCAATGTAAGAATTGAAATTCATGAGCTATCATATACTGTCTGTGGGGACATGGCGAACTTGAACGTGGGTCACACACTAAATGAGAAAACTCCTTTTTATCATTCCTTTTTATTAGCTCCTCTGTGTGCACATTGCACCATCTGGAGGTACTGTGTGACTGTGCCCCGCAAAGCAGAAGAGGATGAATACGCGTGGGAACAATGTCTTCCTTTCTTAATATTGAAAGGCTAACGTTACACCAGTGCAGCAGCATATGGACGTGGCATTCTCCTGAATTTGGTCCTGCACACCTGCGCAAGGACGTAGGAAAGTGTGAAGGAACGCCACAGGACAGCGTCTGCAAAAAAGCGATATACCCAGCTGACAACCTCCCATGTGTGCATTTGAACCATGATTCCCATTTGGTGTAAAGGAAACATATCCAGTGATGGTTTTTTTTTTCTTCTTCGTTGTTCCTTCTTCTTTGTTCCTTTTTCCTTCTTCCCTCTTCCTACGTTTGTGCTGCACTGTTGCACTACGCAGACGTGCTGCTTTCCGCAGGGGGAAACCCAGCATAGGAAACTCTCATGCGTAGGAGCACGCATGCAGAAAACGTCGCAGTGTAAATTTCTTTAGGGATGGATGGAAAAGGTGGTGTCAACCAGTTCGAACGGGGGGGTACCCATAGGTGCCAGCGCGGAACATTTGCTGCGGCTCAGTAGGTTGGAAAAGGTACCTTCTTCGTCTCTTCTTTCGCTTTTTTCCCTTTTTTCGCTTTTTTCTGTCTCTTCTTTTTTCCCCCTTTTTGCCGCCAACATGGGGGAGGGTAAACCCCGGTGGAACGTAGAGGGACGTGCACTTGGGAGGAGGTTAAATTGGAAGGAAAACCCCCCTGCTTTCACACGCGTCCCTCCGCAGGCATGGAAGGAGAATAAGCGGGGAATACAACATAGTCGTGGCAAAGGGGGGAATTCTACCCATAGAACTGCGCACCTGTCGTGCACCCCACGTAAACATGCATCCCCTGCGGTAGGGAGAAACCTCCCCCGATCGATCGACCCGCTTTTCCCCTTATGTGGAAAGTGAAAGACGTCCCTGACATTGCAGCAGAGTACGCAGCGCACTCAAAAGATATGCACAGACTGGGGAATGCCTCCCAAACGGGGAAGAGGAAACATGCAACATGAAACATGAAACACAAAACAGTCGTCAAAATGGTAGATCGTCCCTACAGTGCGAATGCGCCTCCCTCGTCGCACGTACCAAGTGGTGGCACATTCGTTCTATTTAGGAAAAAAAAAAAGAAAAAAAAATTCACACACACATGTGCGCAGTGCGAAGGAATGCCATGCAGGACAACGTGCAAATCGCGCCACCATCACCCCCTCCCCCTCGGCGACGTTATCACTAACTTGTGCAACAGTTGGCGTTGCAAAAGGGGGAAAAAAAATAACCATAAAAATAAGCGTAAAAATAACAACAAAAATAACAACAAAAATAGCAATAAAAATAACAGCAAAGATAACTGTAAAAGTAAAAGAGCAAATGGTATATCTCTTCTTTTCGCAATCGGAAGTAAGGATGTCCTTCTGCCTACGTATGTATATATAAATACACGTGCGTAGTTGTTCGCATTTTTTGCAACTCCTCTTGTTGTTTGTCTTTCCCTTTCCGCCGCAACCAGATCGGTGCACACGTGGATTGGGCCGCCTTCACCAGTCGCCCCTCACTTCAGAACAATTCAGAACAATTCAGAACAATTTAGAACAATTCAGAACAATTTTCTTTGGCCTTGCAATGGTGCCAAGTTTATCACCTGTGTCACTTCTGCCACTTTCGCCGGACTGCCAATTTGGCAAATTTTTTTAGCTCCCCCTTACGGCGTCCACTCCGCGGTGTGTTCCTCGCCGTCCCGGTTGACCCCCTCTCGCATAAGGAGGAAGACATCCCCTACACACCGGAGTGTTAGAAGTACCCATTTTTTTTCACACTGCACAGGGGTAACCACGCAAAGGTGAGACGCCACAATGGAAACGGAAAACAAAGGAAAATCGTCGAACGAAGAAATGGACTCCTCCACGGAGAATCTGGTGAACCAAAAATCGATCGAAAATTTGACATCCATAGATAACATAAAAAATGAAAAGATAAATCTGGAGGACAACAACGACAACTATTTTAATTACACAGAGGATGAGAGCCTTGTGAAAAATGAAGTTCAGTCAATCCATAATGTATGTACAGAGGCACACCAAAGGAACATTTTCAGTGAACATAATTTGGAAGATGCGTGTATCGATAGTTTCCAGATGAATTTAGCCGACAAGGACGATGCGGATGATGTGGACAATCCAGACAATGTGACCAATCCGGACAAGGACTACACAGACGCAGAGGTACAGATGAGGAACCAACAGGACATTCTAAAAATACTGGAAGATGAGGATACACACCTGGGGTTGGGAGGCAATCCCGGGATGGGGGCCCCTATCACAGGGCAACATCTTTCACTACGGTTGGATGTCCAATCAGGAGAGAACCTATTAGGAAATACAGGTGACGCGGAAAATGGGAAAAATGACTCGATGGCGATTGGCGGAGAAGACGCAAAGGAGGGGGTGCACAAAGAAGGAGACATAAATGGAGAGCCCCTTTCGGCTGGAAGCAACAACCACCAAGTTGCCTCCACTCATGAGGAGGACCAAGGAGGGGGAGCAGCAGCAGTAGCAACCGCAGCAGTAGCAGCCGCAGCAGGGGAAAACCCCTTCCGAGACGCCGATGAGGGGGACGACCAACCCCTGAGTCCTTTCCATGCTCCTAAAGAGAAGGCAGAAATAAATATAATTCTGAACAAGGATTTGCTGAAGGCGAAAAAAAGAAATGACAAAAGTAAAGACAGATGCAAAGACAGGGGCAAAGAGAGGAACAAATACAGGAACAAATTTTTCCGTCTCTTCCGAAAGAAGGATTGCCCCAATAAGGTGAAGCCCCAAGACATGTCCATGAATGAGGTGGCTTCTCTTATCGAAGGCGTAGGAGAGCGTCGCCGTTCCAGTAGCACCAACGGAAGCAGTGGAAGAGGGTATATCCAACACAATCTCAGTGGAAGCTTCAATGAGTACAATCGAGACCCCTGGAAGGGGGGCTTCAAACAGGGGGGCTTCCAAGAGGGAGGCTTCCAACAGAGGGACTTCCAACAGGGGTCCAGCGCCGGAAAAGATGTCACCAGTGGGGCACCCATCCCGATCCGAACCCCAACGGGAGAAATACACCAAGAGGGGGAGAACCAGGGGAAGGAACCCTTCTTCCAGAGAGAGGACCAAAACATCGTGGCACCCGTCCCGAAAAGTCGTACGTGCTCCATCAAGACAGACGACAACCTCATCATGGATCTACAAAATGAGCATATCGAAGCGATCGATTTGGAGGCAAACAAAGGAAATATCGGCACAATAGACCCAATGGCGACATTCAGATCGAGGAACACATATCCCCCGGCAAGGGAACAAAAACGTTCGTGCGAATCGATCACCAGAAAGATTTACAGTTTGGAGAAAATCAAATCCTTCATGTCTAATAACACCTTTTTAAAAGATAAAAAATCTTTTCTCCAAAAAAAGAAAACACAACTATCGAAGGAGTTAAATTTTTTTTGCCATCACTACAACGTCCTGTTGTGCTTCTTCCTGTATATTATCTGCTTCGCCTTTGTTACGTCCTCTATCTGTTACGACTCCTGGAAGGTGCACGAAATGGAACTAAAGTCAGAGAACACCGAGAAGGCGGTGCACATAGACATCGGTGCAACGACGATCAGACGGGTGGAAAAAGTCTCCAAACAAAACGGAGACGTGACTCTTTCGATTGACAAAGAACAAACCATGGAGTCATTAATAGCCAACGAAATATGCAAGCCAGTTACGAAAGAGGAGTTGGAGAATTTCCTAATATCCCTGGCCTCTAACAACATGCTAAAGTATGAACAGAATCTAATTGATCCCACAAAAGGGAAAGTAACGGATGATTTCCTCCTAGATGGACTGAGAAATCCGGCAGATGTAGGACTACTAAAGGATGATAAACTTGTCTTAGCACGGAAACATATTTTCGGACCAACCATCTACAATCTCGAGTGCAAATTTCTAGCCAAAATAAGGAAGGCAGGTACATATCATATGATTCTTCTTTACGCAATATTATTTTTTCTATTAATACCCATCTGCCTTCTGTTCCATATTCTCTTCAATAACAAAAAAGAGAAGAACGTGCTGCTGCTTAAGTATATCTCCTTCGTCCTTGTCAATCTGGCACTCATCACGATGATTTCCTCTCTCTTCTCTGTTAACCGAGCGTACAACATCCCCTTGTGTGTTATGAATGATGGCAGTTCAGACATCTGTGAGGATGGCACCTCCATCCACTTAATTCGTTCGTCCATCATTTTGTTAATTTTTTCGAATTTGTTCTTCTGCAAGTTTGTTAATGTTCTTCGCAAGAGGAGCAGCACTCTCACGGAATCCCTCGGCTGACTTCCTCGGCGGGGTGCTCCCCCTTGAGGTGCTTCCACAGACGCTCCCACTTCGGCCCCTTCCAATGTGTAATGTCACCAAGGGGAATATTTCTACTCCTTTGTCTTTCTTTCTTTCTTTTTTTTTTTTTTTTTCGAACCTATAAGTGGGAGGAGGGCCCGAGGCGGGGAAGTCTTCTCTCCCCTTTCTGTGTAGCGGGGCGGGACCCGCATATAACTCATTAACTTTTTTCGCCCTCCCTCTACTCGGCTCGGTGTGAATTTTTTGAAGCCTCTCCAAAAGGCTACATTTCGTTGTATTTATGTAGGCATGTATCTATGTAGGCATGTATCTACGTAGCTATGTCTGTAAGCCCCGTTGGGGAAGCAAAAAAGGGGAACCCTCTGGGAAGAACGACCCCCCATCCCCACTATAGCGGCGTCACACAGGTCCAGACGTCGCAAGTGGTATTTAAGGCATAAATAGATGACATCACCCCCTTGTGGGGCTGCTTCTTCCCTTTGCAAATGTGTTCCATCGTCTGCTTCAACACATCATCCGATTCAACACATCATCCGATTCAACACATCATCCGATTCAACACATCATCCCGTTCAACACATCATCCCGTTCAACACATCATCCGATTCAACCCATCATCCGATTCAACACATCATCCGATTCAACACATCATCCCGTTCAACACATCATCCCGTTCAACACATCATCGGATTCACCCATTTTACAGGGAGTATTCTCCAGATCACCAACTGCGGAAGCAGGATGGTGGCTCCCCCGAACGCGATTCTCCCAAATGGCTGCCTGCCAATCTGGTGCTGCACAGTCACAGGTGCGCTAACCCGTGGTCGACTTCTGCAGCGCATTCAAGGGGGCATCTCCCCCCCTTGCTAGTCGCACTATATTTTTCCGCCCCTTTTGTTTGTGTTTTTTTTTTTTGGGATCCCTCCGACGAACAGAGCAGATGAGGCGTAGCAATTGACCATTCTGTCGACCGTTTAGTCAAAGCTTCAATCGACGATTCACTCAACAGTTCACTCAACAGTTCAGTTGAAACTCGTATTGAGCGGCTCTCTCCATCCGGCACGACGTGGAAGCTTACCTTTGTAGGCTACCCCCTCGTGTGAAAATGCTGCCTATTTGGCCAGGCCCCCCAGCGCACCCCCGCGTTGTTCTCATTGGCGGAGGCGTTTACAGCGCGAAGGACAAGAATGAGGGTTCCTCTCCCCCGGGGTCCATCCCACCTGCTGCTGCGACGGCGATGGGCTAACAGAATAACCGCGGGGAGGAGTCTCGCGGGCCCGAATTTTCACCCCTACAGGAGCGTCACCACTGTGGAGAAGCAGCAATGGACGCAAACACAGCGGAGGGTGCAAACGCAGCAGAGGACGAACCGGTCGGAAGATGAGCTGGAGAAAACCATAAAACTGGTGGATCAAATTTTAAAAGAAAACAATTTCGACGTGTACATGAAGGGAATGGGCGATGGAGGAGTCCCCAAAGCAGCGACAAAAGAGGTAGACGCGTATAAATTTCTCCACTTACTAAACAGGATTCTCCTTCTGAGCAGAGAGGGCGAAGGCTCCTCCGATGCGAAGACGAACATATGGGAATGCCCGACATTTTTAAATCTCCTCGGTTACATCAGATTAAAAATCCCGTCATTTAACACACACGAGATGTTCCTCTTCGCCTTGTGTTTCTCAAAAATACAGTTCATGCCTCAGATGCTAATGCAAGATTTTCTCTTAACTGTACAGGAGAAAACCTTCTTACAAGGCTTCTTTGAAGAAGACGTAAATAAATTTTTTCAGTTTTTTTTTATCGTTACTAGTATTAAGAACGTGCGGATGGGGGATAAAACGGATTCTCTGTTCGCTACCTTTGCGAGTAATTTTGTGCAGGTCGTCTTGGACTTCCTCGCTGGGGGGGGTGTCACCTCTGAGGAATGCACACCGGGAGATTTACTCAGCGACTTACCCAGCGACTTACCCCGCCGCTTACCCCTGGATTGCTACCACCTCCTGTGTGTCGCCCTCCACAACGCAAACGTGAGGAATGCCCCCCTGATGCACCGAGTAGGCATCGAAATAGTGCACCTCCTAGACAGGCACCACCCCGACCAGAACGACCGAATCGATGCGGCGAAGAAGCTCATTAATATCTACCTCGCGTATGCCTCCCTACGATGTGAAAATTACCACCTCTATGAGAAGCTGAATACATTTCTATACAGCCTTATTGAGGAACTACCTCTGGCTAGCTGCCTGACTTTGTTGCTATCCATAGCGACCCTGAAAGAACAAAACTCTTTTAACTTCCCCCTATGTATGCTCTCATCATTGGAGAAGCATTTCTATTCCAAATTTTACTCCCTAGATGAGAAGGATCTCCTCCTACTGATTTATTTATTAAGTTATCTCAATCTGCACGTAGCAAATACAGATACGTACGTATGTATGCTGGATTACCTCCTCAATTTCCACAAATTTGAACCATCTCAGGAAGATGAACGGGTTAAGTTGTTTCAGATTTATGTAACCTTGATGCAGTCATTCCCGAGTGAAATATCAGGTGGGCACTCGGCCGCCCTGTCTACCTTCTGCGACGGAGGGGACAATGACCCCTCTCCGGGAAGATCAACACAAGGGGGTGGACTGCACCACGAGACGGCAAGCCACACAAACGGGAGATGCGGTAAAGAAGTAGAAGCACACGAGTTAGACCAGGCCGCACGCCGAAATTGCGATGAAGAAGTAGAAGGACATGAGTTACACCAGGCCGCACGCCGAACCATGCTGCAAAACGCCCTACGAAAGATCCAAGGCAGTATGCAGATGGAGCCTGAACAGAGCCCACAAGAATACGCACAGGAATTAAATGAACATGTGGATAGCCTGCACGAAATGCTACTCCAGATGAGTGGAAACACTTTCTTCATAAAAAATTTGAGCAAGAATAGAGTGTTACATAACTACTACCTCAGTCATATCTGCTTCGATCTTAAAAAAGAGGAGAGCTCAGAAACGGAGTCTCAAAAAATTGCTATCCTTTTTGACACGGACAGGACCCATTTGTGCGATAACTCCTTTGATATTTACTATAACATGAAGCGGAACCATCTGACTAAGTTAAATATAAAGTGCTTCTCGATTAATCTGCACCAGTGGAGGGAGCTTTCTCCCGAGGAGCGAAGGCAGTTCATCGCGTTTGAGTTAACACACAGGTACTTTCCCTGCGCGACTTCTTCTGCGTAGCAGATGTGAGTGGCTCTTTACCACTGCATAGTTTTTTTTTTTTTTTTTTCTTTTTTTTGTTACCCTGTCCTTTTCATTATGAATGCTGCCAAGCCGAGGCGGTTATCTTACGAGTTGGTTCGTCCGGTTGGCCACGTTGCGCTCGTCCGTGAATCAACCAAATTGCACATTAATTTATCAGGTTTTAATTAATTTTTTTTTTAACAAAAAGGTTAGTGGGGGGGAGGGGAAAAAAAGGACATATATAAAAGGAGGTACAAGTATGACCGACAGGGTGGAGAAGCGGAACCAGCAGCGGGGAAATATGGAACCAACTGCCGAACCAACCGCGCTAGTACCCCTCGGCGAACTCCTCCACGTCCTCATTCTCGTAATCCTCCTCGTCGTAGGACATGTCACCATAAATCATGTCGACCTCGTCCTTATAATTCTTAAGAGCGTTCTTGACCTCATTGGGCTTCTTCTTATTTATGAGAGCATACCTTTTTTTCTTTTCCCTCTTTTCGATAAGTTCTTGGATCTTCCTATTGATACTCTGCAGTTCTTTATCCTCTAACTTCCCTTCGCACGCAGGAAGGATAATGGAGAGTAGCCTTTCTATGGCCACACTCTTGGCTCTACTTTCGTGTATTCTCGCTGCCAAAATTTCTCCTAAGGTTTCACAGTCCTTTATAGAGTTTAGGGGTGTGCTCTCTAGTGTTATGATTTTTTCTTGCTGTTTACTCTTAGCTGGGGCATGACTTTGTTCATTTTTTTTTTTTTTTTTTTTTTTCTCATCGTCGTCATCGTCTATTCCTAGAAAGTCTGCTATGTCGTCCACATTGTTTTGTAAAATTTTTTTCTTGATCGCTTCATCCTTGGCTGTTGAATCAAGATTAAAATCTTCTCTTTTTTCCCCCTCGTCGTTGAGCCACTCTGTCCAGTCGTCCACTTCGGTGTTGCCTTTCTCTGCGCGCAGGGAGTGGAAGCGGGGTGTTACACGCATGCGCAGAGGTATTTATACGCACGCCCTTACGTCAGTAGCGACGGGAGAGTGTGTCCACATAATAACTCCTCTATCAAGTGAGGGAATCCCATATATCGATCGAGTTTTCTACGGTCACCTGCCGACGGCGCACAACTTACCCATTGGGAACGCCACACGGGGGGAACTTCAAAGGAAAATTGAACCTACGGCGCGACAGCAAGCGCGGTTATGGCGAAAGAAGAATGGAACGACGGAAGGGGGGAGCCTTGCAGTAGTCGAGTACTGGAGCTGTAGAGCAGTACAGCAGTACAGCGATGGGGCAGCAAAAGAGAGGGGAGGAGAAATCGCCAGATCAGCCAAAACTGGCAAGTGCAACACGTTTACAACGAACTTTTGTCGTAGCTTCCCTTTTTGCAAAGAAAAAAAAAAAAAAAAAAATTATTATTATTACTACTGTCGCTGTTTTCTAGGCTTGGCAATCGCACGCGCAAGTTGAAACTTGTGGCGGTTACATAAAGTTATCAAATGATGATGCCGAGAAAATGATAAGGCAAGAGAAAAAAAAAGATCGGCAATTTGCGACCGACCGTTTTGCTTGTATACAGGCACCCATTCGTCAGCGCTTACACTAAAAAATAACCAGAACGGATTATTGGAAGAGTTTTTTATCTTATTTATTTTTTCTTCTTATTCATGTAGTAGCTCCAGAAATTGTTATAGGATGGAAGGTGATGTGTTCCCCCGAAACATGACGCAATGGATGTGTTGAATGGGCGGGCTACGCGTCACACAACAGACTGGTGGCTGCGTGTGTCCCAGCAGGCGTGCGTTCACAGGGGCATAGCACCCCTCGCCCCATGGATGCCATACCTATATCCCTTCCCCCCATGTATGCATGCGGAAGGGGAAGGAAAACAAAGCAGAAAAAACAAAAAAGCAAAAAGAAAAAAAAAACACCCCATGGAGTGTTACAAATATGCACATACCAACTGCTGCATGGACAAAGGACTGGCAAGCGATAAAGAACATTATCAGTTGGCACGGAAGAAGCTTTCCCATTTTTCATATTTCTTCGTAGTGCAACTATGGACGGAGCATTCGCTTTATCTGCGGAGTGGTTCTTTTATTTATTTTTCTTTCTTTTGGCGCTATGAAGGGCTGTCCTTTGCCCATTCCGACAGCTACTCACCGTTACGAAAAAACATTTTTCTTATGGTGGGAGGAATAGACACTTCCTCTCCTTCTGCCAAAATGCAACGCTTGAAAAAGGAGTTGGAGAGGGCGTTGTCAGAATGGAACAACCTTCTGCAGTGTGAAATGAAAGAAGAAGAAAAAAAAAAAAAATTAACAACATGGCAAAGGAACCCCGAGCAATATCCCATTCGATTTACCTCAAAACAGAGTGGTCGTTTGGCGATTTTTTTCTTTTTTTGCCTCCCCCAAAAAGGTAGACATAACCCCCCTCTTTATAAATCCCAATTTACATTGCCATCTTTTCGCACTCTCATCAAAAGGTGCACGTTACGAGGAATTATTTTTTCCATTCCGGTTATACGTCTCATTATCGCAGGGTTAAACGTTGCCGATGAGATGGGCATTTGGATTCGAGAAATGTGTGAAGTTCGTCCGACTTTCCCAAGCATTTTATGTGCGTGAATATGCAAGGGAAGGAAACATCCGGAGCACTAACAGGCACATGTTTGTTGCCGCAAATGTTCACCACGCCTCTGGGGCATCCCACAACGTGTTTGGGGGGGATCACATCGGTTTATTCGCACCATTCAAGAAAATGTGACAACTGTCCATCATGCTTGCACTCGCGGGATTGGTTTCCCATTCGGCCACATAGATGGGGTTTCGGCACGAATATTGTTAAGGACGTCTCACCCTCCGTCATGTTTTAAAAGGGTTAATAAGTGTGTGTATGCACGTGGGAGTATTTCTCGTATGGGGGGAAAACTCACCAAATGGAATTTTTTTTTTTTTTTTTTTTTGCTGACCTGTTCAGGTAATTTCTTCCAAACAGCTGCAACATTTGGAGGGGACAAATACTTGCGCGCTGTTGTGTTTGCTGACAACGGTGGGTTGTTCATTTGGATTTTTTCCAAAGAGGCTTTGTCATGTCATTTATTTGTAACAGAGTGGCTTACGTGTAGGTAGGGGTACGAAGCGGAGTATTTCTTTTCTTTTTGCATAAACATCTTTTTAAAGAAATCGATTTGGGGGGAGGATAAAATGGAAGCATACGAAACCCTTATCGGGGGTGGCATAAGGGAATAATTTATCTTAACAACTGTTACCTGTTCATTTTTATTTTTTAAGTGGAACGCTTCTTTGCGTTATGAGAGGGTCAAATAAACGCGCCTTAGGTGTAGCCGTCGAGTTTGTTTCTCCTCAAGAGGAATATGCTTCCCATATTTTACCTTTCCCTTCCTCAGTGAACAAGTGCAAAGCAATATTTTGGGATTTACCCCTTACGGCAGCATTTTACGGGGAGAGTACCCGCAGAGGGCGAGAAAAATGGCCCGCGACGGGGAAGCCCCCTCCTATTCTGCCACGCATAACTGCAGGAGCAAACGCGAGAAAGGATACACCATGTGGCGCAGTCGTGCCCGCGGGGAGCAGCGAAGCGAGAAGCGGCTTGCCAAAATAAGGCGAATTGCAGGGACGTAAGAAAAAAAAAAAAACAGATAACAGGTGACAGATAACAGATAACATCTCAACAACTAGCGAGAAAAAACAAACTCAACAATTGCAGGAAATCCCATCCCATTTCGCAGCAGCTAAAAAGAAGTAGCAAACGTTTGGGGGAAAACAACTTCTTGTATGAAAATATATTTACGACGCAGCATATAATTTCCCTTGCGGGGAACGCGAAAAAACGCAGAAAAACACAAGAGCGTGAAATTTGAAGCAACCCCACAGAAGTGAAAACAACCAACGGAACATAAGAGGTAAGTTGTTGTTCCCCTCGTCAAGGGAACAAATAAAGGTGACATTTCGCAGTCGCCTGAGGGAGAGAGGCTGGGAAAGTAGCCCATTTTGAACGTATGCCCAACGGGAAAAGGGGTGGGCCTCAAATGTGGAGCAAGCATCCTGTATAGAAAAAAAAATAGAATAAAATAAAATAAAAATGCTAAAGAAAAATCCACATAAAAAGAGAAGCCGCCACGAAGCAAATAGCGGTAGGGGGGGACATCTCCCCTTGCCGAGATGTGTTTAACTAACATGATGGATGCCATGGGACGAGGAATCCCCTCCCCCCGATGCGAAGAATATAGTAGAAACACCCCAATTTGTGCTGTTTCCCCCTTTTTTTTCTTTTTTTTTTCATCCCCGAGCAGTTAGCACAAAATGGCGACGCGATTTAAGAAGAACAGGAAAAAGAGAGGACACGTGTCCGCCGGTCACGGTCGTATTGGCAAGCACAGAAAGCACCCCGGTGGAAGGGGAAAGGCTGGTGGTATGCACCACATGAGAATCAACTTTGACAAATATCACCCGGGTTACTTTGGAAAGGTGAGCCCCGCGCGAGGGTGATAGTATGATAATCTGCCAGTGTGCCTCTGTGCTAATGTGCCAGTGTGCTCCTGTCCTCTTGTCCTCCTCTGTTCGTACTCGCGTACCGCGTGCGAAGCTCCCGTGTTACATGATCGAGTCACCCCCCGCTTTTCCCCCCCCAGGTCGGTATGAGACACTTCAACCTCCTCAAAAATAGGAAGTTTTGCCCCACCATAAACGTGGACAAACTGTGGGGACTCCTACCTGAGGAGAAGAAGAAAGAATTTTTCGAAAATAAAAACATTGCCCCAGTGATAGACGTAACCAGAAAGGGCTTCTTCAAGGTCCTCGGAAATGGAAAGCTCAAGCACGGCCAGCCCATTGTCGTCAAGGCCAGGTACTTTTCGTCAGTGGCCGAGAAAAAAATTAAGGCCGTTGGGGGCCAATGCATACTGGTGGCTTAAGCGGCGAAAAAGGGGGAAAGAAGAAAAAAAAAGGAAAAAAAAGGAAAAAAAAGGAAAGAAGACGGAAAGAACAGGAACATAAGACCGAAAGAAGAGGAACTTAAGACGGAAGGAAAACCCCAAATGACCCATAACACTGCTAACGCTACCGTCATTGTCAGTGTTGATATTTTTCATTTTTCACCTTTTTCAACGCCAAGTACGTCTCAGTGTGCATGCCTTCTCCTCACGTTTCATATGGCCTGCCGAGCGCAGTAGCAACTCCGAACAGATCAACAAATGCGTAGTAACGAAACACTCTTAAAAACGACATAAAATTAAAAAAAAAAGAAAAAAAAATACGCCTCAAATTTGAAGCGAAAATATGAATCCAATCCCGTAGGAGCAGGTGATTAGGAAAAATGAGAAAACCCACAAACTGATGACCAAAGAGTGAAGGTTGAATGGAAACAGGGGAGGTGAGGAGGAGAGTAAATACAAATGAGATTGCAGGACGTATCCCCGCGATGTAAACAATGGGAAGAGTGCAAACCCAACATGTCTCCTTTTAACATGCAAAAATGCAATGTAAACTGTTGTGTGCGGATGTCCTAAACAGGTCCAATCTGCAAAAAATATATGCTTAGCATGTGAAGGGATACTTTTTGCTCCTCATCCGAGTAAACACGGAAATGCCTAGACATGAGAAGATGGCGTGTCTCTTCCTTCTTTGGTACACCTCTCTCCCCTCCTCGGGTGCACAATGCACCATCGCTCTCTCAGCCATGCCATCCAAAAAGATGGTGCAACAGATGTACAAATAGAATGGAAACGCTCATTCTCGAAATGTCATAAAGACGTCGGATTTTACGTAGTTCCGTGTTCATGGGGGAGACACAACTCTTTTCGATTGCCTTGTTCTTCTGTATAGCAGATCCTGAGTAATTCTCTTTCTTCCCATCCGCATGCTTCAGTGACTCATTTAAATATATTTGCATTTCTTGTGGAGACCTTGCCGGCACTTCTCGACGTACTGTAGCTTTCTATATCTATTTCTAACTGTCCGTCCAACTCGTTGTCTGAGTCCATTCCCGGGTCTACTTCCCCCCGCTGGTTTAGAATCTTCCGAAAGGTGGCCGGCATAAACAGCGGGAAGAAGCCGCTCTTCTTGGGCACGAAAAAGAGCAGGACGGTTAGCACATTGGTCACTAGAATTAGGTAAAGCAGGCCGTTCCTTGCGTATAGGTCTCTGCGGGGTGAGAAAATGGACAAACGGATTGATGTGCAAAAGGGTGGAAGTGCAACGTGAAGGTGTCGAGGGGGACGCTTCTGCCCGGTGCCAAGAGCCCCCCGTCGGAGCAGTCTCAGTCCCAGTCACAAGTTTAAAACGCGGCTCGCTCGCATCACCCGATCAAGCTGAGGTTCTTCAGGGCTAAATCGAAAAAGGTGAATCCGTGTGGCTTCTTTGCATACGCGGGCAAGAGTCTCTGTAGGCAGGGGAGGGGGAAAACAAACGAGGAACATTAGTGTAGAGTAATCCGTTTGGCGCATATGAACTTGGCGTGAAACCCTTTGGTGTGTAACCCCTTGTTGTGTAACCCCTTCATCTGCCATAATTTGACGCCTGACCACTTGAGAGGCAGCGCCGAGGCGGTGAAAGAACGTCCACCTGCTTCGAACTCGCTCGGGAAGCGGCTTTCCTTGCAGATCCTACCAGTGAGATTAGGGGCGCCCCGGACGACAGAAACATGAGGAGACACGTGTTCAGCAGGATGGTATCCAGGTAGGTGCTCTTCCTCTCCAGGGCCAGAAGAAGTCCCACTTTTAGCTTATAAATAATGGGGGAATGACGAATAGGGGAATGTCGCACGACACACAGGACATTGAGTGCCATCGAGGCAATAACCTCACTAGCCATCCCAATATACATCATCACGTACACATCTGCGAAAAACGAAAAAAACTTCCCTTTCCTCTGCGTGCATGAACCAATCACACAACTCGCTCAAATGGCACACCTTGTGGCATATGTAGGAGAAGCCGAAAAAGGCGCAAACGAGAAGGTAAGACGTCACCAGGGGGTAAACCAGCATCGAAAGGAAAAGTGAGTCCTTCCACGCGAGGAGCTGCAAAGTGGTGGCAGTGGGGGGATAGAGATAAAAAAAAAAATTAGTCACGGTTAGGGTTCATTAGCAATGGGAGGTTGCCTAATGGTGGAAGCGGATCTTCGCTCGTGTACTGATCAAACTGTATTGGAGAGTTTCCATCGACAAAGGCGTGTTGGAAGGAGCCCTTCTCCCCACGCACGTACCTCCTGTGCAGCGTCCCAGTGGAGAAGAAACCAGCCGCGCACGAACTTGTCCCGTCCGGTTGGCCCCCTCAGGATGCAAAAGCAGATGTGGGCAATTATAGTCCCACTAGTGAGTAAAAAGAGAAAACCCAGCAGGAACCGTCCAAAAGAAGATGACACACTTGTCGGGTTGTTGTAACGGTGCACCAATGTTTCATAGTCTACTTCTAGCCTGTGCACCATATAGTTAAGCATTCTTTTCTCCCGTTTGTACTGTATGTTTTGCAAAATCGATTTCCAATAATTCGACTTCCGTGTTTCCTCTCTGTTGAGTTCCACCTCTTGGGTGATCTGCAAAAGCTCTTCTGCCTTTCTGTTGATGCGCGTGAGCTCATGCTTGAATATCGCTTCCCTGCGTTCGTCCGCGCGGTTGGTGAGGACTATGTTGTTCCCTTGGGCGACACGATTGGGTTCTCCCCCCTGACAGCGACTGACGCCGGAAAGGAATACCCCAAGGGGAAGGAACACCAATCCGATGCCCCCGTAGACGGCAAATCCGATAGAGCCCATCAACGAGACAAACATAACGATATAGTCATTGAAATTTATGTTAAAGTCAATTCGGATGTTTTCATTCCCCACATTTTGGCAGCTCTCATGACTCCTCAGATTGAGCGAAAGTAGTTTCTTTTTGTTGGTTTCCTCTAAGTAAGGGTACCACAGTGCACAGCCATCCGCATTTAAAGACAAGCTGATTTTGTGAAAATACAGATAGGTTAAAAAAAGAAGGCAGCATGACAAGGATATGGAGAGTATCCATATTAGAAGTACGTTTTTACAGATGGCACTTGTCGTATGTGTATTACATGTCTTACTGAAGTAACTCCTCCAGTGAGTGTATGTCCCTTTGTTTAATCGATTTGCATGCTGATCTGTGTTGGACATCTCTCCTCCTTGCGAGTACACCACTGCTAACCATGGCGTTAGGATAAATATGTAGCTCCCGAAAATGACGTACATTGCTTTGCACAGCTGCGTTGGGTTGAAATGCTCCTTCACTCTGGGAAAGGAGTCAACTTGGGCCACTGCTGGCACGAGGATTATCATCCCCATGCATTGTATGTACCCCATGATG
Organism: Plasmodium inui San Antonio 1; assembly: GCF_000524495.1. Lineage (NCBI taxonomy): Eukaryota > Apicomplexa > Aconoidasida > Haemosporida > Plasmodiidae > Plasmodium > Plasmodium inui. Next base: position 294,165 of record NW_008481837.1, read on the forward strand.
ATGACGAGCTTTATAGTTTTGTTTAAAAAATTGTTTCTCTCGTCTTTGTGGCCGTATGTCCTTAGCAACCTCCACCCTACTGCCCCCGCGGCGGCCACGTACCCGATGAGCAGGGCCAACAGGGCATACGCATGCATTTTGCGGGGTAGGCAGCACGGGATGGCGGCAGGGGATAGCGCCTTCCCAAGACGCCAATGCGCGGACGCTCCTACAGATGTGTACGTGGACACAGGTGTAGATTGCGAAATTGGGATGATTGGAATGGGGGAGGTGACCTTGTCGCTTCCCACCTTTCTCGGCATGCCCAACGGCGAATCGCCTTTGCCTTGGTTTGCATCTGTTGGAAATTGACTGGCATTAACTGATTGGCCATAAATGCATGGCTTTAATAGATTGGCTATAACTGCGCGCCTATAAATGCACAGCTACAAATGCATGGCAATAATTCGTTGGCTTTACTCCGCCCGATTGTTCATTCCCCTTTTTCCGAAGCGGCGAATGGAGGGGTTACCAAGTTGCAAATCGAAAAAGTGGCGAAAGATTGACGCATATTTCGACGTAAAAGAGCAACACCAGAGTTACTCTAAGATGGAAAAAAAAAAAATTAAAAGTTCGT
>NW_008481837.1:295390-329750 GCF_000524495.1 Plasmodium inui San Antonio 1
GCCTTGCTTGTTCAGGCGAATTGTGCTCTGCACCCACGCATATATGTCGTACAGGAAATTGCGGGGAGAGTTCGACGCATCACGCGATGGTGTATAGCTGGCGCGGAGAAGGGGACCATGAAAAGGAAGGAGTTGCAAAAGGAGGAGGGAATTTATTGGGATATTTCTTTTTTTTTTTTTTTTAAATCATCCTTACGATTTCCCTTCCCCGTCCGAATAGGCACACATTTCTCCACTGCACACAACACATATAAACTGCACTGTGTCACCGCGTTACCTTCTGACCTGTAGGACTTGACACATACGCCCCGTATCAATTGTACTTCCCATTTCACACACCAGTTGGACAAGATGCCAAAAATATCCATGGTAGGAAGCGGACAGATTGGAGCCATCGTGGGCCAACTGATCTTGATGGAAAACATTGGAGACATTGTTCTTTACGACGTAGTGGATGGTGTTCCCCAAGGGAAGAGTCTGGATTTGAAACACTTCAGTACCATCGTAGGGGTGAACAGAAAAATACTGGGTACCAATAACATAGAGGACATCAAAGATTCCGATGTCCTTGTGATAACGGCAGGTATCCAGAGGAAAGAAGGGATGACCAGAGAAGATTTAATCGGAATCAATGGAAAAATTATGAAGAGTGTCGCTGAGTCAGTGAAGTTACACAGCCCAAATGCCTTCGTCATATGTGTTAGTAATCCCCTTGATATTATGGTAAATGTTTTTCAAAAATATAGTGGACTTCCGCATGAACAGATTTGCGGGATGGCTGGCATTTTGGACACCTCTCGTTTTAGGTCTCTCTTGGCAGAAAAGCTAAACGTGGCTCCGGAGAATGTCAGTCAGGTGCTGTTGGGAGGACATGGAGATCTGATGATCCCTTTGGAGAGGTTCTGTTCCGTCTCAGGCATCCCTTTATCAGAGTTTGTAAAAAAGGGCCTCATATCGAATGAGGAAATTAATCACATTATTAAAAAGACCAGAGATATGGGTGCAGAAATTATTAAGCTGTCTAAATCGTCTGCCGTTTTCTCTCCAGCTGCTGCCATCGTGAAGATGATTAAATCGTATCTCTACAATGAGAGTCAGTTGTACACTTGTGCCGTTTACCTGAATGGTCTTTACAACTGCTCCGATCTGTATGTTGGCTCCACGGCCATAATCAATAGCAGAGGTGCCAGGCCACTGGAATTCTCGCTCACTCAGGAGGAGAAGGAGCTCTACGACAAGTCCATTGCCTTCGTCCGCGAGCACACGCAGAAGGCCTTCGCGCTCATCAACTGACGGGGCAGAACTCATCCGTGCAGTTGTTAGCGGCAATTCATCAATGCACTTGTCAGCGGCAACTCATCGGTGCACTGGTTAGGGGCAACTCATCGGTGCACTGGTTAGCGATAACTCATCAGTGCACTTCTCAGCGGCAACGCATCGGTGCTTCCTTTCCGGTGCTCCTCTACACTAAGTGTGCGAAAGTCTACATGTGTAGATAGATTCTCCTTCATAGGAAGTGAAGCAGCTGAAGATCGGCCCCCTGCCGCTCCTCCCCCCCACACGCGGCGCATTAAGGTCTCAGGCTACCGCACCCGACGAAGGGATGCGATAGGCACTACGCTGTAAGTTTACTTCATTTTTCCCCCCGCTTGATCTGGTATTTCTTTTTTTTTTTTTTTCGCATATCACGTTTACGTCATGATAATAGGAAAAAAAAACACCACAAAAAATGACACAAAACGTGGAGTTGCAAGACGACACACATTACACCACGCGGGGAAAAAAAAAAAAAAAACATCTCGCATGAACGCGCTTTTCAAAATGAACGATACCAAATAGAAAGGGAGGTTGAGCTAAGAAAAATAGACGTATGCCGTGCACGTCTCCCCTTCGACACCTAACACTTGGCCACGATCAGACTGATCAGGGTCGAACTCAGGAGTAGAATCAGCAAAACGGCCAGGGTAAGTTTCACTTTCTTCTCTTGCCTGTAAAACGTGTACCGAAAAAATTGGGTAGTCATTATTCAAGCGGGTAATGATAATAAGATTCCATCGTTCCTACCAACTTGTGGTGACAGCTGCATATTTTGCCGCCATTCGTCCACCTGGCACAGCCGACCTCGGTGCCCTGCGTTGGCTACTCCTTTTTGCTTACCCGTGGAAGGTCCCCTTTCTAGTGAAGTACGGATAGCAGAATCCACCAAAAATCGCCCCCAAGTTTCCCACAATATTTCCTGCAAGTGAGGATAACGAAGCGAGGTGAATCGGGGACACCCAAATGAAACGGCACCGCAAAATGGTGGGAAAAAAAAACAACTTCTTAACACCCCAATGGACAACGCATGCACTTCCCCCCCTCTCCCTTGTCCTTACCATTAAAGGGAAAAATCGATATGGTCAAATAAAGGGATAGCACTGCAAATCTGAGGAGTTAAAAAAAAAAATGGAAGGGTACACACCTCAGGGGTTGAGCTAGCCAAAATGTGAAGAGCACAAAACGGCTAGTCCACTTCTTGCTCGGCGAAACTGCCATAGGCACACACCACCACTTACACATATTTCCGAATGACGCTACTTCTATCCGTCAGCTGCTTGTACCGCACAACAATTTCCTGCAGGAAGAGGCCCATGAATCCGGACAAAATTGTACTGATTCCCATGTGGACCTGAAAAAAAAAAAAAAAAAGGCAGTGTGTGGGAGGGGGTAACAAATTCAAGACGTATAAATGGGCACTCCCTCTGAGGGGAACTCCTTTTGGAAGATTAAAACGGGGAAAAGGCATATTTTGTCCTATTCATAGTAGTGACCGAATTGAGTCTCATCTTACATCGCCGCAATTGGAGGTAGCACAGAGGAGGAAGTTCCCACACAGAACACTTAGAAGCATTATTGCCATGTATCGTGCCTTCCCGTAGCTGCAAGGGAAAAGTGGGGGTGTATGAAGGGAGGGGTGCAGAATGGTAGGATGTGATGCCACGCACAAACTGCTAGATAACGCACCGCAATGCTGCTGCTTTGCGACGTCCTGTGCCCATCTTTTACCTCCTCTCGACGATGATCCCTATGTTCATCAAATAGTAGACATTGATCTGTAACGGGGTAGGATTGGGGAAAATAAATTTTGACTGACCACTTCGGGGTCTTTCACGCGCAGATGGGGAGATACACAGATAGGAAGATACACAGATGTGCTGATACGTCAGGATGGTCTTCTCAACCGAGCGCCCCTTTTTCCTTACTATTAAGTTCCAAACGCTGGAGTGGAAAAAGGTGGCCGTCAATAATTTGTAATACTGGTGGTTGTTCGTAACGGAGTTCCTGATCATGCCATATCGTTTCAGCACAGTTCTGCGGGTGGAGGAATGAGCGATCGGCCAGGTGAAGACAGTCACATACAAGGAAGCTAGCGGACAGAAAAAAAAAGGGAGGTCACTCTCCACCATTTGGCTACTAATGAGCAGTCTCTCCCCCTCGTGGACACGTTCGCTCTCCTTACTCGCTCAGATAGAGCGGGGACTGCCTGTCAAAGTTGCACACATTCAAAATGAAGAAGGTAAAAAATAGGAGCAGGGAAAAGGAGGTGGTGATGCTCTTCACAGTAAAGAATGGAAACAAAATCTGAATGAATGTGATGTCCTTCTTAAACGTCTTATTAAAAGACCTAGTATATCTGCACGTTAGCAGGTTCTCATCTCTGAACTTGTTGGCTTTAGAATTGTTGGAGTTAGGGAAGAGGGTCATTTTGTTTTATTTATTGAATGGGGTAATCTACTGCACATACTTTCTCGAAACGAGTTGGGAGCCTCCGACGTCAGAAGGGAGGGAGGAGGACAAGAAAAAGAAGGAGAAGAAGGACCAGAGAAACACCTCACGACAACACAGTTGCAACGGCACCTATAGCTGACGCGGATTCGATGGCAATACAAAAAATCGGTCAACTTCTCACGGGGTAGTCTTGTTTATCTCTAGGAGTATGACGGTATGCATATCTACATTCGTCCTTATATGGCCTACGCATGGGATTACTATCTTCCCGTTTCGAGCTCATCGGCTTGCAAACAACTGCCTTCAGGGTAATAGTTCCGGAGTGCTGGCCTCGCGGGGGTGGTGTTTAACTAGATTTGCCGGTGTTGTTACCTAGCTTCAGGGGCTACGTTTTGGCGTTCTTTTCTCACTGGGATTTGCCTAAACTGCGCAGTTTCACTTTATACAAAGAGCGTTTCTAAGTGGGAATCTCTAACACGTGTTAGCCTCCACGTCACTTCTGCATCGCTGCCCGGTTAATGTTATATCGCTGGTGCCTCCGCTTCTGCTACGTCCACTTCACCTGCTTCGCCCTAGTGCACCACTTTTTCCTACGCCCTCCAGAAAAGAAGCACCTACGGAATGGCATGCCCCCTGCTCGTTATAATTTGTAAAACTAAGGCGCAGACGTGTAAGGGAAAAAAATGCACAAGTGAATATTCTTTTTTTCTTTTTTTTTTTCCCTTCTCAGTTTCCTACACAAGCCGTGTTAATTTTGCTTGTGATTCGTATCACTCTGATGTGGGTAACTGTATCGCCAGCAGAGTGAACATAAAAGAGGCCCACGAAGCAGAGACCACCTTCCCGCATTCGTATCTATGGGGGGAAGGTGGTCGCCCTGATGGGGAAGAAAATTATCACGTCACAGAATAAGAAGCAGGAGGAAACTTCCTCGAAGTGGCCCTCATTCGCCGTTGCGAGATAGAGGACGCAGGAGAGGACAAGCACACCGAAGTGAAATATGCGAAAAAAAGAAGAAAGTTATGAACAGGTCAGGTCATTTTTGGAAAGGAAAATATCGAGTTAGCGTTAAGAAGCGCGGACGTGCGATCTGCTTCCGTTTGATCTGCTTCCATTCGATGGGCATTAAGAAGTTATGTACGCGCTTCTTTGTCCTCCCCCCAAAGTGTACACCTCGCCCCTGCAGGGAGGCCAAGTCGTTACGCATTTTCTCCTAACCCCAACGTAGGATGCGTAGTGTGCCCTCCACTCCACTTCCTTCTAATGTCTACACGCAGGTGGGTAGTTTTTGACGTCGATCAATGCACGAGAAAGAGAGCGTTCAGGAACGCCGCTACACAAAAGGCATCCCGCCGACTTGCGCACCGGGCACTCCCTCCCCTTTTCGAAAAAACATGCCGTTCTGGCCAGCCCAGCCACTTGCACCTCCCTATCAACGAAACACCTTCTGAAGCCACCAGAGAGGAACTATGAGTGAGGGGATGTTATCTAAGTCCAGCCTCCTCTTGTTGATATACGAAATTATAAAAGTGAATAATGATATTTTGCAGAACAGTGATTTCGACTTAAGCAGCGATGCCTCTGACGATGACGACATTAGCGGGGGATCAACAGAAAAGAGGTTACCCTACGGTACGGACGAGGCGGCGGTGGGTACCCCCCAGCGCGAGGAGGGCACTATTAGCGGACGGGTTCGCGAGCGTGGGGTGCGCAACGATGCCGTTTGTAACGGTGCGAATGGAAACCTGCTTGCAGATGGCGCCACATCTCCTAACGGGCATAAACCAAGCGGCAAAGGCAAGGACAGCCCCATGCACCCACCCCGCAGTGCCGAGGAGGAAAAGATATCGAACATTTTATCTGGGAAGTTAAAAGGCATGGGAAAAGACATCGGCAGGAAGCTCATCGAGAGAGTGCTCATTTACAGAAACGACTTTAGTGATCTTAAGGACATCGCCAAACTGATTGGAAGAGACGTGTGGTTAATTTTGTTCAATAAGAGTGTAGATAAAATACAAACCTACAAAAAAGGGGTGTATGTCCTTATCGACAACGACATGGGCACTTACCTAAACCATTTGCTTCTCGACAACAACACCAACCAGAAGGCAAACTTTACTCACTACGTGCTTGTATTAATACTTGGCATCATCAAAGGCATCCTGCAGCGGTTCCGTATGAAGGGTTCCGTCACCTACACCCTGGACTACCCCACTTGTACGACAATGCGAAAGAGGAAGAAAAGAGAGAAAAAAAAAAATGCATCCCGATCTCTATATTCCAAATCACACCCACCGTACTTTACACACTTATGCCAACCTCGTAGGACGAAGAAATCGATGTGTAAGCAAACGGGACAGAGATAAATCAGGAGAGACACGGGGGTGTAAAAATTACACTCGAAAAAAAAAAAAAAAAAAAAAAAAAAAACGGAGAAAGAGAGAGAGCCACGCTGACGTGTGATTCGTGGGGTCACCGCTTCGAACGAATTTTAAACCAAACCCACTTCGCAGAAGTAGAAGCAGCAGATGTTGCTTCAATCCATGTGGCCAATTTCGCACACTTATCCCTTCACTCCCCACCCCGTAGGCTCCTTCCAGATAAATATAATAGACGATTAGCAAGGCGGAATCCATCCCATCCGTAGAAGCAACGAATCGCATGCACAGATAGGTCTATGCGAATCATGTGAAGGGGCGCAGAGATGTGTGTACCTCCATGCCACTTACGTAACAGCGCAGGGTTATCTCCTTCTCTCGCTTCGCAAAGCGTCCGCTCAGCAGTGTGATGGGATTGCCCATTTGAGCCTCTCCCGTTATATTAGCCTCTAACCCGTTTGGCTCGTTACTGTTACGCGGCTGGTGTGGGTAAGCCTACTTTAACTGTCTACGTTGCAACCCCGTACCCCCTCGTGACAATAATCTTCCCACTGCGCTCATCGACGTACTCGTATTTGTTTAATCCGTGACACTTCCTTCCAAAAAGGAGGGTCTCCTTTTTTTCGGAAGAGTGCTTCAAATGGGTGGAGCCGTCGTGTGTATCCCCCAGTTGTGCTGCCATGTGGTCTGTCAAACTGTTTGGCGAGTCCATGTCACTACGACTGAACAACTTCTCTTCATCGATGTCGAGGAAAATTTGCTTCCTTTTCTTAAATGGCTCTTCGTAGTTCACTCTCGCGGGGTGATTTTTGTAGAGGCCTCTCTTTGCATTCTCTACTTTGGCGCACGAGGGGAAGATGTGATAGTCTCGATTCTTAATCGGGGGGCTGCTTTCCCTCTGTGGAGAAGGAAGCCTTCCCAGATTAGTAGCCTCCTCTCTGAACCGAACCAACTCGACTATCTTTTCCCTCTTCCCCTTCTCCGCTTCGCCAAGATGGTTCAAATTGTAGGAGCAAACCTCTTTGAGGAATCTCTGAACAAAATTGACCTTGTCCTCCATGGACTGGAGACCCATGTACGAGTGGACGTCCAGATGGAAGAGATCCACGTTAAGCAGAGCCATGTGTCGCTTCTTCATTTGCTGGAATCCATTGAGGCTGCACGAATTGCGCAGGAGTTTTCTCGGAAGGAGGAAGTCTACAAATAATTCGCGTAGTGCAGTCCCTTCCGTCCCTTCTGTCCCTCCTCCCCCAATGGAAATATCAAACACGTAGGGTTTTTTTCTCTTTAAAATTTCGAAGCGGTCTACACGCAGGTGCTTCAAGATAGCGGCCAACTCGTCGTGCAGTTTTCTCCACTCTTTGTCCTGCACAGAATGGAGGTTCTTTCTCAGGAAGGTATTAATGGAGAGGGGAAAGTGCTCCAAAAAGGAAGGTCTCTCGAGACAGAGGCAATAACCGATAGTTCCCAGCATCTGCCTCCTTTTCTTATTACACGTATTAGCAATCTTTATGTACTGCCTAAAGAACATCTCCATGAAAGGATAATCAAACGTCTGAGTTAATACCAATCCGTAGGTGAAGATAACTAACTGTTTCTCTGTGAAGGAGGGTAGTAACTCCTTCCCCTTTTCCACACACAGAAGGTAGAATTCCCCATTTTGATACTTCAGCTTGGCTAAGCTAAGCACGATGAGGCTTAGATTTATCGCGGAGATGTTATCCATCCTTCTTGTTACCACTTGGCACAGCTTGTTCAGCAAATCCTCGTCTGCGATTTTTAGCTTCCCCATGGTGTGAATCACGTTCGTGATGTTTACGTCGTTCAGGTTGTGCGGGTGCCTACAGTGGGGAGAAGCAGCAGGGGGGAAATTATCAAGGGTGGCGCTTCTCATAGGTGGCACTTCTCCGCGGGGCAGACTCGAGATCCCCAAGAGGGAAAGCCCACTCACACAGCAGGTTGATGCTGCTAATACCCCTCACGCAGATACCGTCGGAAAATCTCCAGGCAGGCCCCCACGAAGGACTCGTCGTAGTGCATGTTCCTCCCAAGTGAGTAAAAAGACAAAGAGACGGACAGCAGATCGAACGGCCTCTCGCGACCCTCAAAAAGGAGAGCCAGATGCTTATAGACACATTTGTAGTAGCGAAGGTCGAACTGAATGTCACTCAGAATGTGCAGATAAAGAGCGATAGACTTCACCTCCACATTTTTTATCTCCTTCTTTATGCGGTTATGAAAGGAGTAAAATATCTCAATGGGAACCAAGTTGAGTTTGTAGAAATTGTACAGAATCGATATTAAGATGGTTGGCTTTTCGCAGAAATGAGTCTTTCTCTTCTTCACGATGTGAATTATGCACCTGAGCAGCTTCAGGTAGGTATTCCTGTGCTCATCATAGGGGTCCTTTCCGCGGCGGCTCTTCAGCTGATTGGTGTGATTAGCCATGAGTTGGCTTCCCCTTTCACCCAAGGTGGGATGATCCCCACGAATAGCCTCCCTCTTCTGTGCATCACTGTGCCGATCCCTACTGCTTAACGGTGTTTCGTCTTCTGTAAGGCTTAGCTTACCCAACTTGGTCTCCTCTCCACGCCGCATGGCTGCCTTCCCATTCGAATATCCCACAATGTCGCTTTGGCGAATCTTCACATTGATTCTCCTCAAAAAGTGTAAAATGCAAAGCATGTCGAGATGGTTCAGCATGGAAGAATTCAGAAGAATATATTTGCACATATAGAGGACGTATTCATTAGGGGAGCAAAACATAGTGGAGTATGCATAGAGGATATAACTCAGAGTGCTGTTATTCAGCAAATTGGTAAATACATTTAGCATGTTTATTCGTCTTTCATTCCGACGCTGCTTGTTCGCCCTTTTTATTAACTCCACCGTCTGTTTGTAGTCGTCACTCGATTGGATATTCCTCTCCTCCGAGGAAACCAGTCTGGTCAATTTGTTCCTCTTGTATACTCTTATATTACTACACACAGCACGGAGGACGTTCTTAAAATAGGTGTACTTATTCAGGCGTAAGTGTTTGTAACTCATCGCCAAGGAAAGTAGAAGCGATGGGGATAATGACTCGGTTCCTATCTGTGTGTTGACCCTCTCCAATAAGTCCTGAATTAACTTTATCTGTTTCAGCACGTTATAAGTCACCTTCGATTTGGCTAAGTTTTGCAATTCGTATATATACTGGGACAGTTTCACAGCCCTCCTGTTTCTTTCCAATTCGTTTAGTCTCTTTAGACATAGAATGAGAGCCTGTTCGCTCTCCTTGTGGATGTAGCTTTTGGTGTAGGCCGAGAAAATTTTGTCGCTGTTGGGTCGCTGTGCGGGGGTCATCGGGTAGAGGACCACCTTCGTCAGGGCGCCTAGCGCGGGCGCGGGCTCAACCCCCCCTTCTGTGGCCAATTCTCTGAAGTGGGGACGCAGCCCACCCTGTGACAGCCGCATAAGTCTCCCATGGTTGTTCCTCTTCCCAACAAAGTCAATTCGTACTTTCCTCGTATGCATCTTCACCCCGGGGCGCATTATCTGTTAAGCGGCAACTTTCTCTTTCCACCCCCCATCTTGAGCCTTCCTCACTCACTTGTATGGTGTAGTATTTCTCTCTGTTCGTTCTCTTCGCCTGCTTCTTTTCTCATTTTGTAGTCTTGGTAATAACATTTATAGAGCGGATGAACCGGGCGGTGACAAAAAAAAAAAAGAAGAAAAAAAAAAAAAAAAGGCGTCCGTTCCACAACTGAAACACTCCACCAGAAGGAAAGCCACGCACCTAACGCCGCTACCCCAGAAAAAAGAGAAAAAAAAAAAAAAAAAAACACAAACCACATACGAAAGTTACCATCCGCTAGAACCCTACCTGTTTCTCTTTCTTTTCCCACTTGGCACAGTGCACACCTCGAAAAAAAGGACGAAGAGGCTCTCCGCGTTCAGGAAGTTAATGCCAGGGTGTGGAACAAAAAAATATGACCACGTGAAGCTGACTGGCGTTACTACATCTGGACCTGCAAAAAAAAGAAGAAGAAAAAAATCTACGCTCCCTGATTTTCTTCCCAACCTGTATGCACAATACATTTGTGCAGGTTAGAAGGCACCCATATGGGGGGAAGCACAATTAAAGCTTTTTTTTCTTTTTTTTTCTTTTTTTTTTCTTTTTTTTTTCAATTCGACAGCCATCCAGTGAGAATTAAATCACCTGCACATCGGTTAGTGCCCACACGCTCTCGCTTCCGAACGTCACACTTGTTGCGATGTGCAGATGATCGGATGTGAAAGGACAAGAGCAGGGGGTTATTCACAACAAGTGTAATAAGACTATAAGTGGCGAAGCGTCGTCTGAAGAGGGCGAAATTTTTCTTTCAATTCAGGAGACCCCTTTTCCTGTGCACCTGTCGAGTATGCCAAGAATTGGGCAGCTCCCCACGCATGGGCAGGTGCAACAGGGGAGGCGCCCTACCCAAGCGAGAAGGTTAAAGCGGGCATCCCAGTAAAGTTCAGCGACAACGTTGAGCGAAAAGGCTGAGTAACAACGCTGATCCTAAGGATGAGCGTAAGAGTGAGTCAGGAAAAGGGATCCCTTCCGCGGAGGAATTGCCTTAACATATTCTTTCCACAACAAGTGGAGTCGACTAAGGCCCATTTAAAGCACTACCTTTATGGTGTCCGCACCGACGACACATGCGTAGTGATCCACATTACACACAAGCAGGTAGGGAAAAGAAAAAAAAGGGAAAACACCTACATGTACGTACTTCATCCTGTCTAGTGGTAAAAATTGGAGTCCTCCCTTTTTTCAACCCTCGTGGAAATAATACATTGTTGACGCTATGTGGGAAGTTCTCCAGGGTACCCCCTCCCCCACACATCGTTTTCGCTCCTAATCAGTTAAACTCTCCCCACACACACATACACCACCGCTTTCCCTGCAGAATGGCAACTTTGCGAAGGGCCACCGGGAAGAGGTCCAAATACTGGGCGAGCTAATCTTCGCGCAGGACGCGAAAGACGTACACAGAAGGAGTAGTTTAAAAGGGCAAGAAGAAATCCCGTGTAACTATCTCTACGTGGCTCATTATAGAGGGAGACCCGTGCTCATAAGTGGACAAACAAAAGAGAGAAAAGATCAGAACGCCTTATTCATACTATATAATTTGAGCAAATACATTTATATCATTTCGGATGACCATGTGAGTAATCTCGTTTGGGAGGCACTTAGAAGAGACGGCATGTCGGCAAGGAAGGGAAGTGGGGAAAATGGGACAGAAGAGTGCCCCCTGGGGGAAGAGAAACAAATGGGGGGTGTCAAAATCAGGGGGGACAAAATCAGCTTTGATGATATCTGCAGGGGTAGCCACAACGAAAGGGAATCCCAGGAAGAGTCCCCTTCTGATAGGAGCCACCAAAACCGGGGTGTCGACAAGGACGGACAGGCTGAGGACACAAATCGAGTGGACCATCTGAACAGGCCAAATTGTAGCAGTGGGGGGGTAGGCGGCGCGACAGACGAGCAGCCACTCAACATGCACGAAATAATCATCCTATTGAACAAAAAAGACGCGTACGCAGAGAGGATAGAAAAGGGTGGAGGAGAAGAGAATCCTCCCGGCAGTGACGAAGACGACACCACCAACCGTAACGAGCGAAACGTGAGCTCTATACTTTTGGCCCTCTTATTCTTCACCTACCTCGTCTCATCAGTGAGCAAATCATTTTATTACCTCCTGTGTATAGTAGGCAAAATAAACGCGAGACTTTTTTCGAGAAATATAAAAAACACCCTCACTTTCTTCAAAGAAAGGTTGCACATGCACTCAGAATGGCATCCCCTGTTGACTAGTTTAATGAGAAGCAGACAGAGCCCATCCGATTATGCAAAATGCAGAGAGCTTCTCCTCATTCGGGTGTGTAATTTCGTCATAGATCTTATGTTGGGCTTCTTCCTCTTTATCGTACTCTCTCACGAAATAATCGACCTGCGCTTCGCCTTCAAGAAAGCAGGCGTCTTGTATGACTCCGGAACGTTGACGTAGGCACGCGAGTGGAGAAACGCAAAGAAATGTCGAGAGGTGCGGAGAAACCCTTTGCCGGATAGCCTTCTTATGGAATGCCAATCCGAGTTTGGTTATGCTTAGCAAACTGAGGATCGCCTTATCTTCCACGTATTTTACTTCTTCTACTTATTCTGCTCCTACTTCTTCCTCTCCTTCTCACTCTTCTTATTCTTCTTCTTCCCCCCCCCTCTTTCGGACAGGGCCATACTGGGAACGCTCCTGCAGAACCCTCTGGGGTTGAAGCTTAACAACAACTTCACCTCCTTCATTGGAAGTATAATCGTCTCCATCCTGGACAAGTGGTTCGTTGACCTCGTCGCTAAGTGACCCACCAAGGGTGGCTCCCGCGTAGTAATAGAAGCACCCAAGAGGATCTACACGAACTGACATTTCACCATGGGTAATTCCCATCCCGATCTATTCACCGCCGCTTCTCCACTGCCCCTTCACCTCAGGGATTATTTCAAAAATGTGTTTCCATTAAAGAGCTCCTCGGCTGTACATCTCCTAAAGCTATCATCCCTCTGCGGGGCTTCCTTTTTTCTCTCTTTCTTTATGGACTACCTGAAGCTGATCATTGCGCACGTAGGGAGATAGGGAATGGAGACAGCGTATGGGAGGGGGAGGCCGTCTCACCTATGCCGTCCGTTTCAATCGGGTCACCACTTATCCATTGGACTGCGCCGATTGTCTCGCCCCGCATCACCGCTCCACCCCCTTTCAGGTTACTCTAATTTTCGCCTTCCTGACGAAGATTCTCTCCATTTTTCACAGCAACATGTATTCTTTGTACCTCCTGTTTAAGTAAGTCTCCGGCTGTTACTCGTAGATAGTGGCTGATTGGCTAGTCCGCTTGTTCACATCGATCACTCCACGTGTTGCTAGACAGGAATACCACTGTAAGTCACAAGTGGAAACTCCTTTCTGCGTTCTTTCTCCATTCTATGTTCTTCTTTTTTTTTTCCTTTTCTTTTCCTTGCAGTGGGAAAAAATGGAACATTTTGAAACTGCGGGTTGATACAAATTACTACACCAATGAGGAGGTCATTCTGGGTTGGTACACCGAGGGGGAAAAAGGATCTTCGGGAAAGTAGTCATTCTGTTAAGGAGTGGAAAATACCGCCCAAACGGAGGAGAAAGAAGAAGACAGTATCACAGCTTACTCCTATGTGATTGCCCGCCCTTCCCCTTCTACCACAGGCACTGTCCTCTTCACCATCCTGATTTTCCTCTACCCAAGCGTTTTTGTGCTCTTTTTAGTTTTCGGGATTATTTACCTCGTCATCAGCAGTGAGTTGAAGCGGCGATGGGGTGGATGCCCCAGAAGGGGGGGGCTCTAGATAGAGACTACACCACCACACGCATAGACCCACATGTGCACATAATATATACACATCTGAACAGACGCTCCCCCTACTCCGCCCCTCTCAGGAATCATATATTGCCTCTCCCTGTTGAAGGAAATCATTCTGTACGCCCCCTTTTATATCCTCCTTTTGAGTGACTCCCAGAATGGCTACATCAGCAAGGGGATAAAGTTCACCGTGGGTAAGTTCAAGGAGAAGGGGGGACCCAAATGGTGCCGTTACGAACTGGCGCCCTTCAGGAGTGCCTCCTGCTCATTATGCCTTCTTCTCCCGCGTCAATCGGCCGGTCTCATCCATTTTTCTGTTCCTTCCCTTGCCTCTTCAGACAAGCCAATGGTATAAGCGGCACAAGCGATGCAAGCTGTGCGAGCGACCAATGACGCTTCTCCGATTTGCGAAGTTCTTCGGGTAGATTCTCCCCTTTGCGGAACCCATATCCTCCCGTGAGAATTGCCACTTTGACCCCCCGTCTGAGTTTTTCCCCTCCTTTTCTTCCACCCTTATTAGCATAACGTGGAATGGACAGAACTGCCCAAGTCGCACTACCTCCTCCTGGAAAACGCCAATTTTACATTTTTCGACAAGATGAAATTGTTTGGAGACATTTTCGTCAACCGGGAGGGTGCAAAGTGAAGTCATATGAGATGCGGGAATTAGCAGTGGGGGAGATAATTTAGAAGAATTTACTTTTTTTTTCGTTTTTTCAGTAGTCCTAACGCAATGGTTCCAATTCTCGTGGCGCAACCTGCACAGAGTTCTGCGTCTACGATGGACTGCGGAGGTGAAGGACACTTTTTCCTCTCCCAACCGGGCTCAAACAGGTTCCTCATACGAGCAGCGGAAAAGTGACCAAATGACACATTGATGAATTTAAAAAAAGTTAAGGGAAAAACAAAAGGGGGTGAAAAGGGGTACAAATGAGGTTCCACGCCCGGTCAAACTCAAGTGGTAGAATTTTACAGAGGGAGAAAAAAAGGAAAAAGAAGAAAAAAGAAAGAAAAAAAGAAAAAAGAAAAGACGGTTTACAGAAAAATGGACAAAGGGTGTACATACACAAACGGGATGGAAACACATCCGACTTTTCTTTTTCTTCTTTTTTTCTTCCTTTTTTCTTCTTCATTCTTTCCTCTTTTTTCAACTTTCCAGCTGTCCACATGGACTAAAACGTGTTGAGGTACTCCTCCAGATTCTTCTTATACTTATCGTTTATGTTTTGTATCCCTGATTTGAGTTCCTTCTGCAAAGGGGGGAGGAAAAGGGAAGAGTCCGGAAAAAGCCAAAGTGAGGAAAAAGAATACCGAAGTAATGGAAAAATGTCGGCGAGGCGAAAGGCAGAGCCCACAATGCACAACGCACAACGGGGGAAAACGTACATAAACAATGAGCGCTCTTGTGGTGTCATAAAAGTTCAGCTTCAGGATGTTCTTCATGAAGTTAAGTTCCTTGTGACACCATTCCTTCTTCACATTGGTTATGCTGTGGTGAGAAAAAAAAAAAATAAAATAAAGAAAGGGGGGGTGAAACAGATGCACACGTGAAAGCTGCTTCAATTGACGATTGAACGGCGAGGAGACAGTTAAAGGAGGCTTCAACGAGGTGTATCCGGACACACTCAGCTGGGTTTTCCTCGCTTCCCTGCTTTGCTCCTCCCCCTTGGCGCCAATACGTGTATCCTCCCTTACGTCCTGTTCTTCTTATAGGCAGAGCTGTACTTATTCAGGATGTAGTCATTCTTGTGCACCTTTGGAGTCTCCTCCAGAATGCCGTCTTCATTGTTGGAGCTGTAGCACCGGACCGTGGTGTTCATGTGGTTACTATCCAGACTGGTGTTGTGAAATATCTTTTCCGAGCTGTTAAAATTCGCTCCAGAGGAATCCTCCACGTTGTTCTGCTCCTCATTGTTGTAACTGTAAATATGGATTATTAACTTCTTGTTGTCGTTTTTATCAATGTATAGATCGATTAGCATCAGTGGGTAGCTGAAGATGATGAGTGCTTGATTCACGTGACTGTTCGAAGGGATGCACAGCAGGAAGTTCGTGCTGTCCTCGATGTAGTAGCAGTTGAACTGAGCAGGGGAAGAAGAAAAAAAAAGGGGGGTATAGCCGTTACAGGTTAGGTTAGCGTTGCGGAAAAGTTATAAGACGGTGCAGTTACGCGAATGGGCAATAATGGGGATATCGTAGCACAATCGCAAGCAACCAAAATGGCAATCCCGCACAAACGTAAGCACACAAGACTGAGGAGACAACCGCCAGCACTGACGGCACCGCTCCAATCGGAGCAAAGTCGAATTACAATTTTGTTGCTATTCTTCAGGTAGCACTTGATGGTGTTCTTGTTCTTTATGTCGATCAGCGCCGACATGTCGTTGTAGTTAAAATCGAAGGGAATGGTATGATCCTGTTCGCTGCAGGGGGGGAAGGGGGGAGGGGATGGAAATGTCCCTTCGTTTGTTTTGTTTTGTCACGCTTCGTCTTTTTCAGTTTTGTTTTGTTTTCTTTTTTTTTATTACCTTTTCGCGAAGGAAAGAATTCTCTGCAGTTTGCTAGACACTCCGTCTAGGACGAACAGGGCCTGACAAAGTGGAAAAGAAGAGAGCGGTGAAAAGGAGGGGAAGGAATGTGCATCAGAGGGATCAACGCTTGGACAAACACGCATCCTGGTGAAGGGGTTCACGGTATCAACCCCATAAGTCACCCTCGCGCTGTCTTCATCGCCGCCGCCACTGAAGCCCTACATGCACATTCCTTCGATATATTTCAATCTGCGAAACGGGGTAGCACAGGAAGTTGTTGTCGCCGGACTCTGCAAAAAGGTGAAGAAAAATACAAAAAATAAAATAAATAAAATAAAGCAAAATAAAGCAAAATAGATAAATTAACTTAACACACAGGTGGCATCCTCGCTCGCTTGCACTCCCCCCCTGGACGACATACCATCCACGTCATTCACGATGTTTATGAGGACGGAGTCACGGCAAATGTTAATCTTCTCCTGAAAGCAGTTCTCGTATATTTTCCTTTCCTCCTGCGGGGTAGAAAAAAGAACAAGCCATGCGATGGGTGGACGAGCATATGGTGATCCGCGGCAGGGACTGGCCCAACAGGAGACCACACCGAGAGTGTTACCCAAAAGATCTGGCACACTTTGTACTCCATCTTCCCAATGATGCTCTTGATTTTGTTGGCTAGCTTTTTCTTGATCTGCAAGGCGAGGGGGAGGTGCGCATGTGGGTAGACGCTACTAAGTAACCGCGACTGAGTAGTCGTCACTACGTAGTTGCGTGTGGTTAGAGCCGCACATCCGCACAGTTTCGCATATGTTTTGTTCCACTCTGGCGGCCTCTTCACACCGCTACGTGTCGAACCTTCCGAATAAGTCCCAGCAGCGGGGACGCGAAATCGACGCACACACGCTCGTCCTCTATCATCTCAATATAGACCAATGTCAAATTGATTAGCAGCTTCAACGTTATAATTCGAAGGTACAGATTATTTATGTGGACATTTATGATGCTCCAAAAGACGTAGACAAAATTGTGATGAGATATCTTAAAAAATGGGATGACCATATCGCTGATTTTTCCATGGTACGATTTCACAAAATTTGAAACGAACTGGATGCTTAGGAGGAGGTACACGTCTGATATTTTATTCTTCATGTTGTCCTTTTCGCATTTTTTTATATTTTTTTCCTTCTGCATGTTCGTCAGCAGCAGGAAGTTTAGCAGCATGGGGTTGCTCAGCTCGTCGTACTTCATCATCGCCTCGGGGGCTGCTGTGCTGACGATCGGATTGGAGCTTTCCATAGCGGGGGTGCCTTCATCCCGTCCGCCCGGAATGCAACCCATTGACCGCTGCTCAGAGGTCGCTTCAGCGTCGTCCGAAGCCGCTTCAACTCCGTCCGAGGCCACTCCACCCCCCTTGGAAGGCTTCCCCTCCGCCATATAGTAACGGTTTACCAAATCCAGGTAAGCCATCTCCTCCTTCTTGTTATACTCAGGCAGTAAATAATCAATAGAGGAGCAATACACATCTTCAAATTCCACATCGTCAGTGGGATTCTCACTGATATTGACTTTCTTATGCGGATCAAAGAAGTAGCTGTAAAAGTAGGGATCCTTCAGATCATTGGATAAAATCTTGTGTAAAAATTGCACGTTAATGTATTCGCCAAAAATGAGAGAGTAAACGATTTTATTCAATTTCTCGTTTTTCAATATACTCAGTGATCGTATCAGAATAAAGAGAGATAAGGTGGTGTTGATTAGGTAGTTATACAGGATGGAGAAGTTCTTAAAAGAGTTAACGTAACAGAGAGGGTGAAAGAGGAGACCCAGTTTGAAGATATTATAATACACATCTGTGATGCTCATTTTGTTTTCATAATGCTGGAGGACCTTCTTTGTGAAGGAGTTAAAATTGAAGATGTAATTGTACAGGTTGCTGCTAACATTATCGTCGAAGGTGATTCTCTTTTGTAGAGTCGGGATTTCCACGTGGCACAGGTGAGTCAAGTTATGCCTCTGGACTTGTTCCCAGAAGGCACCGCCCTGCATCAGCAGCTGCGCTTCGTCTAACTCTTCCTCTCCGCCCGTGCAGGTATTCCCACCCCCAATCCCGCAACTGGAAGTATTGCCCCGTCTTTTTTTCTTGTGAAGAACCCCGTTCATCGAGGTCATCTGGATGAAAATTTTCTTCTTCTTTCTTTTTCTGAAGTAGCTGTCTTTTAGCTCATTTTCCTTGATGAACTTCCCGTCCTTTTTCTCACCATCCTTTTGCACTTCTCCCTGTGCATGCCCCTCACTGTCCAGGTCCTTCTCCTCTTTCTCTTCTTTCTCTTCCTTTCCCCCCTCGGGGGGCTTATCTTCTGCCGCCCTTTCCTTATTGGAGCTTCTCCTTCCTCTGAAGTATAGGAACTCGTAGGTGTTGTCTCCCCTCTTGGCGCTTTTCTTCGTGCTGGTTGGCGCCTCCTCCTGGGTTGGCACTTCAACCTGGGTTGTCGATTCCTCCTTGGTTGGCAACTCCTCCTTCGTTGGCGACTCCTCCTTGGTTGGCAACTCCTCCTTGGTTGGCAACTCCTCCTTGGTTGGCAACTCCTCCTTGGTTGGCGACTCCTCCTTGGTTGGCGACTCCTCCTTGGTTGACGCTTCTTGAGGCTCCGATCTCGCAACCTTCTCCATTTCGACGTTGCTCACATTTGAGTTCATGGAGGACGTATTGGAGGAAGACAAACTTTTGCAAAAGTCGAAATTCTTTGCCTTTTTTAAATTGTTATCGAATAGCTTTATAAATGGCACACGGTTAGTACCCTTTATGCTTTCTATGACTTCCTGGGGGGGGTCACCTTCGTTCAGCTTCTCTGCCTTCTCTGGCATCTCTGCCTTCTCTGGCATCTCTGCCTTCTCTGGGTGCTCCGCCTCCTCCCCCTCGCAGGGTCTGTTTTCTCTTGGATGATCAGCGAGGGGAACTTCTTCCTCTTTCGAAAGGTCATCTGTGGGGACTTCCTCTTCATTCGCCTCACTATCTGCGGGAACGTCCCCCCCCCGTGTGTCTTCTCTCCCAGCTGAAGCAGCCTTCTCCTCGCGGCTCTTCTGATTGGAGAAATAGACATAGTCTATGCTGTTGTACTTCACGGGGGTACTACAGTTTGCTTCTTGGCCTTCCTTGCGGAAGAACCCTTCCTCTTGGATGGCTGTCCCTTGGAAGTCACCCCCTTGGAAGTCACCCCCTTGGAAGTCACCCCCTTGGAAGTCACCCTCCTTTCCGTTTCCGTTACCACTTCTATTACCATTACTGTTACCACTTCCGTTACCATTACTGTTACCACTTCCGTCATCGTTACCGCTTCCGCTCTCGTTTCCCCCCCCCGAGTCGCCTTCGCAGATGCCGCCTTTCCCATACGCACTCACAGAGTCGAAGTATATAGAGCTGTGAAAGGAGCCAATCATAGGAAAGAAAAAATAAATCAACAGCTTAACCATCAGCATGTCATTTATCCTTTTCTTCTCACAGTTCAGCATGTCCTCGAAAAAGTACAACACGTCATCCACTTCGTCCAGGTAAGTATTAAACATTTTTTTCAATTTTTCCGACTCTTTTATTTTTGTGTAAATTTTATTCATCCTTATGATGTGATTGCGCAGATAGCAAACCAGGATGGTGAAGAATGCCGACCGCAGGAGGATAAGGTTTTCAATCCCCTCGTCTTCGACTGCGAGGAGAGGGGTGAATGGAGTGATCGGGGGTGGATGAAGTGATCGGGGGTGGATGAAGTGAGCGGGGATGGATGTGAGTGATATGTGGACACTCACGTGGAGCCGAATGGCAACTCCCTCGGATGAGCTGAAGCCCATATAAGCAAGAAGGAGCCATGGATTCTCGCTTCTGCTAGACTTACTCTTCAAAATGTTCAATATAATATTTTTAACGTAGGTTCGCGTGATGATGTCGTTAAACTTGTACAACCTCAGCGACTCGGTGTAGAGAGGAAATTTCATACTCTTCTTCGTGGAAGGGAGAAAAAAAAAAAAAAAAAAAAAAGCGGAAATGTGGGGGGATGTTAACGTTGGGATGGTGGAGCACATGAGGGTGCCAACGGGGCGGCGTATGCACACGAGTAATAAGAAGATGGCGTTCGTCGCGCTGCAGGTCGCCCCGCACGTCACACTGCAGATCCCTCTGCACGCCGCTCTACACATCGCCGCTTTTCTTACCTCGTTAAAGAAGAACTTGGACGTGTGATAGTTAAGGAAAAACGAAATGGACTTTATCATGGAGATGTAGTAGGGCATAATCTCATCGTCTTGATATATGAACGTCGTGTAAATTAGGTTGTTGATTTTGTTGTTGCTGAAGATGTAATCTGCCAGGGGGAGGAGGAAGAGGAACTGTAACAGTGAAGAAGTCCTTGTGAATCTTTTTTTTTTCGCTCCTTTTCGTGCTTCTCCCCATGGATAGCACCGTTGGGGGCCAAATCCTTACACAGAGAAATATCCTTTTGCAGGTTTTGTATCAGGAGGGTGAGCGACTGGTATATTTGTATCCTTATATTTTTGTTAATGTTTTGCCTCAGCAGGTATATGAAGTGGTTGAAGATGTTGTCTTCGCAGAAGTACCTTTGAGGGGGAAGGGGCACGCGGGTGAGGAGCTACATAGGGGAGCGGGTACACAGGGGGGCAGTTACACAGGGGGGCCTCTCCACATGAACACTTCGCAGGAGGAGGAGCTCTTGTCCCCCTATCGGGGACCCCTCCCGCCACGGTCTCCCCCCCTGGTTCTGTTTTTTTCCCGCTTCTCCTTACTGAAATATCTGGTCATCATATTTGTCGCCCCAAATTGTTATCTGCGTGATTTTCCGCAACAGCTCGATGAAGTTGTTTATGTTGACATTGTTCAGGTTTATCTTCACCAGCTTTTCGAAGTAGTACCTACAGGGAAGGAGGAGGCGGTGCGGACATGGTTAGGATATGCGGCGGACATGGTTCGGACATGGTGCAGACATGGTGAGGACACGATGAACACTCCGTGGGGACACCATGCGGACACGCTGCCTGAACGTGGCCACACTGTGTGCACCCCCCACTCGCCTACCTCAAGTCCTCGTGCGTATAAACCTCCTTCTCATTTTTGTTGTTCTTCAGCTTGTCGTCCAAATTATTGAAGTTGAATACATTCCACATGTTCGCAACGGGAAAAAAAGGAAAAGAAAAAAAGAAAAAATTCTTCTTTTTTTTTCAATAATACGAACTTTCTAAAACGTTGTTATTCAGGCATACCCAAATTACAGGGCATGGAAAAGTCAACTTGATATGCATAATCTATGCTGTGTTGTTTATGTGCTCTTCTGGAGACATTCATGGTGAGCCAAACGTGTTTTTTTCCTTCTTCCCATTCCTTTGTGTTTGCTTCCTCGTCTTCTCACTGAACGTGGCACATGTACGTCGGAATTACATGCTATGCGCATCTGTATTCACGTTCGTAAACTATGTTTCAGGCCTTTTTTTTTTTTTACTCGCTTTTTTATTTCTGCTTGTTTTTCTGTTCCGCTTTTTCCTTTTTTTTCCTTTCCTAACAACTACACGGGGGATAGTTGCTGCGAAAAAAAAAAATTTTTTTTTTTGGCTTGCCTTGGGTTGTCCGCTCGTACATTTTGCCCCACCTTGGCGTTTTTGTCACCTGACGCGCCTCTGTGGCCCTTTTTGTGGTCCTTTCGTGGTCTTTCTCTGCCCCCCTTCTTGCCCATTTTTTTCTGCAACTCCGCGTTACAATTGTTTTCCGTTTTTACTCTTTTTTTTTTTTTTCGAAAGGATAAACACACATTTCCTTACGAGCGAGTAGCTTTCTGCTAAGGCACGTAGTCTTGGCGAATGAAAACGGAGAAAGGAGCCCCCCAAAATAACCCGAAAATAAACAAAACCTACGGCGTATGCCCTTGTACGGAATTTCAGCTGTAGCTGTTTAGGCACGGGGGCACCTGCGGGGGGGAGCTTGATCGTAACCATAGCCGTGGCCGTAGTCAGGGCAGTAATAGTGGCAGTAATCGCGCCCCTAGATGTAGAAGTAGTCGCAGCAATAATCGCAACTGCTACCACAGCGGCACCTCCAGTTGCAGCTGTTATTCTGAGAGCCCCTACCAATGAACAGGAACGCACAGAAGAAGGAGGAAGTTGTTACGGCAACCCCCCCCAATGAATCAGGTAAGCAGCTGAAAGGGAAATGCCACAGGCTCACAGCCCACATGTATAGAGGCGTGTGCGTGTGTACCTTCGCGTCAGAAGATTCCTCCGTATCGACTTCCTACCCTACGTATTCGCGAATGCGCCTCAAATGAATTCCTCCTTTTTGAACCTCTCATGACCAGGTGCAGGTGAAAAAATCAGCATTAACCCGAAAAAGAGGAACTACCAGGATTTGAAGGAAAATATGAGTAAGGACTAGCCTCTAAGTCTGGGCCCCTGCGGATGCGCCGTTTGGGCACATGTTACCATGTGTGTCTCCACGCATAACGCAACCGAGACATATTGTTTCCCCCCGCTTCCACCCCCCCCACGCAGACATAAAAAGCGTTTTGGCATTCATTCCGAGGAGCGTCCAGTTAAATGAGAAAAAAAATGCCTAAGAGACGATGAAAGGGATGGTCTTCTACATCACGGCGCTGTGTATCTTTTTGTGCAAATGTGCAGTGGGAGGCGATGGAAGGGTCGTAAACAGGAGCCCACGCGCAACTGTAATGTATGTAAAAGTCGTTTCCACTTGTCGACTCAGGAAAAGTACGCATAAAAGTACACAAAACGATAAGCAAATCAATACGCAAAAAAATGAGCTTAAAAATGAAGTCTATACAAGCGCGCTTAGCTATAATGTGCACCTCCCAAGCAGTTTAAATATTTCAAGTGTAAACTTGGATGACGGCGTCCTCCACGTTGGGAACCTCCCTCTTAGCAGCTACAACATCGTTTCAGTTGACTATGGCTATAGTTTCATGGGTAAGGGCAGCGACCAAATGGCGCGTTCGCGTCAACGTAGAAAGAGCGTCGTGCATGTGACGTCGCGCGTTGAGCTCACCACGTGAATAAATGCTTCTCCGAATGGATGCTGCGCCGAATGGATGCCGCTCCAATTGCCTACTTGGCTCCCTAGCACCTCCGTAAAACCCACTCCCCGAACGCAGGCCTGTGTGTGCGATGTAAGAACAAATATATATACGAGAAAATCACCGCAAGATATAAGCATCTAATTTACAACAAGGAGTTTGACGTACCCCTCAAGGAAAATGTCATTCTGTTTTATGCCCTGTACTTTAATGGCTACATTTATAATTTTTTTTCCTTTTTCCATTACCTGTTTGAATGCATATATGACAGCAATGTGATCGTTCTCATCGGATGCAACGGGTAACCGAGCGCACGAGAGGGAGGAGTCTGCTGCGCCAGTTCCAGCATGTATGAACTGGCGCACAGTTTACCTGATCAGATTTCTTTGTGCACGGAGATAAGGATGCCGTTTCTAACGTGTCGTGTAGGGGTCACATGGAATGCCCATTCGTTCAAGTGCTGCCGAAGCACACTTGCATATACCACACTAATATATACCCATACACACATTCACATACGCGTGGGAGGAATCTTTTACTTTTACAGACCGCACATGAACATTCTGGCAAGCGATATGGGAAGACACCTGTGCTATTTTATGAACGAGGTGAATGGCGAGAGAAAATATCCCCTGGAGAACGGCGCAAGAAGAATTCCCTTCGAAGTGAAAAACGAATTGATCACATTCAAAAATAGCAATATTTATAAAAAACAACAGAATCATTTTGTGGAAAAATATCGTATCATGTTGAGCAAAGAAAATCCAAAGGTGGAAAACAAAACGGACACTTATTTAAACTTCTCATTAAAAAATATGGTGACCAAAGTGAAGGATCAAAATAATACTTTATTTTCAAAATTTTACAACAAAAATTGTGCAGGAAGAAAGGATGCCCCATCTGCTTGCTATCTGCTGGACTACTTTTGTAACTACTATGAGAGTAGTGGCAGTTTTTTTCTGTTGCCCTCCAGGAATGTCAATTATGTATACCATGTAAAGAAGTGAACCCCGGAGTATAGCGTTCTCGCTGCGTGTCGAGTATCTGCCCCCATGTGGAGGGAGAGTCATTTACACACGAATGTGCAGCATGTGCGAATGTGTACACCTCTACGTATGATCCACGCTTGTACATAGACTATGCATATGCGCCATTGCATAAATACGTTGTAGACCACTTCGGATGCGCGATATTCCAATTGGTGTAAAATTATGCCCCACGGCAATTTTATTTTTTCGCCTCTTCGTACAGGTGACAAAAATTTGAAGCGTCATCCAGCAGGTGCCAGTGTCGCCTTTTTATTCGTTCGTTAGGCTCAGCTGCCTAGACGCTGGCTAGCTCGTTTATTTTTATTTATTTGTTTTTTTTTTTTTTTGCAAATTTTTTTTTGAAATGGCTGACTTGTTCATATTTTTTTCTTTGCAACATTTTTGATTTCCCCTTTTTTTGGGTAGCAAAGGGAAGATTTGCTTTTAATTTTTTTTTTGTAAAGTATATGTGAAGTTTCTCTATGCAAGCTGAGAATTTGCCGCGTCACGCGGGGGTAACATATGTTACATAAAGATGCGCCACTACTATCGTCACTTTGCTACTACCGTGCGAGTGAGTTGTTTAAACCTCGTTTTTGTCAAAGGAGAAACTGCACTTTGGAAAGAAGAAAAAAAAAATAAACAAGGATGACGTAGCTCCCTAACCTGTTCATACAATTTTGAAAAAAAAAAAAGAAAAGAAACAGGCAGCAGGGGTGGAAAATGCTAAGACGGCAAAAAGAAGGTACATCGTTTTCACGCCCTTTTTGAAGTGAGGCGACGGAATATATTATCAGTCATATGCCCTTGGATCGCAGCCCCCCGTCCGCATAGTTCTGCCTCACCCAAAGCTACAATGACAAAATGGTAGAAATCAACGAAATTGAGTTTATCGAAGAACCGGAGTACTTCAAACTCCAACATGGGTCTTGCTTCTGCATGGTGGAGGAGGAAAAGAAACGAAAGGAAAACTTCTCCATCGAGGAAAAAAAACTAGCGAACAGCAATTTCACGATAAGCAATGCTAAGCAGAAGGGCCTCTACGTTTTTAATAAAAATTTAAACGTTTTTTCCCTATCGGACTTTCTGTACAAAATTGACAATGAAGGCAGCAAGGACAGCAGTGACAAAATAAACATAAAATCGCAGCCCTTCGGGGAAAATGTCCTCTTAATTGAGAACAACAAGACGGACACGGAGGCCTTTTTGTACACCGACCAGCAGAATATTTACCTGTTTGACTATGGCAGCGAGAAGGTCAAGCTCCACTGCCGGGTGGACATCCCGGTGCGGGGGTTCAAGCATATAGGTATACAGCATACGGGGCGTTGCAGCGTTGCCATATGCCCCCTTGCGCTTACACATAACATTTGAGTGTATGCCCCCCTGCGCTTACCTGTAACGTTTGAATAATGCTCCGCTGCACACTTCTTTGTCCCTCCCTCTCCCTCTAAGATGACCACCTGTTCCTCGTTCTGAGCGCCGACGAACGAGTGCACCTCATGAAGAACAAGCAACTGTACGAGTGCCAAGAGTGGACAGACCCAGTAAACAACATTGATGAGAAAAACGGAGTGTTCCTCTTCACGTACTCAAATAAAGAAGTGTTCATTTTGAAGGACAGTCAAAAAAGTAACACATACGACTTGAGGAACATAAGTGAAGAA
The DNA here is from genome assembly GCF_000524495.1 of Plasmodium inui San Antonio 1. Taxonomy (NCBI): domain Eukaryota; phylum Apicomplexa; class Aconoidasida; order Haemosporida; family Plasmodiidae; genus Plasmodium; species Plasmodium inui. The sequence goes on from NW_008481837.1 coordinate 321,252, forward strand.
ATTGACATTTGCCATGAGAAATGCAATATAATGTGCGCAAAAATTTTAGAAGCCAAAAAAAACATGAGGACAGTCTTTCTCATGGTTTTGTACAAATACGAGGACGAACTAACCACCATTATGTATGACTTGCACATAGAGCAAGACAAAATAAAGAGAGTCACATACTCCACTAATGATTTTGATTTCCAGAATTTTGAAAACAATTTTGTCAAATGTATTTACATAAGCGAATGGCAGACGGTTGTAGCCATTTCCTCCGAGTCTTGCGAGGCGGTTGTTTACACCAGAAATGGGAACATGACTTGGGAGGGAAGCGCTTCTGATCCAATGATGTCACAGCCAAAAGCGGAAGAGTCGGACAACTACAGTGGGTTAAAATTCTTGAGCGTAATGGAAGGATACAAAATAAACACGCGAGAGTCGGAAACTTTTTTTCTCTCCCTTTTTATGTATAGCAAATACGAAGACAAAATCTATCGAAAGAGTAAAATAGGGAATGTCCCATTTTTGAAAAATCCCTGTGTCTTCTTTGCCCTCCAAGATAACCACAAAATTGTAGTAGAATATTTAGACAAGTACAAATTGGTAGACATCACGGATTTTGGTACCAGTGGGGTGGAGGAGGGAGATTCGAATGAATGCGGAATGAAAGAAGTGACTGTCCTTCCAGATTTGAAACAGGACGTGATAGAGGTGCACGAACCGCTCTCCTCCAATGTGTTTAATATATTCAAACTCAAGGAGAGGGTCCCCCTGAATAGAGTGGATCCAACCAAAGGGAAAGAAGCCAATGTGGAGACCAAAAAGGAAAGCTTCTTTGACCTTTTTCGCAGTAAGGTTAAGCTCACTGAGGAGAAAGCGGTGGATGGTAGTGTCAAAGGTACCGATAAGGAGGTACCTCCAGGGAAGGAAGCCACATGTGTCGTGGGGGAGCGAAGTGGCGTAAATGTCGAGATGGACGAAGGCTGTAGTAAAGAACCCCCTGTGCATGGTGACTCCTCCCATGCGAAGGATCGAAAGAACCAACTTGCCAAAGAACGGCAGCATCTGTACCGATGCATCCGAAGGAGCCCCAAAGTGTACGAAGATGAAAGCTTCATTGTGAACGAGGTACCCGAGGGGTTCAACAAGTTAATAAAAAGTGGAATCTACTTCTGTGAAGAATTTTTGAATCACTTGAATGTGCATTCCATAGAGAAAAGGAAAGGTACCAAAGTGGGTTCAAGGAAGAAGGAGTGCTATTACGACAAAGGGGTCGACAAAATTGTGTTCTTACGTGACAGTGCCATCGGGGAGGAGATAGACGAAGCGAATGTAGAAGACGATGAAGAGGGAAAGAAAAAAAAAAAAAAAATGCCAAAAAGGAGCAGCAGAAATGAATTTCACCACCATTTCCATTGCGAAGATTTTGACTTTTACAAACACAAGAAATTATCCGACCGTCAGTGCGAGAGGATTGTAAGAAAAATTCAGCGTAAGCAGGGTTTCCTGCGCGACATAAAAGGGATCTTCTTCAATGAGGAGGCAAACCCAAACGATGAAGGGAAGCGAAATGACCAATCTGAAAAGACTACCCTCCCCCCTCACAAAGACGAAACAACGAAAGATCCATTCAATAGGGACATTCAAATTCATATTTCAAATGAGGAGAGGAGCAAATTTTATCAACAATTAGATTCCTACTTTTCTAAAAGGAAACTCCTAAAAGTGAGGAAAGAAATTTTTAACGACTTAAAAAATGACCACCTTCAAAGCGGACACATCTTCGAAACGGTCCTCTACAACCTATTCAAGCAAGGTGGAATGAAACACTGTGAAGCGTTTATTTATTTTGTCTTAAAAAATCTGGACGTCAAGATATTCTCCAGTTCACTCTTCTTACTCGAGTTGTATTTTGTACATCTTCTCTACCCCTACTTCAACAAGAACAGAACAAATGCACTTAATGCGCTTCCATCTTATGGACAGAAAAGTGCACCAAGCATAAAGCATCCTTCGTTAAAAGACCTTTTAGGCCCCCCCAATAGTGGAGCCAACCGCTTAAGTCCTAACCTCAGTTATTGCGACAAGGAGGTGCCACCCCTGGAAAGCGAGTACAGCACAGATGATATATCAGAAGATGACCTATTAAAGAAAATAAAAAATGAGAAAGACTTTTCCAAAAAGAATGAGTACCTTGCGAAGGTGATTCCCTTGTTTAATGAACCCCCCAGCAGGGAAAGCCAATCCACTTCGTTCCATTTGGTGCACGCTGGAATCCACTTTGCGAACAAGAGGTTGTGCCACGCCCTTTCGCAGAAGCTCTTCCCGATTATGGTGGATAACAGCTTGAATAAGATGGACGACGAGTTGGGGCTAATCAAGAACTACCTCTTCGACGCCGTATTGGGAAGCAGCTAGGGGGGGGGAGACTCCAAGAAGGGAGAGACCCTCATAGGAGCACCACGTTATATGCGTGACACGGGTGTGTGTTATTTTCCCACTTTTTTTGTGCCCAATTTTTTGTCCTCGCTTTTCCTTCTTCCTGGCGAAGCCCTCATTTCGCCCAACCGACTCGTGCGACAGGTGAATTTGCCCCATATTACCGCTTCTTTCGTGTCTCCCCCGATCGCTACCATTGACCGCTCCCTTGCAGCCATTTTACAGCTCCCCCTTGGAGCCACCTCTTCAGACTTCGTATGGCCGAAAAGCTATTTCCGCCATCTTTAAAAAAGGGATTTTAAAAAAAATTAATTCGAACGGTAGTTTATTTGCAAATGGGTACACGTATTGAAAAGTAAAGCTTGCACAAAAAAAAAAAAAAAAAAAAAAAAAAAAAAAAAAAAAAAAAAAGGCGCTAGAGAAGGAGAGGCGAAAAAACGTCAGATGAGATGGGCGTCGGGCTGTAGACCACACATTGACGGCCATTCTGATAACATACCGATTTACCCCCTCCCTTCTCAAACCGCTTGACTGATCAAACTGCTCGGCTGACCAAATTGCTTGACTGCTCAACTGCTCACACTGCACTGTTGTGGTTGTTCCCCTTGTCCACCCCACCGCATGGTAAAAGATGCCGACACAGTTGGAAGAGCTCTTCCTTCGACTCGATGACATCCCTTTTTCTCTTCACAAAAATTTCTTTGTACCTTTTACCTATGCTAAAGTAATTTCTGTATGTCTTCCGATTTGTCTTACTATTGTGATTTTTCAATGACTCCGCGGCAAAGTAAACCAGCTGCGGGCTCTCCGCGCAGAGCTTCAGTATGCGATCCATTCGTTTTATGTTCTGAGGGATGTGGAAAAGGGAGTTACGGGAAGTAGGGGCAGATATGGGAAAATCAAACCAAGCGTTCAGACGCAGGGGCGCGGCCCAACGGGAGAGACGGGGTAGGGCGCCGCCCTACACCGCGTCCGCATACCCACGGGGGTACACCCCTCTCTTACCGTCAAAATGTTATTGCCCATGAACATGTTGGCTTGGAGTGCCAAGACGATGCACAGCAGTTCCGGCAGGCACATCTTAAAAAGTTTCTGCGAAGGGGGAGAAATGCACAAATGGAGGGGCCCATAAACGCGGGCATACACACACGTGTGTACAGAAGCGTGCATTCACATGCATACCAACGGGATGCTCCTTACCTGACCAATCCACGCCAGCTGCGCAGCGGAGTTTTTACTTAGCCACGTCGAAATTTGCACTAGGATGTGATAAGCGTTTTTTGTGTCCACCGGGTGTGGCCCGCTCGTCTGCACGGTGCAGTCATCCCCGTTCTGCTTCAACCTTCCATCACGGACGCGCAAGTTGGTCCCCCTTTTTTTCAAAATTGACCTCTTGAAATTTTCGTAGCGGCCGGGCAGGCACTCACTAAGGTAGCCATTGGGGGAGTCATTGAGGTCGCCATCGGGGTAGTCATGCGTTTTTTCCATTACGACGTCAGAGAGACAGTCCCGATCCGGCTGATTGCTCCACTGGTGGTCCTGCCAACAATCCGTGGGTGAATCTTTGGAGCTGTCTCCTACGTGTGATTCCTCTCCCTGGGAACACAATTTACCTGCGCGCTGAACACCGTAGGGAACTTTTTTATCCGTTTGTAACTCCACCCCGGATGAGAAGCCCTCGCTGCCGTGGCTTCCCTTGTTGGCCCTGTCACTAACATAGTTAACGTAGTACATGTGCATAGGTGCAGACAGCCCCATACGACTACAACTCACGGGTTCTTTTGTTTTCTTCTTTTTCTTCCTTCTTCGTTTTGCATCATTTCTGCCTTTCCCTTTGGAAAAATCGTACCCATTTATAACTCTGTAATGCTTGCGCAAAATTTTGCAGTTAAATAATGATCGCACGTAGGGGTAATGATGCTTCGGCTTGCTCATTGCAGGAGGGTCTTTATTGGTTCGCCTTCCCCGCGCGAGTCGGTTTAACTTGGCCGGGGAGATAAACAAATCTGCGCATATTATGATGCATACCGAGAGGGTGTACTGTATCTGTATGCTCAGAACAAGCGCGTGAAGGTAGAACATGTCGTCGTTGTTTTGTCCTTCCTCGTCCCAGTTAGTTTTCCCCCGGTAAGGACTAACGTAGGGACTACTCTCCCCACGCAAGTACAACCCAGGGGAAGCCCACTCCGAGGCTGCGCGACCTCCCGCAGGGGATCCACCCATCGCATCGCCAAAAGGAGAGCCCGAAAATAGGTTCTCTCCACCATCGCCGCTTAGAAAGCTGTTTGAAGCCCCATGGTAAGGCAACTCGTTGAGAAGCGTCATTCCCATCTTCCCCACATCTCCATTTGCATGTTCCGATGGGAGATAACTCGTCACTACCTCCCTCTCTTTAATATGAATGCCCAAATATTTCGAAGCGACCAACAACTGCTGCGCAGTTTTGAAATGCAAAATGGACGCGTGATCGTAATAGCCCTTGTACAGCTTAACACAGAGACAATAAAGAGACAAAACAACCCTATGCAGTTGCTGCATTTTACTCATCACTTTTTTTGTGATTACTTTTTCCTTCTTCTTTTTGAGCAGTATTTTTACATTCTTATTATTAAAAAGAATCAGCTTGACGATATTTTTTTTTTTCAGCAAGAACGGAATCAGGCGGTTGTATTTTCTAATCAAGAAATTGATCCATTTGTCGTATAGGTAGCATTTGTTCATGGTGTGCGCATGCAGAGTTGTTCGTTCGCACCTGCGGATGGCAGCTGCTCTGCTTTGCTCGATGCAGGAGGCTTCGACCGGTTTGCCACATGAGGGGTTGCCACAGGAGCGGTTCGCATCTGACGGGTTGCCACCTAACCGGTGGCTGCCTAACCCGTGGTTTCCTAACTGGGTGCCATGTTCCCGCTTCCGTTGCCCCCCATTTCGCAGAAACTCCCGCGAGAACTGCTTCAGCACGCTCTGCGCGCAGGTGTACTCATTCAGGAATATCAAAATGTGCGCGGCGTACGATACGCACCGCTGCTTGTACGTCAGCAAGGAAGCGGCACGCATCTCCATGTTCCACTCGCTTACACGCGTCACCCTCTCGCTGTCCCTCTCCCCCTCCTCCAGTTCACTAAAAATAGAAATCCACTTTAGCAGCTCATGCAAAATCTCCTTCAGCTCAAATTTGTAATATAAAATGCAAAAGTAAAAGTTGGCGATTTCCCATGCCATCAGTAGGAAGTTGTCGTCTTGAAACTTTCTCCTTCTTCCCCCCTCAGATGGGGGACTCGTACCCTCGGAAGAAATTTGGCCCCTCTGCATCTCCTTCACCATGTTAAACACAAAGGCATAGTTCCCTTTTATGAACTGGAAAATCTCATCATAGGAACAACCCAGAAAAAATTTGCAATTTATCGTTATCTGAATGTATTGAAGATACACCTGGTTCTTGTCTAGCCAAATGGAATTTACGTCACTCTCCATGATCTTACAAAACAAGTTTTTTTCTTTGAATTTTTTTTTTAACCTCCTCATGGAGCTAGCCAAATTTACGTACTGCTTTTCATATTCTTCATGCCACTGTATGTCGTATATTTTTAATCTACGCTTTAGCTGTCTAATCCAGTGATCGGTCTGATCCTCCATCGCAGCACTAGAGCGCCTTCCCAATTGGTCATTCACCCCCCTCTCGTAGTTATTGCTACCATCCATGTGCTGGTTCAGAAGTACCATCACTTGGCTTGGACTAGAATAGCCTCTTCCCAGATCCCACTTTTCATTCGTAGAGCCATTCAAAAAAGGTATCCCCGTTGATCCTTTTCCATTTTCCGTTTTGCTACTACCCATGTAGTTTGGAAAATATTTTTTTTTCTTCAAATGAAGAAAAGACGGAATTTCCTCCATTGACTGGTATACATGATAAATGCACTCGACTGCAGTTAAGAAGTGGGAGGTTAGCCTATCCTTCGAGTGGTCCCTTTTTTCGAGCTTACAGAGGATTCTATGTTTACGCAAGTTTTCCTTGTCTAGCTCTCCCTTCGGGAGCCACTCGTGGGACCCCAAACCGTTGGGTGCTTCTTCCATGGATGTCTCCAGAGGGGGCCCTTCTACCGTTGTGCCCCTTCTTCTGTCACCACCAAGGCCAACTACTCCGACTACGTCTTCTTCACCATTTGGTGTAATTCCCTCCTTGGACCCGAACGTCGCCCAGTATCTCCTCAACACGGAGCAATTCCGCCTCTGCAATGCGGAAAATCTCTTCACGTTTTTGCTAATCGTTTCTATCTTTGCATAGTTGGCATTCAGATTGTCGTCGCGCAACAGGCTATTTTTCTCCAGGCCTATATTATACAGGAGATTGTTCAGCTCGTAAAAGTTCTGGGAAAAGATCCTTTCCACCCAAATCCACACGTTATAGTAGTTGTCATAGATCCTCTGGGGCGGGGGCACCACGGCGCGCACGTTCGCAGGGAAGGAAGCGCTAGCGGTAGCGTCTAGTTCGCTGCCCAAGTCGTCGCAGACTTCACCGCAGACCTCGCCGCTTCCGCTAACCACACCGCTTCCTCCAGTGTGCGCCCGCACGGACAAGCCGATGAATCTCTTCTGCGCGAAGTTTAGAAACACGCGGAAAAACTTCCTAATGATTAGCACATTCTCCACGGAGTACTCCCCAAACGCATACACCAAGTTGAAGATCTCGATAACAATATGGCACAACATTTTTTCTAAGTGGCTCCTAGTATGGTACTGCACAATGGAGTCAATTTTTTTACTCCTAAAGAGGAAGAATCTTTCCCCTTTATTATCCTCCTGTTGGTTCTCACTCTCCGTTTTGGGAATGTCCTTCGCATGCCACGCGTCAAGACAACTACTCCTTGGACGCATCGAGTGGTTCTCCACTTTAGTGATGCATTTGGCTGTCCTCAGAATGCTCAGCCTCCGCTTCACATTCTTCTCGTACGTCATTCTTCTCCTCTTCGTTCGCTCACAGAGGTATTCCTCTTCACTTCGTTTTCTCTGGTGCAGGGATTCGGAAAATCGCTGCTTTTTTGAGGTATAATTGGAGTGGTTACTAGGCCTCCTTTGGCTACCTCCCCTAGTTTGTCGGCTGCTAAGATTGCTTTGCTGATCACCTTCCCCAGTTTGGCGGCTGATAAGACTCCTTTCATGGTGATCTTCCCTGCTTTGGAGGCCCCCCCTGATTTCATTCCTCACGCGACACAGCTTCCTCTTTCTCCTTCTCCGCCTCTCCTCCTCGACCCCCCGTTCACGGGCTCTCTTTCGAAACAAGTCCAAATAGTATACAAGGTTGTTCCTTTCGACATACTCACTCAAGTTTTGGCTCACGGTGATGTACGAAGCCAAGGCCAGGAAAATCACATCCAGAATTGTCATTTCTTTACCCACGTGGTCATTCTTTAAGTACTCACACCGGGATTTCATCGCACTGGAGGATAACTCTCCATTCCCAGAGGTCAATATTTTGCAAAAAAACTCGTGCTCAAACATCAAGATGGGGGTTCCATTTTTCTCTGAATTAATTATAGACGAATTCAGCAGAATGGCAATACAGAATTTTTCGAATAAAACACAGCTGTGAAAAAAGCACTTCCATTTGTTATGGGTAAAAATGTAGCATACTATTTGGGAGACGATTATTAGTATGGCTATGTCTAAGAGGGGCCAATCTGATGGGCAGTTGTCGACAATTTGCTGCATGTAATGAGACACTTTTTTTTCCCTCTGCTTCGGTGCACCAGATGCACTACACACAGAACTATTCTTCGGCTCGTCTGCTCGGTTCGGCGGGACTGCTCCGTTCGGCTCGACTGCTAGGCTCGCCTCATCTACTCGGCTCAGCTCATCTGCTGGGTTCGCATCTCCTCCGCCGAGGGGGGAAAAATCGGCGCACGTGCTCGTGTCACTCCTCTCCACGTCTACGAACTGCATGTATAACTCCTCCTCCTTCTCGAAAATTAAGAGCATCAACTTTTGGGCCAGCTCGAAATTATCGTTGTCTATTATCTGCAGGATCAGGCCCATCCACTCGTGTTCACGGAAGACGGATTCCGCATGCTTAGAGGCGGG
>NW_008481837.1:329916-350755 GCF_000524495.1 Plasmodium inui San Antonio 1
GGGGATGACGATTCTACCACTTCTTCAACCGGGGATGACGATTCTACCACTTCTTCAACCGGGGATGACGATTCTACCACTTCTTCAACCGGGGGCGACGCTTCTACCACTTCTTCCACCTGGGACATAACTACACCACACACCTCCCCCTTTTTTAACTCTTTTCCTTTCCCCTTTCTGCGGCCCTCACCGCCCCTGGACATCCTCACCCTGCACGTCAACCCTCCCGGGGAACGACTCTTGACGAGTGAACTTGGCTGCGTTTTTTTTTTCTTCAAAAGGCGATTGGGGGTGGCAACATTTATCAGCAGTTTACCAATTTTCCTTTTTTTCCCACTGCACAATTGATCGGCGACGCCTTCGTTGGAAGAAGCGTTTCCCTGCTCAGCACCCGGATATGCTTCCCCCCCTAAAATGATCCCTTCACATGAGAAGCCCCTCTCTGCATGTGTACCAGCCTGTTCGTTCTTTCCTCCATCGCTCGCCACTTTTCTTTCCTTCACCTTGCGATGATGTAATCTGAGATTGTAATTCCTCTTGTACTTGGAGCAGAAATTATACATGTTATTTTTCCTCACCATTTTGTGCCTCCTTCGAGGGAAATACTTCCCACAGGGCAGGGCTGCACATATTTGGACTGCCTTAAAATGGCTTCCCCTCTTACTGCCTTGTTCGTCTCCACAAATGGCGCTATTATTTTCACGTGCACCTCTTTTTTCCCTCCCAAGTTCTGGCGGTGTGTTATTACCCTCTCTTAAGCTAGATGGGAGTCGCTTTGCGCGGTGTGTTTCAGGTGACTCAGCTCCTCCACTGCACTCCTTACGGGGGGTTAGCAGCACTTTATCTTTGCCGCTACGTTGGGAGTATGATCTTTCTTCGTGCTCTCCCTCCAGTATCATCCTTTCTTCCTGCTCCCCCTCCAGCATCATCCCTTCTTGGTCGCTCATTTCCCCCCCTCTTATAATAGCTTCCCCCGTTTTGCTCCCGTCCTTCAAGTTGCAACTTCCCACAGGATCGTGCGAAACGGCCAATTTGCTCACCTGTCCAGTATTCTCCTGTGTCGAGATATTTTCATCATTTTTTACGCTTTGGTTAGTTACGCAATTTTTAGAAGCAGCTCCTCCCCATTCGACTTCGAATCCATCCTCTTGGCTTTTGCTCTTTAAGTAAATTTTGACATTCTCAGTAATGACGTCTTCATCCTCGGATTCTACTCTTATGCATACATAATGGCTTTTTTTGCTTTGCCCTATTTCGGCTACTCCCTCATTCTCCTCATGGTAATTATTGCCTTGTTGTTCTTCTTCTTCTTCAATTATGATGTGACGACTATCACCTCGAATGAGGACATCCCCGTTTTGTTCTTCCTTTACGGGTATGTTATCTTCCCCGTTCATTTGTACATGGCTGCTGACATTGTCCGATGAGGGATCCTTGCGGAGATTCTCCTCCTTCACGAGGGTGATGAACTCACTGTCTGAATCGTCTACCTTATCGTTCTCACTTCTAAGGGCATTTATCGCTTCATCCCTGACTGTTTCTTCGGCGGTGCAAAATTGGGCCACTTCTCTCCCTAGCAGGGTGAGCAGCCCGTCCGGCTGATTGTTTACTCGTACATGGTTCGCGCTGCTTTTTTCTGTATCGTTGTTAACAAGTGCATCATCTTCCAAGATGTCACTCTGTGCCGTGGGAGAGGAACCACTTTTATCAGCTTCGTCCGGTTCAGCTTTGTCCGGTTCAGCTTTGTCCGGTTCAGCTTTGTCTGGTTCAGCTTTGTCCGTTTCAGCTTTGTCTGGTTCAGCTTTGTCCGGTTCAGCTTTGTCCGGTTGAGCTTTGTCCGGTTCAGCTTCATTCGGTTGTGCTTCGTCCGGTTCATCTTTATCCGGTTCAGCTTCGTCCAGTTCAGCTCCCTCCAGTTTGACTTCCACCACCTCACTGTTTGGTCCCCCCTTCTGTGTATCCACTTTTTCCACCTCATAGGCAGGCTCTTCTCCGGGAAAGACACATTCCGCCAGCTTGTAGGGAGGGCCATTTTCTATTTTCACGCACTGCGCGCTTAAATTGTCACCGTTGTAGATATTATCGACATGATGCTGATCCTCCCGCTGAGTTACCAAAATGGGGGTAACACAGCTAGGCGTCTCCTCTCCATAGTCCAAATTTTTCTTTAACACCATCATGGTGGTGTCGTTAAAATCTTCATATAAATCTGTTTCGCGGTACTTCGTCTGTGCCGAGTTGACTGTTGATGAGTCGTAATATACCTCGTCCTTTGTGACTACTCCATCTGGTGTATGCTTTGCGGGGTTGGCACTTTTTTTTATTTCTCCTTCGGGAAGTGCTTCCCCCGTTTGTCGATTCATCACGTCGCTTTGGTCAGGCCCCTCAAGTGGCGCTCCCCTCGCTGATTGTTCCCCCTTGCCACTACTTTGCTCCCCCTTGACAACATAATTGGGGAGGGACCCATTCTCATCATCAAGATGACCCCCCACACATTCGTCTCCTTCCGAGGCATACCTACTTTTACACTTCACACCATGATTCGCAGGGCCCACTTTCTCAATATTATCTACTTGGAAAAAACGTTTGTTCCCCATACTTCTATCTAATTTGTATCCCGTTTTAAGATCCATCCCTTTTTTTACCTGACCCTTAGCTACACTATCAGACAGTTTAAGTGTCCTACTTTGCACTGAACATTCCTTATTTACCATGGTAGAATTCATCGTGCTGGATCGTCTAGGCATATGCAGAGGGGATGGTTCATTATTTCCTCCCATCCGTTTATGTAGTCCCCATTTTTCTGTACCTTGCTTCGACGCAGGATTATTCCTATATTTAGCTTCCCCTTTTGGTGAAGTTTGCTTAATCGGTCTTCCATTTTTTAGAGCCGAATTCGCCACCCCGTCTATTTTATTCCTTTGAAAGGGGAACATTTTAGAGGCCATTTCATTCTTATAATTTGCATTGCTCGGCGAGACATCATTATGAGAAGCTTTTCCATCCTCTTTGCTACTCCATTCCGTTTTGTCAGGAGCTTGCGCGTGGTTAATAGAGTTGATCATCTTCGGTGTATGATTTGGCTGATAGGCTAATTTTTTTTTTTCGTTTCCCTCCCCATTTAGTTTATAAAGGGAGAGGTGTCCATTTGTCCTTACGCTGTTCTTTCTTAACACTGAGTTTCTGTTTCTAACCGCTGTAGAGTACCTCCTCATAATTTGCTGCTTCGTTTCTAACGGGTTCTCCCCTTTCATGTGGGAGCTAATCGCTTTGGCACTATTCGCACTGACTGGCGACGAATATTTGATCACGCGTTTTGTCTTATCTCCATGTGTAAAGCCCTTTTGATTTAAAATTGTCTCCCTTCTGAGTAAGTCCCGGTGTCCACTTCTGTTCAGCATATTCGTTGCTGTTGGCGTTTTCGTCGTCCTTGGTGTTATCCCTGGCGTTATCCTCGGCGTTGTTCTTAACGGTGCCGCTAGTTCCGGTGTGCGGTCCCCCTTGTCAGGATTCATGATGGTGTCAATTAATGTCTTTTTTAAGTTTTTTTGAAAGCTATCATTTTGCAGAAAATTTGGGGTGGTACTTCTGCCTATGTATTTTTCTCTGTTGTGTGTGGTCCTCGAGGTGAAGACGTTTTGCTTATTCGGGATTTTTTCATTTTTTTTTATTCCCAATATGAACGGTTTGGTTGCTAGCGCTGTGCCTCTGTTAGTTGGGGAGGGGACTCTTCTAATAAGCGATTGTCCCTTCCCACTTAGTGCGCTTGGTCTACTAATTGAAGACGCCGCATCATTGCATGCTTTCTCCTTCACTGCTTCGCTACTTCTGTTGGTTCTGCTCTGGTCCCCGTGGCTGACCTTTTGTGCGATTCGATTGTTCTCATTTGTTGGAGTTCCCCTTCCGCTTAGCTGTCTCTTACCTCCATCTGACTGATCGGGGATGTGTTTTGCCACATCCTTCAGACTCACCTTTGAGTTATCATTTTTGGCATTATTTTTGTCATCATTTTTGTCATCATTTTTGGCATCATTTTTGGCATCATTTCTGGCAACATCCTTGTGGACATTTTTTAAGTTTATCCATGTTTTTCTAACGGAGGACTTATCTTCATGGTTGCTTCTAACCCAGTTGGAGGTGCTTCCCTTTTTTTCAGTACCCCTTGGCACCGGTTTCGCATCTGGTGATGGCCCATTGGTGTCAGGAAATTCTACACTTTTGCTCAGAGCTACACTGGTGTTCTTATCTTTTCTCAGATCTACATTGGTGTTCTTATCTTTTCTCAGAGCTGCATTACTATTCTGACCCCTGTTCTTTACTTCACCTGCCATTTTTTTCTCGTCTTCTCTAACGTCTTGGTTGTTTTTCCTTCCCAGTATGGATTTCCTATTAATTATATTACTGATAACATTTCTTACGTTATTTTTTATCAAATTCATGTACCCCCTATTTGTATTGTTCTCCAAGGTGTGTGCAGTATTCATTGCGGGGGGTCCACTTCTGTGGTCAGCACAATTTTGCTGGGAGGAACCATTTGGCATATCGTCAAAATTTGGTGCACACTTCAGTTCGTTGTTTCCATCCTTCCGGTGGGGAACCTCAGTTTTTCCTTTCTCGCTTCTAAATTGTGATGTGGTGAGGTTTTTAAACGAAGCGGCATCGTCCTTAGGGGCATTTTCACAGCTCAACAATTTGTTGTCATTAAAAATTATCTTTTGAAGTGAAAAGGGGCTCATTTTATGTTCGACTCATTGGTCTCGTCGTTTTGTGCATATAAATATACATATATTTGTATACACCTCGATTGCGCAACTTGGCAAGTGTGACAACGGTGTGGTGATTTTTCTTCACATGTGACTGATCATGGGCAGGTGTGCATGCAAGCGGGGATTTCTCCAGTTCTGTTCCCTCGTCTTTCTTTCCTTTTTTTTTTCATGTGCATAAATATTGATGGCGCATTATTCATAGCAGGAGCAAATCCAGCATTCTTCAGAAGGTCAACAATATCAATATTAAAACTGATTCCAGTAACATTAGTGCAATGATTCGGTTCTCTACGACAAAGCGACGTCGCGTGGGCAATATGAAGCATGAAACACCCCTTGTAGGTTCACAAAAAAGAAAAAAATATAAATAAATGAAGTAAAAAATGGTGTATACTTCTCATAACGGGCTTAAAAAGCTCTCTCTTCGACGATATTGTGTCCTCAGCTCATCATGTGAATGGTACAGAAATTCGCTTTATCCCTAAGTGCACAAAGGGCTACTCTTTCTCAGACTTTTTAGGCATGCTGATTAGTCTCAAATCAGCAATTTCGTCAAATAAGACATAGCATGCAGTGTAATCTTTTTTAAAAAAGATAAGCAAACTGTAGGAGAAAAAAAAATAAAGTAAAATAAAAGTTCAAAAGGACTCAACGAAGACGTTTTAAAAATTGCAAAAATAGACAATTCAAAAGTGCTAGTTTTACGTTTAAGTATGCTTCTAATCAAAGGGGAAAAAATTTTGAAAAAATTGTCACTTCTGCATCCTATCGGAGGGGAAGCTTAACTGCTGCTGCGTGATAACATGGAAGGAACACATCTCCAGGTAATCTCCAGTTATCTCAGTGCGAGGCACGCGCGCAGAAAAACGGCGCATCGCGGAAATGACAAACGTCGAAATGGTAACCGCGGAAATGATGAGCGCAAAGCTGGTCGAAGGGCTGCCTCTCCCTTAAACTTCCCATCCCAAATGAAGAACAACAAAATTGGCAGTTTCATTGTCGACGCCCCTTTGTCTTCCCCCCCCTCAAATTTTATAATACTCTATGTTATTATAAATCGCTTATGTGCCTTTTGACATTTTGGCTTGATATACACAGATATTTTCCAGAAAAAAAAAATAACTTTTTATATATACATATTTGTTCAAAAAAAAAAAAAAAACCTTAAAAAGTATGAACAGGTCAGAAAAATTGTGGCATTTTTTTTTCTAGCTAGCTACAAACTGGACAGCAAAACAAAATGTTATTTTTAAGCGCTTCATTTTTTAGCAACGGGATGTAGACTGTCTTTCAATTGGGAAGACTGTCTACTTCTACACAAGTTGAACATCCGGAAATTTTACACCTGGAAAAATTGGAACTCCATTGTACGGTGACCTGTGGCGTTCCACAAAGGGCTACCAAATAATTTCCAAATTAACCCCTCTCATTCGTTTGGAAGCGTGTGTGCAGACCCACCTAAGGATATACACTTATGAGAACGAGAGTCTTATCCCACCACTAAAATTTTTTTTGGGCAAATTACGTCATTCGCGTCATGGCCGTTTAGGGCGCCTATACTTACCCCGTTTTAAAATGTTCTCCGCGTTTCCCTATTTTTCACAAAAGGGTATGTTTTCGCATGTCGTCTTCACTCATAGGGAGCTGACCTGTTCAATCGGGCAACTTCGCTTCGTTCCTTTCCGTGTCTGTTTCTCTTTTTTTTTTATTTTTCAAGCTGCTGTCCTTTTTACCCCCCGGTGTTGATCTTCTAAGTGTTGGGAGTTCTCCAAAGAAAATGTCGCGGTGTTGGGAAGAAGGGAAGGGAGGTGCACCTCCGCGTCTACGACACATGCGGTGAGCACATGTACGTACATATATATCTATATACACCCTAACGTAGGTGAAGCTTGCTGCCCCTTAGAAGGATACCTCCCCCCAATTGTCCCACTTTTTAGAAGCAAAAGGGCCGCATTAGCTGACCACGCAGCAACCTCCTTACGCATAAAACTGCGCATATGTTGTTGGCCAAAACGGTGCAAAAGGAGGCTCCCCAAAAGGAGACTATCCAAAAGACGCTTCCAAAAGATGCTATCACTTAAATTTGTTAAAAATTTAACGGTTTTATTTAATTCACACAGACGTACAGATGGACACAGGGGGAAAGCCCCCAAACTGGGACACACACCTATACGTAAACTGTGAAGAGAAGGCGGGCGGTGTAATTCTGGCCCCCTTCTTGGCTTAAAAAATGTACAACTTTGTTATAATGGCAAAAGGGGAATTAAAAAAGGCGTGCAGGTGGGATGTTGTTGCACGGGGGGATGTATGCACACAGGTGTGCACAGCTGACCGGTGGGGAATTCGATAACGGCGTGCTGGGAAAAAATTTCGTAAGTGTACAACAGGGCAGAGTGAGCACAACGGTACGACCATGCAGCGTACGCACGGCTGTATAGCCACGCGAAGAAGACGCACACTCTCGCCGAACTACGAGTACAAGTCATCATCCACGTTGTACTCCTGTGGTTCCTCGTTGTTCTCCTCATCGGGCCAGTCGATGATGAAGTCATCGTTTCCACCACCCGTCTTCGTCTTGTACAGAGGATCGAACTTTATTCTAAAGTTGTCATACTTAATTAGGTCGGCTTGTGAAACACTTCTCCTAGCGCCAGCTAGTCCCTCCTTGAAGTGGTGCCTCGTAATTTCATATTTGATGGTACTTTCTTCGTTATTCTGCACAGTGGTACCATTTTGAATGCTTTGACCATTCTCTCCATTTTCGCTCTTCACATTTGGATCCATTTGTAGCTTAGACTTTTTATTCATTTCGTCCGCATCGATGGAATCTCGAATGGCCGCTCTGGCGGCCCTCTGGCACATCTCTGCTAAATCGGCGCCACTAAATCCGGCGGTCTTCTGGGCCAAAAAGTCTATAGGCACATTATCAGCTACGGGGGACTTCCTCAATATTGCACTTAGGATAGAAATTCTAGCAGCTAAATCAGGCAAAGGAATATAAATCAATTGATCTAGTCTTCCTGGTCTTAGTAATGCTTCATCTAACAATTCAGGTCTGTTGGTTGCTCCTATAAAGAAGAGATTTTTCTTCGGTCCGACGCCATCAATTTCGGTTAGTAACTGATTCATCACTCGATCTCCAGCACCGCTTCCATCTCCAAGGGTAGACCCTCTCTGTGTTCCAATAGAATCTAATTCGTCAAAGAATAGAACACAAGGTGCCGCAGCTCTAGCTTTGTCGAACACTTCTCTAACATTGGCTTCCGACTCACCAAACCACATGGTTAGCAGTTCTGGACCTTTAATGGATACAAAATTAGCTGAACATTCAGATGCAACGGCTTTGGCTAGTAACGTTTTACCACAACCTGGGGGTCCATAAAATAAAACCCCCCTAGATGGAGACAAACCAAATTTTTCAAATTTGTCTGGATGGTCAATTGGATAGAGAATCATTTCTCGTAACGAATTCTTCACTTCATCTAGTCCACCAATGTCATCCCATTTAACATTCGGAACTTCAACAACGGTTTCTCGTAACGACGATGGGTTGCATGTACCCAAGGCCATGTTAAAATGATCCTGTGTTACGCACATACTTTCTAACACCTCCTTGTCAATAATTTCATCTTCCAAATCGATTACATCCATTTTTTCTCGGATACATGTTAGTGCGGCTTCTGTACATAGCTGAGCCAAATCGGCACCAACAAAACCGTGTGTGCTGCTTGCCAGTTCTTCTAGCTTCACATCTGGAGATAGCTTCATATTTTTCGTGTGTATTCTTAAAATTTCAAACCTTCCATTGTCATCTGGTACTCCTATGTCAATTTCTCGATCAAATCTACCAAATCGTCTCAGCGCAGGGTCTATCGAATTTTGCCTATTCGTCGCTGCTATGACTACTACTTGGCCTCTAGTTTTTATTCCATCCATTAGAGTTAGCAATTGTGAAACGACTCTCCTTTCAACTTCTCCGTTGGTTTTTTCTCTTTTAGGAGCAATGGAATCAATTTCGTCAATGAAGATAATTGCAGGGGAATTTTTTTCTGCTTCTTCGAAGGCTCTCCTCAAATTTGCTTCTGCTTCTCCTGCCATTTTACTCATTACTTCTGGTCCATTTATGAGAAAAAAATAGGCTCCTGTTTCATTTGCCACAGCTTTCGCTATACATGTCTTTCCACTTCCTGGGGGTCCATATAGCAATACTCCTCTGGGTGGTTTCACCCCTAACGTCTTAAATAATCCCGGGTGTCTCAGTGGCACTTCAATCATTTCTCTAATTTGAGCTAGCTGTTTTTTACATCCTCCTATGTCATCATAACCTATTTCGTCTAGCTTTTCTTCATCGTCTCTTTTGATGGGGTCTCCTTCGTAGTATATCACCGTGTCTGGAGAAACGATGCAGAAGTCATCTGGGTCAACTTCAACGACTTTGAATTCTACCGACATGAACCCACCTCGGACAAGGAACAAGTCGCCTTTCTTGACTGGTCTGTACGATTCGCTGAAGTACGGCTTCAGGAAAATCTCGAACAGGGTGTCCTTCGCAAGGCCTTCGATGGTGTCATCAAGGGGTAGCACCTGGATCTTCTTTCCGTACGGGATTTCGGGGCACGGTTTCACGTAGACGATGTCTGCGGGGGGGGAGGCGCGGTGATGGGGAAGTGTGACGATGGAGAAGAGCGGCCATGCGAAGGAGCGACGATGGGGAAGAGAGGCCATACGAAAGATCGATGTTAGTGGCGTTAGAGCGGTGCCTGGGAAGTGATAGGTCCTGCCCTGCTGTGGCCAGTCTACACAGGGTGGGACAGTCCGCCAGTGCATCGGCGAGTACATCCGCGAGTAATTCCCTGCGCGTTACCTCCCAAGCAAACCCTAAGATTTTTCCTGGCAACTTTGTTGATCCGAATCTTGCCTTCATCCAAGTCGTTGTCATTCAAAATGATGCAAATGGTGGAGTGCCTTTTCTTTCCCTTAATCAAGATGGTATCCCCTCGGAAAAAGTTCAATTCCTCCATTCGCTTGGTGTTCAGGGCCACAACGGAGTTGTCATCGTTTGTTGCTTCCTCCACAATGAGTCTGCTCAGGTTCTTCTTTTTCGTCACTTTCCCATCTCCGTTGTTTTCATCGGCCACGGCCTTCACATCAGCACTGTTCTCCATTATGGGGTACACACTCAAGGGGGGCACCGTAACGCGGTAGCCAGGGAAGTTTTCGAGGCTCACGAAATGCACACGTGCGCTTGCAAAAAAAATGTCCTTCACAACGACGTGTCAAAGGTGTCAACGGATGTGCTCGTGTTTTGTAAGTTATCTCGTTATGTGCATACCCTCGTGTGCGCTTATGCCTCCGGGCAAACAGTCATACAAACAAAGGGGCAGCGAACTTTCGCGTAAAAATGGCCTTTCTCTTCCAGCACGCAGACGAAACAAGCTCCTGTCACAAGATACTACGTTTGCGCAAATGCCAGTTAAAAACTCGATCAACTTTGATATTGCATAATTTTGATGAAGTTGACGAAAAATCGCTTTTTTTTTTTTTTTTTTCTTTGACTCGGAATGGGACTTTTTTTCTTTTTTTTTTTGTTAAACACTTAATCGTTATCCTTCCGGGGGAATAAAATCGTAAACACAAAGTGGGAAAAAAAAAACAACACAATAAGGGAATCATATATGGGCATTAATATGATGCGATGTGACATGGCATTGACATGGTAAGGTTACTAAAAGGGAGCAAATAAAACAGCGAAGCGAGCACGACTTTGCAAGAAATGGTGGTCACGATAAGCAAAAATAAAAAGGAAAGTGGCCCCTTGCCCCGGCCCAAAGAAAAGTACACTACACGAGTAGAGAAGTATGCACCAAAACCTGGAGGAGGATAAAAGTTTGCGCTGCGCACAAATACACGCACATGCGTAGCGACCAAAGCGAAGAAACGAAAACGTGTAAGGCTCTGTTATGAAAAGGGCTCCACGGGAAAGAAACACGTGGGCATACTCCTCTGCAAGGTGCCTCCCCCGTTTTTCCAAATTCGTCCCTTTTGCATTTCCCTGTGGCTGATTTATTTTTTGCAAAAAGGAGGACACTTTGTTTTTTTTTCCATTTCAGCATGCACATAATATATAACTTTATGCAGCTGTAACAGTATGGCCCCTTCGCCAAACAAATCGTGTACAGGTGAACTTTTTTTTTTTTTTTGCGATGAAAAATGGCAATTAATATTTTTGCCCCTTCGAGTTGAGCCAATTTTTTGAAGTATTCCCTCCCCGTTAGGGATGAACAATTGTACGTTGTTGCCAAAAGGGGGCCACTCCAATACGTCAATTTTTTTTTTATTGTACAGGAGAGGGGAATCTCCCCTCCCACACAACCACACAAAGTGTCAGTGGTAACCACCTACATGTGCGCAATTGAAAAGAACCTTTGGTTGCGGCGTCCACTTCCGCTGTGAAACAGAGATGGCTGTGGCCCACGTAAGGGCCCACTCCGCTGTGTCCATTTTTTCTCTCTCTCTCTGATTCTCCGCATTAAGTTGACAAGCGGAAACGTACCACCTAAGTGGTTAGCGAACGTTGCCACGCTCAACAGGTTGGCTAAACAGAATTTCGCGCATCATGCCAGTAGTTGTTTCCATCCCCGACCCCCCAGATAACGGAGCATTCTTTGTAAGCGCTAAAAGTGACGCATATCCATCGCGTATTCCACTTAAACAATTTGAAATGGTCTGGGCTCGCATCCCCAACACTGCGGGGAGCGGCTCCAAACAGGTGTACATCATTAAATTTTAAAAATTGCATGCACGGGGATGCTCTCTCATGGATGTTTATCTAACAATGTGCATGTACAGATACACACGTCCATGTGGCCTCGTCCGGTGCAGAATTAAAAGGTAAAAAGGGGGAGATCTATACAGATCCATAAAATAAATGAGCGCACTGAACCGACGCTACAAAGGTGGATCGCTCATCAACCGATTGGCCCACCTGGTGAGGGGGGGAACAAAAAAAAAAAAAAAAAAAAAAAAAAAAACTCATCCCAACTTGCCCTGCCTCACTGTATATACTTGTCCACGTCAAACTTAACCGACTGCGCCTCCCCCACGATAACGTTTAGTAATACTGGGAAGGAGTTAAAACTTTCGCTCATGACGTGCTTCATCTGCTGGAGAAAGTCTTCCCGATTATCAACATAGCGACCATACCCCCCGTGGGCAGTCACATAATTTTCATACTTGCTAAAATGGTAAAGAGCGGATGGATTGTGAAGAAAAAAATGGGCATCCTTGTTCACCTCGTCAAAATGGGGTCCCTTTGTTTGGAAGTCCCTATCACCATATATCCCGTTGTTGTTTAAAATAATGAGAACAACTTTTAACTTGAAGCGGCACATGGTTTCTACTTCGTTGGAGGTAAAGCCAAAAGAGGAATCTCCTAAAATTGCAAAAACAACATTTTCCGGATGGTTCAGGGCGGCACAAATAGCTGCGTTCATTGATACACCCATCATTCCATTGATCTGCGGAACGACAAAATTGTATGGCCCGAGATGGGGTAAATATAATATTCCCAAGTGTAGCGTTATGGACCCTTCGTTGGTGATTACGACTCGTTTTTTTATTTCCTGGTTGAGGAACTTGTGTTTTCTGTTCGGGAATGTGCTGTTCGGGCATGTTTTTTTCACACATGTTTTGTTCCCCCATGTCTTGTTCTCCCATGTCTTACTCTTCGTGGGCAAGGGGCCTCCGGCTGTGTCGTCCCTTTCATCTCGCCCCTCCGAGCTGCTGTCACTCAGATCGCAGTCGCTTTGCGGCGCACCCAGATCTGCTTCGCCATCCCCATGAGGGAGGACCTCCCCGTGAAACACCCCGCGCAGCTGCCCCCGGTCAACGTACTTAAAATAATCGATAAAGTATCGTCTGTACGTCGCTGGAATTTCATTCCGGGCGAAGAAATAATCAATCAGGCAGTGTCTGAGGAGAAGCATGACCTGCTCCATGGTAAACCGTTCAGAAACCAAGTGCTGGGTCGCCACTTGGCAGCAAAGTTTATGTATGCTCCTCTGCTTTGCCTCTTGGATGGCGGCTACCCAACTCATTCGTGCGTCCACATCAATGGAGAGGGCGGACCCCCCTTTGAGGGAGAAATATAACTGCTTCACCACTCTGTACAAGTCGGAGAAGAAGAAGTGCTCGCAGTGGGAATCCACTTGAGGGTCAAATACATCATTCGTTAAATCAACACAAAGCATATTCTCCTTCTTACACTGTGGGAAGTTGCCAAAGTTGAAATAAAAATTGTAGACCGTTCCGAAGGCGAAGCAAAAGTCCAGATTTTCGAAGAGGAATGATTTACACTGATTAGCATTGTAGAGATAATTTTCTTTAACAAAAAATTTGGCCATAGTGCTAGCATATATGGGTATCCTCATCAAGTGAGACAACTTCAAGACGTACTTAGCGCCATGGTTGCAGTTGGTGCCTAGGAAAATCGCTCCTCTTTTGTTATTCTGGTAAATCCTACAAAATAGCTGCAACAATTTCTGGAATTTTTGCTCCTCCTCTTTGGAAATAATAATTCGTCCGTTTTCCACGTTCAATGGTTTGTGGTACCTCCGTGCGTAGCCTTCACTCAGATCCAATAAGTGTAGAGCCCTGTCAAGAGTCACTTCCTTCCCGATTAGGTCATAACTCAAGTTTAAGTAAACAGGAAACTTCATCCGTATAGATGCCTCAAAACAATTGTATAGCTGCTCCGGAAATGCATCCGGTGAATCAACATGGAACACCCCTGCACACATCTCCTTGGCCTTTGCCAAAAATTGCTGCTGTGGGAAGTACTGGAAATTCTGCCGCTTACCAAACTCAGTCAAATTTTTAGCAGTAAAATTCTCGAAGCATATCAAGATAAGCGGAAAGTGGTTCACCTTGGCATTGTACAGCCCAGGCAGGGCATTCACAAATGCTGGTCCTGAGCATGTTAAAATGATTCCCACTTTTTTCTTCTCCTTGTTCTGGTCGAAAAAATTAACATAGCTGCAACTGAGGGAAGCATTTATTTCGTTCCTAAAACTTATGTAGTAAATTTTGTTGCGTAAAAAACTGTAGATCATTCTGTTCAGGGGAATTCCATACAGGCCGTAAATGTAATCATCCAGATGGGCCTTCTTCAGACATAAGGCTAGCACGTCGAATAGGCTCAGTGGAGTTTTTTTCAAATGATCAACCCCTTCGGCCATCTTCCTTCTGGATACTTTCCCCGTGTCCGTTTTTAAGAAATGATTCACAAAGTAGATCTTCTTCGGCACTTTGAAATCGGCTAGTCGTTTCTTCATGTGCTCCGTTAGTTCCTCCCGCAGGTGGTGGTATTTAAAGTTCAGACTCAACGAGACCTCCACGTTGAATTGGTTCTCTGCGGGGGGGTCGGCATGCTGCGGGGGGCCGGAAGCGGTAATCGAATCCTTCGGCGAAGTGCCCCCCCACGTGAAACTTCCAGGCTGCGCCTTCTGGAGGGCGTCCCCACAGGGCAACTGTTTCTCGTCCAAAATGACCGCCGCGTGGATGGCCTCGCCATACACCTCATCCGTAGACGCAAAGGCTAAGCAGTCCAAAACCCGCGGGTCATCCCTCAGCACGTCGTCGATTTCGTTGGGGATGATCTTTTCGCCCCCCCTGTTTATTATGTCCTTAATTCGGCCAGCAATGAAGAGGAAATTCTCTTCATCGATATAACCAACATCTCCAGTTTTAAAGAAAGGAACGCATTCGCCAGTGGCCAAAAAGGGGTTCCCCTCCATATAGTCTGTCCTTTCCTTCATAGTGTCTACATGAACACATATATTTTCATTGTCTTCCGCTTCCTTGTAACCAAACATGACGTTCTTCCCGTTAATGCAAATTTCTCCGAGTTCATTTTTTCGACAAACTCTCTCCTTTTCGTGGTCATATATGACTACCCCTACGTTTGGAATTCCTACACTTTTGTACTTCTTAACACTTGTTACGTCTTTCCCATCGGTGAGAATAAGCTTATTCGTGCTGACCTGGTGACATGCCTCCGTCATGCCATAGGCCTGCAAAACGTTCGTCTCGAATTTCACCTCCGCTTCCTTCTCCGTATGCTCATCCAGTTGCGAACTGGACGTCCTAATAAATCTCAACTTGTGTTTTACCTTCACGCCATCTACCAAATAGTCCCTCTCGTACCGTAGGAGCAAAATATTCAAAATGGTTGGGACGGCCGAGAAGTAAGTAACATTGTGGTGCACGACGTTTTTCCAAAATTCAGAAGCACTAAATGAGTGGCCCACTTGAAAAAGGACATTCCCTTTGGCATACAAGATTGGCATTAGCACTCCGATTAAACCATGCACATGGTAAAGAGGCATCACAATAACTGTGTTGTCTTCTCTGTTCAGTCCGTACGAATTGGTGATATTCCTGATGGTCGTTTTGATATTTTCATTCGTAAGTTGGACTATCTTCACTTTGCTTGTTGTTCCCGATGTGTGGAGATGGAGGCAGACGTCGCTTCCCTTTTTGGTCAATCCGTTGTCCTCCTTTAGCTCTCCTTTGATGACTGTAGCGTGCCTACCGCCAATGGGTCTGCTTAACGAGTAGGTAAAAAACGGCGCTTCTTTATTCTTTCTAATGCGAATAACCCCAATGCGGTGCTCGCTACCTATCTCCTCAATCGACTTGCACACATTTCTGTAATAGCCATGTTTTTTTTTCATCGAAAAATAACTGTCATCGTCCTCATCATAGTCGTGTATAATTATATACTTGCAGTTATTCACTAGGTACCTTACATACTCCTCTTTCTTCAGATTGGTATTCAATGGAAGGCATATGTTTTTATTGTAGTTTATTCCCAGGAAGCTCACGACGTACTCAATGCTATTGAAGAGGATGATGGAGATCTCCTCCCCTGGCTGCACGTTGATGCCTTTTAGGAAGCAGCGCAGCTTAGTCACTTCCTCGTACAGCTCTGCGTATGAGAACCGCTGCTTCTCAGTGTTCAGGTCGGTGATGTACCGGTCGCGCACGTCTTCCAGCTGCAGGAAGCTGCGCAGGGTGGGTTCCTCCGCCATGCGGTGGGCTGGGGGGGAAGCGGTAAGAAGGGAATCGATCAGATGCGAAGCGGTGAGATGAGAAGCGGTTAGATGGGAAGCACAGATTCCCTGGGGGACACCTCCTCCACGTGGCGCACAGTATTTTGAGCACCCCGCGGGGTCCTCTTTATTCTTCTTTGTACACTCATAGGGGGCATGCCCCTCTCGGTCGTCGCTCGAAGTGGGTGGGCCTCTCCGGAAGGGCAGCGCGTTGTGGTTCGTGGCGTTCGCTATAAGGAGGGGTAGACCGGGGGCGCGCAGGGGTGTTCCTTGGCCAAGCTGGGCGTACACCAGAAGGTACATTCGTCAAGCAGAAAATTCGTCAAAATATGGCCTGACAAAAATATGCCCTCACCAAATTGCGGCTTCGCCAGATTACGCTTAAGCACCACTACACTATGGCACCTACCTGTGTCGACACTAAACGGTATCTTCAATACTGGGAGGCATATTGAATTGACCTTTTTCAACCCTCTGGCTCAACCGCCCTCCCGTTTTTTCCGCGAAACGCAACGACTGAGATGGCTCTCCTCTCCCATCGGTGTGAGAATGTCCACCCTGTTTTTTTTTTCTTTTTTGCGACACCGTGAGAGGCCACTTCCCCGTTTCGCTATTCCGCTATGTTAGCTGAAATGTAGGGGCAATTATTCCTCGAAGCGTTCCCCCCGGATGATGCCTCTATATCAGTTGAGCTGTGCCACGTCGTCAGGTCGGACATAACTCCCAGCGTTAACGGCCAAGGGGTACACGGCCACTCCGCCAGGATTACACTGCTACTCTGTCAGGGTCACACTGCTACTCCGCCAAAGTTACACTGCTACGCTTCCTATCAAGACACACACCTCCAAAATGAAACGGCGCGCCTTCCTAAGGGCCGTGCACCGCATGGAGAGGCGATTTTTCTTCAACAGCGTCCCCAAGGAGAAACTAAACAAAATTGTGAGCGATTATTTTTACGTGGAGAAAAAAATACACAAAGTGATTGACCCGCGGGGGGGGGAGGCACCTGGAGAAGCGAATGGGAAAGCGGCTCCACTGAATAGTCAGGAGAACAAACCGAACGAAATCGAAGGTCTGGACTACATAAAGTCGAGACAAACACAAGCAGAGCAATTAACGATGCCATTTAGTGATGACTTCTTCAACTACATAAATAGCAGCAAATGTTTTATCCACCTGTGCGCCTTCTACATTCATAATGATGAAAAAAAAAAATTCCTCCAGTTAATAAAAAAAGCTATAAAGTACTCCTTTGGCTATGAGGATCTCTTTATCCTTTTTTACCTAATGTGTCGAGTCAATTACAGAGACAGTTACGTCCTTCGGAAGGTCTTAAGCGTCCTTGAAATGTACTACTTCAAAATTGAGAATGACTTTTCCTATGATCTGTCGAAGGTACTCTTCGCCCCGCACACCAATTTACACTCCGCCATAAATCACCTTCCTCTGATTTATAAAGTCAAGTTGGTTAATATGGACAGGGGTTCCCCCGATGGAAACCTCTCCATGGCGGATAATGCCACAGGAAGTGATACAACCCAACAGGGCGATAAGGAGAAAAAAAGCTCCTCCGTTAAGGAAGATCCTCAGGGGAAGCAGCCCATGGTACAACATATAAATGATGCAGAGGCAGAGAACGTCCTCGAAAATTTGCAAGATGTGGACATGGAGCAATACGAAAAGGAGGTCTCCAAAGATAGCGTACCGTTTATTAACATAAACGTGAAGAGGGAGAAGCGGAAAATAAAAGTCAGGGAGGGGAAGCATCAGGGACTCAAATTAAAAGGCACGCTGTTAACTCAGATAAAAAACGAGGTGGGCAAAATGCTGGGAGAATGCGTCAACGTGGTGGAAGCAGACGAAGCCATCGGAACAACCGAAGCGATCGAAGAAACCAAATCATTCGTCGCCAAGGGAACGGAGGACGAGCGAAACATGTTCCAAATGAAGGAAGTACTAACCATTTTTATCCATGACAAAGAGCTGGGGCGCAAAAATTCCTATGTGCAGGACTTGATTGGCGACGTCGTGAAGTACTTCATCGCCCAAGAGAGGACCCCCCTTCTCCGCAGGAACATGCTAACTCTGCTCGCTTTCATGGACGCACAGAACTACTACACGGATAAGAAGTTAAACCGAGCAGTTGAGCGCGCCCTGGGGGGGTGCATCGCAAGTATGAACGAGTGGTCTGAGCAGGGCATATACGACTTTATAAATTGTGTGACGAAGGAGGAGGGGCCAGGCAGAGGCCTCTTCCATAGTGGGGTGCACCTTCCTCCCCACGACGCGCTTGCCTTTCTATACGACCAGCAGTACACATACAACTTTTCCCTGTACGAGGAAGACGCACCATATCGAAATAAGTACCACCACGCAACAAACAAATTGCTGAAGAACTTTTTCTTCCTCCTCAGCTACATGCTAAGAATGCCATTTCTGAAATTTCACATTTTGAAGTCCTATTTAAATTCGTTTAACTTCTTTTTGGACATATTTATCAAAAACGAAAACGTGTGTAGCTCCCTCGACATTGCAGAGATTTCTTTCCTTTGCGAAAGTTTCCTTCGACGCAAAATTGTAGACTTAAGCATAACCCACAAAATTCTGCATCTCGTGCGGCAGGCGGTTGGAAAATGTGTGAAGTTCGACCTCGCTCGACAAAATGACGCACACATGATGGAGGATGCTCATGTTGGGGGGATAGCTACCTGCCCGATTTACCTCAATGACATTCTGTCCATTCTGCACTTCCTCCACTTTTACAACCTCACAACGGAGCAGCTGCACTCACAACTGCTCGTAATCTGCCTGGGCAATTTTCTCTACCTAAATGACACGCAGAAATTCATACTCTTTAACTGCGTAGAGGCCCTGCGAAGGAGGGTCCCTAATCAGATCCGGACCCACGTACTGAACTACTTTATGTATGAAAAGAATTTGGACATATTTTTGGCTCGCAATAAAAATGTCCAGAGGGAGTCATTAGGCTTGCTGTTCGTTAATTAGCGCGCTGAGGAAGAGAGGGGGGCAAGACGAGCGGCCAACTGACGCGCAGGGGGAGACAAATAAGGGAAATTAAAAAGGCGACGTGAGGTGGCGGAAAAAAAACACGCGACGAACACGATGCTACTTCCTCCCCAATTTAGACGTCGTGATTGCCGCCACGGATCAAGTAAAAAACGATGGAATCCCCCACGCGCAGATAAAAATTATGGTAAATGTAGTCGTGCTGCAGCCCCTCTCGCTTCAGAAAGGTGAACACGGGGTCTAGATTGCTCTCGATTATGAAGTGGTTTCCCCAGAGGGCGTAACTCCGGCGGCCAAGCTTTCCTGCAGAGGGAAGAATTCGTGAGTAGGGAGTGATGTCGTGGATGAGCGATGTCGTGGATAAGCGGAGACGTAGATAGGCGGTGGTGTGGATAAGCGGCGACGTGGCCAAACAGTGGCTTGGCTGCGCACGGACTCTCCAGTTGTACCAGGCTGGACCGCCCTGTAGATCGACTTCATAACGGTCACGTCGATCCCGGAGTAGATCGTCTTCACGTGCTTCAAATATGGAAGAAAACACTCCGAAGAAACCAAGTTATCCTCCTTAATCAGCGTCTTGTATTCCTCCCTGTCATACCATAGCTGGTCATCGAAGCCGTTACTATACGTGACGTGTCTGCTCAATTTATTCTCCATAAAAGTGATTGAATGGAAATTAACTGTGCCGATAATGTTAAATAAATTTATTGGGATGCATATGTAGTCATTGGCACAGACGTCGTTACTTATGATGTGCGAGACGTTAATATCATCTCCATTGTTATACGAGATGTCTTTGTGTATTTCGATTTTTCTCGCTACGTTTTTCTTAAGCACGTTGAAATTGTAGTAAACATGGTAGCTGTTTTGCTTTGCGTCGAACTCGTATTTGTACTTGTAACCGAATCGGTTGTTGTACCCGACAGCGCGCTTTTCTATCTGAAGGGGGGGGTGGAGAGGAGGTTTGGTAGAGAGACTTCTTCTATGGAGGGACTTCTCCTATGGAGAGGCGGCATGGTGGCGGCGTCTCGGTGGGTAACTCGCCGGGGCACTATGCTCCTCCTCACCGCCCCACTCCACTCACCTTCGCGAGCAGGATGCAGTCTAGGCGGAAGGACGGATTATCCGTGTAGAGAACCTCGTACTTGTAGAAACAATCGAAGGGAGTGAAGTACCCCTCGTAGGCTCTCTTAAATTTTGAAAATATGTGGAGGCATATATAGTCCAGGAAGTCGCTCACCAGCACGTAGACCATGGAGCACGTCTTTTGCAACTCCAACAAATCACTGCACTTCATGAATGATAAAATGTTGCGCAATATGTTTTTCTCTTTGACTAGGTTTAGGAACCTTGTGCTGCTTCCCTCCGTCTCACTTGGCTTTTTCGAGTAGTTCACGCGTCCTTGAGTGTCTCCCTTTTTGCACTTATCCGTATTCATTTGCTTTAACTTGACTGGCTTCTCTCCCTGGGTGGTTGACACATCGGGCAGTAGTTGTAGCGAAAACAAATTGAAGGAGGACTCATCGCGGTTCTCACTAGGACCCGTCGGTGCACTCTCCGATACGCTCTGCGAATCGCTCCTCGTCCCACTACACGATTCGGAGGTACGCCCGACGAAACTATCCCCAACGATGCTATCCGCGACCGTGCTATCTGCGACAGTGCTATCCTTTGTGTCGTCAACCATGTGCACACTTTCACCCTTTCGTGTAGCAACTCTGCTGGTTCTTTCCAAACTGGTTTCTTTTCTTCGTAAGGTAGCTCCCTTTCTTCGGTTCCCCCGTTTAAGCTTCGAATTCTCCCCGTCATTTAGCTCTTCCCAAATGTCGCTTGCTTCCTTTTTTTTTTTTTTTTTCACGTAGGTGCTACCCCTCGCCTGGGAATAGGCGCTGGATCTTTCCTCCACGGTGAAGAAGAAGCCGTAGTCCAGCTCAA
>NW_008481837.1:350765-363998 GCF_000524495.1 Plasmodium inui San Antonio 1
TGGATCTTTCCTCCACGGTGAAGAAGAAGCCGTAGTCCAGCTCAAAGTGTCTTTTCTCATTTGGGGAATCACTTCTTCGGTCACTTTGTAGTTCACTTCGTTTGTCACTACGTCTGTCACTTCGGTGCCCACTTCGTCGTCGAGTACGACTCTCCCCGTGGCTATCCTCATGGTCGCCATACCGATGGTGCTGCCTCCTTTTCGACGTCGTGGGTTTCCCTTCTTCGCGTCTTCCTCCTAGGTCGGCACATTTTCTACTCACATGGGTGCCTCCCGCATGTGTGTGCGATTCCCCTTTTTTGAAATTTACTTTAACGTACGTTCCGTCTCTCCCCCGGCTGCTCCTCTCCGCAGGGCCCCCATTCTCCTCCACCCCACCACAATCACTCTCTTCCTGTGCCTTGTAGGCTTCAAATATTTCCGAGTGGACATTGCTAAGTTCTTTCTCCTTAAGTAGAGAAATGTAAATGTTCCTTCGAACATCGAGGTTGTGTTTTTTTTTAATTTTACTTTTTATATTTTTATACATAATAATTTGCCTTTGTTTATTTTCTGAAATTTTATTTCCCATCATGTGTGGCTATAAGGAGGGGGGTAGTACATGTTTTGTGCGTGGCTATGTGTGTTTGTACGTGTGTGCAATGGAGGGGGAGTTATTACCACTTGGCAGACTGAGGATGCTTGGTCTCGTTTTGCTACTCGTACTAATAGCAGCATGAGATGGAGGCGCTGGTGTTGGTAATGCCGTGTGTGCAGAGGGTACACGGACGGACAGTTAGTGGACCTCCTCGGAGGGGCACTACAGACGAAGGAATGAACAGCGGCAAATTGTACTACTCTGAAGAAGGCATAGAGAAATCTGCCTTTTTGCGCCTGTTCTGGGCGAAGTGATGAGTGCTTAAATGGTTTTCCTCACGCCAGTTCGACGCGCATATTGTCCGTGTTATTGGCCTCTCTGCGCGTTTGTTTTCATCTTAAGATGGTTTGGTTTCCATTTTGATGTTTCTCTTATCTCTTCATTTTAATGTTTTTTTTTTCCCTCCATTTTAGTGTTTTCTATTTTTCCTCCATTTTAATGTTTTTTTTTTCCTCCATGTTAATGTTTTTTTTTTTTTTTTTTTTTTTTTATGTACACAAAAAAAAACTCCTTCATGTGTATCACGCATGGCATGTGAACACTAAAAAATTTTTTTTTAAGAAATAAATTTTCATAAAAATGGCAAAACAAATAGTATAACGTTTCGAATGAGGATTGAGAAAAAAGGGGGACGAGCGCAATTACACCTTGGAGTGGGAAGTGGCCAAAAAAAAAAAAAATGTGGCACCGGGGGTGGGGCGACGAAGCGGTGAGGCAGCGAAGCGGCCAAGTGGAGTGGCCACTTAACTGCGTAACGGCGTGACTTCTTAACCGCGAGGAGCTTCGACTGGGGGAGCCAAGTGCAACGCGCTGGAATTGTGGAACCATCCCACGATGCTGCAAACAAAACAAACGTGTCTCGTCTCTTCCTCTCACTTAACCGGTAACACCCTTGTGGGCAAGTTTGTTATGATCGTTTTGTAAATTTGGTGTATATTCTTCTGGGGTGTGTATCCCCAGTGTTGTTGCTCAAAGTTCGGGGAGTCGTGGTTCGCCAAAAAGTAGTCAAGCATGAAGATGAATTTCCTGATGAGCTCTCCTTTGATGTGTTTGAAGTGACTGACGAAGTGGGCGATGCAGAGCGCGCAGGTGAGGACACTTAGGGAGCGTTCCCTCTGTGCCAAGCGATCCAGTTGGAAATGGGGACGCTCGCGGGAGGTGCCATTTGTGCTCGGTCCACTTGGCGGGCTGCAACGACATCCTTCGCCGCGTTCTTCGCTGCCTCCTGCACCGCTCCCCTCCGCCCTTCCCCCAAACAGCCCGCAAATTATGCCCAGAAGATATTTCCTGTAGTGCCTATTGGTACGAAGAAAAACGGCGCGCCGCTTCTTAAGGCTAAGTTTGATCGTCTGCAAACAACAGAGCACCCCAAAAAAGGAGTTAAGCATTTCCACAAGGGTATGAGCCCTACCGCGTCGGTCATAAATCTGTACGCTGATATTTTTTCTTCTGCATGTAACTGAGCCCTGCTTGTGAAAGGTTTCGCCTAGCCCGTTTTCACCACACCTGCTGCACACGAGGGCGCATGACCCATAAAAGTTGTTCACAAATTCGGATGCTTTTAAGTACACTTCTTCGTTCTTACGGATGTTATGAATAACCAGATCGACGTCCTTGCTGCAAACCTTGTGATTTACTTCCCACAGGAATTTAATTAACATCTCGAAAAAGAAATTGGCGAGGTAATCAATGCTATGCAGTAGACTTTCCTCCGAGGGGATGACATCCTTCTGGCGCTTCCTTTGAGTGGAAAATTTGGTATCCTTTTTATGGCCCGTCGGAGGGGCCTCTTCTTCTTGTTGTTTTTGTTCTTCTTCTTCCTCTTCTTCTTCTTCTTTTTCTTCTCGTCCCTCCCTTAACACACAACTCTGTGACTCCCCTTCCTTGCAATTTAAAATTTGCAATTTCGGCAAAAGGGCACAAAATGTATCCCAAAAGAAGCGCAAAAGAGGGTACACAGGCGCATAATATCCAACATAGAAATAAGATATTAACAGAAAAAAACAGAAATGCACATGCAAAGAAGACGAACAGTTTACTTGAAAAAAATGAAACAATTTCAAAAGATGGTCATATAGCAAATTATTTAACACAGTTAAAAAATTGCCGCTCTGAAAATTCATATATGTATAGCAACGTTTAAAAACGTACTTAACAAAGGAATGGCCAGAAAAAAAAAAACTGTCACTTGTGTGAAACGACTGGAACAAATTTGGAGAAAAGATGCATTCCCTCTTGAACATTCCATTTTTGAAGAAACACAAAAATAATGAAGAATACCTTCTTGTTATAACGTCCTCCAAACTTATACATACATTTTTTAAAAAAAAATAATCCTCAAAAAAATACTTCAGAATTGTCATGATCATAATGCTGAAATAATACCCACTGTTTCTTCCGATGTGCAGCAGCATATGCATAACAACGTCTTCGTAACTTCGATTCTTCTTTAGCACTGTAGAAAAGTCCCTGTGGAGGAGATGGGCAGCCCTTCCTCCCAATTCAGTACAATGCCTTTCCCAAAGGAGAGTGAAAAAAAAAACTTCGCAAGAGAGACTCCTGTATAAATCTAAAAGGGAAGATAACGCCCTTCTCCAATTCAGCATGCGGAGCAGGTGCGCCAGCTTACACACCAGAAGGGACATTTTCTTCTTCCTTCCTGGCGAATGTCTGCAAGTCGTTTGCCCTTTTATAAGATGGCGTACATACTGCAGACACAATTCGACGCTGCGTTGGTTAAGTATCTCTAGGTGTGGCTCATCTGTCCCTTCTCCCACCATCAAATCTTTCACAAACGCGCGAAAGGCACTGCTCACCTTTTTTAACCCACTTGATTCTTCATGCCTGTGGACAATGTGGCCAATATGCGCAGACACCTCGCGCGAGTTCCAAATAGGTTTCTTCTTTCTTAATGGATCCCCATTTGGATGTCTTCCCTCCCTCCCTGCGCATAAAGGGAGCTCATGGTGGTATCTCTCCCTGCACAACAGATAAACGACTCTCACGAAATTGTACACATCAATATTTTTAAAAAAAAGGAATACGTTCACACCCCGCTGACGTCTTGTACATCGGTGCTTCTTCTCTAGATGGGTGTATGCCCTCAGGAAGGTCTCCACATGGAGACGGTATTCCTCCCTTTTCGCTTTCTTCAGATGGTTTCTCCCTCCTCTTTTTGCCTCGACGTTATCTGGCAGATGGAAACAATTCTGTTCACAAGATGGCTTGCCATGTGGGGGGGATGCTACCTCTTGGGTGGATCCGCTTCGTTGGGTTCGTGACCCGTCTAACCGCTTCTCAACGATGTAAGCCCGGGAGAGGCCCCCCCCGTGGGGGTTGTCCACAGCACACTTGGCGTACATGTCGACTTCGCTCCTCTTCCTCGCCGCTTCATCGAAGCTGAACAAGAAGGAAGTCCCATTTGGAACGTGGCCGCCCACTCCTTTCATCGCCCCCTTGGCTTCTTTCCCCTTGGCTTCACCCCCCTTTGCTTCTCCCCCCTTGGCTCCTTCCCCCCTCACATAACTGACATACTCAGCTAGGTAACCAAAATTGGAGAACTTCCTCACGAACGACTTCAAATTTGCGTCTGAGCTGCCCTCCGAGTTGTAGTAAAACCCGAAGAGAATATCCATCAGCAGGATGTCATTCCGTATGATGTGTTCATTCCATTTTTGGAAAAATTGCATTTGTTTATTTCCCACGATGTTAACCATGCCATGTTGGTGTTTCTCTTCCTTCTGGTGATTCTCCTCCTCTTGCTGATCCCCCTCACGTAAGGACGTTCTCCAAAGGATACCCCTCCCACGATCGTCCTTACTCCTCACTTCCATCTTGACCTTACAATTAGGGTGCAAGCGGAACAGAACAATTTCTGTGTCAAATAATTTGACAAATAATTCATATAGGAAGAGACACTCATAAATCTGGCGATACTCATTGAGGTTTATTATGTACACCCCTTCAGTGACCTTTCGATAAAAATATAACCTCTCTGTGCATTTCAAAAAGTCTTGTATTGTCATTTGGTCCTTTAGAATGCCTTTCTTGCAACTTGCATTTTCCATGTACGTTTTTAGAAGCTTCCTGAGGGTAAGTATTTTACGCAATTCGATCTGCTGGCGTTGGATCCCTTCATCACGGACATCACCTCGAATTTGGGGAGACCTTCCTTTTCGCTCTTCAAATTGGGTGCAGGAATTTTTCCCATTGTTCCGGAGCTGCTTTTGCTCCACATATTCGTGGTGTGCATGTGGAGACCGCTGTGTTCGCCCTACTGCTTGGAACAATCGTGTAAGGCGATTCATTTGGGGGGGGCCCCTTCTTCTCACTTTCTCGCCCATTTCTTTCCTGCAGGGCCGCCTTGGCCACTCAAACCGCTCACCAACTTTCGCCACGATGCTCCTTTTCCACCTTCGGTACAGGTACAACGTGTGCAGCAATGGAAGCACGTTTCGGAGAGTCCCCTGGCGATTTATCCTCCTGTTACATTGGAAGAAAAGTTCCTTCTTAGAGAGGTGGGTTGCGTGCCTTGGAAGGGGGACTCCATCGGAAAGTGTCTCCCTCATTGCACCCCCTTTTTTGGACAACCCTTTCACCACAAAACGGAGATTGTCAAAGAGGTCAAAGGTGTTTCCTCCATCAGATGAGGGGCCTTCTTTGTATGTTTCTCCCCTTGCTCTGAAGAGATGGTTTCTCTTCTTCCAGCAGCCGCCACCCGCGTCAACAAAGGCATCGTATCCTATTCTTCCACTTCGGTCTCCTCCATTTGGCCTAACGACGCTTGTAACGGACGTTATTCTCCCAAACTGGGGAGAGAGCATCTTCAAATCATTATCGGCACCTTTTAATTGCACCGCTGCGTAACTTCTTAACCGATTGACTGTTCCTGTCTGCGCGATTTCCACTTCTCGATCAATATGTGAAGGAGGGGTAAGCGGATTTTCCCCGCCCCCCAGCCTCCTCTCCGGAACGTACAGGGGAAATTTTCTGAAGCAGTAATTCTCCCTGTATATACAACTCGTAATGACAACTTCGAGGTAGACAAAGATGTGGAAATAGTGCAAAAATTGAAACAGCAAATGGGGGGTACTTCGAATGAGTGTTACACACGTGGCGAGGTCGAAGTTGTTTACACACGGGAGATGGCCCTTCAAAGGCGTGTCTGGAAATACCTCACACGTAACAACCTGGCAGAAAAGGGGCATATACTTCACCACGGCGCTCCTCATACGGCTGTACAATTTTTTTGCCTTCTTCACATTGACATGCAAATAGGCGGGGTTAACAGGAGCATAAACACTGCGGAACAAGTCCACCCCTTGTAGAAAATTATTATCAGTGATAAAATCCGACCCAGTTGCTTCTACCCTCTGGGTTACGCAAAGTGAATTCTTTATATTCTTTTTTACAGCTTCTATATTTTTTAATAGTACCTGACTTATTTGGTCGTCCAGACAGTGAGCTTCTTCCACAGGTAGGAGGTCCTTCTCCACGTGGAAAAGAAAATTTGGATCTAGGGAATCCCTCCTTCCGTTCAGGTAATCGAAAAAATGACTCACATGGAAGAGCAGCATGTGGAATGAGTACCCCTCCAAGTGGGTCACTTTTTCTATTTCGTGTGGGAGGTATTTTGCCAATTCGAAGTTGTCCTCAATGTGCACTTCGCACAGGTAGAAATGTGTTGTCCCCTCTTGTGCTTTACCCTCACATGTGTCTCCCCCTATCTGGTGGACTCCCCCACCTGGTGTCACATTGTATGGTGATATAAAAACATCACTTATGTTTTGCGCAACGTAAAAATCGTGTCTCATGTTCGGATTAAAGTATAATAAGAAGATTTTCTTTTTCCACTTCACCGAGTCGATTATCTGATTTGGGGGGAAATATTTCCAAAAAGGATCATCTATTCTTCGATGTGTTTTATTTTCTATTTTGTTCCCTTTTTGGGATTCATTTGGGGGTGGGCTATCCATATGGTCTCTTCCTTTCGGGGAAACGCATTCTGGGGACAACCTTAGATTTTCTTCTCCACAGGGAATCTTCCCCTGTGTTCCTTCCCCTTCTTGTTTGCCCAACTTATTGTTACTCTTGTTACTTGTGCAATGGGTTTCCCCTGGTCGCTCTTGCTCTCCCCTCTCGTTGCATCCCCAGGGCAGGGAACCCACATGGAGGTCCACCATCTCCTCTATTTCGATGCTTCTAATATTAATCACCATTATTTTCTTGCTTTTAATTCTCCGCAAAATATTTTCCGCATCGTCCAAATGGTGCATTAGGAATGATAGGCATTTTGTTTTCTCCCCACTGGCTTCGTCTTCCTCTTTGTCTTCCTTTCCGTCTTCCCTTCCATTTTCCATCCCTTTTTGCATCTCCTTTTCGATGAAACTTCTTATCAAGTCTATATCTTTTCTCAAGTGGGCGAGATTTTCCTCCTCGTCGTCATTTCTTGGCAGCTTACCGGCGCAGGCATCTGGGGAGCCACTCGGGAAGGACCGGAACGGGTTCGCCAACTCAAAGAGGAGGAAGTGATCCTTGTCTATCTTGTAACATACATTTGCATTCGGTCTTAGCGGCAGGAGGAAATTTTTAAATTTTGTTAAAATTTTCTTTAACAGAGTTGTGAAGTGGACGTTTTTAATGAGCTGCTTTACGTACAAGTGGAATGGGAGGGGGGTTCCACCACCGTCTGGACGATCTCCACGGCGGATGCCATCACTCACCAAGTCGCTATCCACGTCGCTGACTTCGATGCTAACTTCGGCGGTAACCCCCGCCTTAAAAAACAAGTAAAAAAAATAAACAGATGAGTAGTAAAAAACCAGCGTGTTTATCACCCTTTCCCCATGGCTTAGCCACACACGCCCATTTTTCCTCAAACTCAAAATAAACGGGCAGCCCCCCTTCCTCCCCTTGGAGTTGCAAAATACAGACCGATAATAACTCCTGTTTTCTTTTTTCCCAATGGTGCAAAAGTTAACCTTCCTGTCAATCACATCTTCTACATTCATAATGACGTTAACCCTTTCGCAGGTGACCAAAATTATGTCTCGCTCAATTTCTACGTGGCCGATTGGCCCGTTTGTCTTATCGATGAGGAGAATATTCGCCTCGCTTCTTACCCTCGACCCTTTTTTCTTTAAAACGATGCAGGACAGAATGCCCTGCTGGTCTCCCACGAAGACGTACAAGGTTTCTCCCTCGCAACTTCCGCCGCTACTTCCTCTGGAGCATCTCCTTCCTCCCGAGAAGCTCCTTCCCCGCCTGCACCTCAGATCCTCCTCCACTACACAATTTATGCTTGTTATGGCCCCTTTATGGAAAGGACTCACCAACCTGCGCACCCTTTTCTTTTTCTCCCTCTCTGTGCTTAAAAAACATTTTCTCCTGGCTAGCTTCTTACTTTCCAGGATGTAAATGCCCCCCTTATCCGTTCCGTGAATTAGGAGGTGAAGGCGGTCCACGGCAAATATCTACAAAGGGGAGGAGAGAAATGGAAAGAGAATGATGCGAATGGAAAGAGGATCATTCAAATGGAACGATGGCGATGCAAAGTGGGTCACAAACGAAGCTGCAGAGGGGAAAAGCTTCACTTGAGCTGTTCTGACCCCCTTTCGTTGTTCCCCCACCTGATGGAGGCACCCCTCTCTCCCCACTTCTAACCTTTGTTACTATTCCAGACGTTTGGCTCCTAATGACGCTGTAAAAGAGGACGGGTTCGAATAAGCACGGCCCTTTCCTCTTAAAAAGGAAGATCCTCCCGTTGGATGAACCGACGTAAACAAAGCCATTGCTGACACATAGGGAAAAGAAACAGACGACGCCTTCGCGTTCATCCTCCTGTAGCGCTGATTTGTGCACCTGCAACTTGTGTAGTAGGGCAAAGGTTTTCATTTTCCTCTTTTTTCTGCGTTACATTTTTCACCATGTTCTTTCTTCTGTCTGGGAAACATCTGGCGCTCTCCTTTTTTTTTGGCTGCTCATGTTTGATGGGCTTCCACAAATTATGTTGTCCCCACTGGGTTCATCACCAGATTTGGGGCCTCCACGTAGATCACTTGTGCCAAAAATACTGCAAATGTTTGCGATTGTCTGTTAAGACTTCTCTGTGCCCCTCCCCCACTTGTTATTATAACCCTCTTGAGCGCTCAAAGGGTTGCTTCCCAGTTATGCCTCTGAAGGGGCTCACATATTGGGGGTGCAAAAAGGGGGTTTCCGCTTGGCTCGCTTAAATTGGGTTTAATCAGAGATAAGTTTGCTTCCCTTCGGGGGGAGGGAGACCCCTAATGTGTGATGCGAACAGCATGGATGACGCACAACCCGTGTGGTCAACAACCGGTGTGGTATCTCATCTGCCTGGCGGTTCATCGGCTGCGGGTGGCGAAGTGGGTGAAGTTTCAGCTCTGCTCGCTTCCCCCCTTTGGGCGTTTTCTATGCCTCTTCTATTAGCGCAGGTTTTTTTATAAATACTGCGCACAGTTGGGCAGGCGCAAACGCACAAATGTACAAACATGCGTGGATATGATATGGTTACGTTTTTCTGTGCACTTGTTTGTAAGTTCTTTCTTCCTGAGGGGTGGAGTGTCGGATAAATGCCTTTGCAAGGCTAACTCCACCTCGGAGGCTCACTTATATCCCACCCAACTCGTGCGCAGTAATAAGAGGGCGCAGCCCCAAAGGTTCATCCCCCGAAGGGAATAAGCCAGAGGAGCGGCGGCGGCGGTCTAGCGGCAGTAGGAGCATCGGTAGCAGCAGCGATAGCAGGAAAAAAAAGGCAAACACTTTTACAAATGCACAGCGACAAAATGTCAATTTAATGGCCAAATTAGCTACCAGAATACGTTAAAAAATAAATTGCGAAATGTGATGGGTTCCCTGCGGTGATAAACTTTTTTCCCCCCGCATCCCCGCGCAATTTGTTTGTTTTTTTTTTTTTTTTGTTGATTACTGTACATATATATAGGCGATGATATGCTCTTTTTACTGCTCCCTTGGCAATCCAATGTAGCACATATTCGTTGGAGGAAAAAAAGGCAGAGGACAAAAATTCAGGAGCACTTGCGACTTGTAGGCAGTTCACCTTGGTAGTCACAGTGCATTCTCATGTACCTATGCGTGAATGGATTGACGAGTTTATGAATTCACCATCCAGAGGAGTCCTCACCATTTCGCGTAAATGCGTATCTGTTGCGACTACCAAGGTGAAGTGGAAAAGGTGCCACACTGGAAGAAGCCGTATCCTGTCTGAGGAGGAGCCAGCCAGGCAGTGTGAATCAGTAGGCATAACAAAGTTGCCATAACGAATCTGGCCTAAGCAAGCTGGCCTAAAGAAGCTGCCCTAATCAAGCTTGCCTAACCAAGCTCGCCTAACCAAGTTGGCCTACCCCCCAAGATGGACTTCCAAAACCGAGTGGGCCACAAAACGGGCAGCGGCATGCCCATGACGAGGGAGGACATAAACCAGGAGAGACGTGAACGACTGAAGCAACTCGCACTAGAAAATATAGACATCACGAAAGACCCATATATCCTCAAAAATAATGTTGGCATGTACGAGTGTAAATTATGCTTAACTCTGCACAACAATGAAAGCTCCTACCTATGTCATACGCAGGGGAAAAAGCATCAAATGAATTTGAGCCAGAGATTACTAAAAGAAAAAAATGAAATGACCACCAGTAAGTTACTAAACAAAGCTACTCCAGAGCCAAAGAAAATTGTAAAAATCGGAAAACCAAGATATGATGTCACCAAAGTGAAAAATAAAAGAAATAAACTCGGCATCCTATTCGAATTGTCCTTTCCGAATATTAAAGAAAACACCAAACCCAAGTTCCGCTTCATGTCATCATTTGAACAGAAAATCGAACCTCCAGACAAAAAATATCAGTACTTGTTGTTCGCAGCCGAACCCTACGAAACTGTTGCTTTTAAAATTCCAAACTTGGACATAGACGAGACGCATGACTTTTACTACAAGTGGTTTGAGAAGAAGAAAATTTTCGTCATGCAGATTCACTTCCAGAATCCCTCCGAGCACAACCGCGTGCGCAGGCGCCGCAACTTCCTGCCCCAAAACGTCAGGTGGTGATGGCTCCGATGCGCCGTCCCGCTTCGACCGAGCGTCTGTCCCATTTATACCCCGCGCATATTCCGCGCATATCCGACTTCTACCCCGCTGATATCCCACTTCAACCCGTTTGAACCCATTCGTTTGCCAAGACAGCGTACCTCCACGAGGCACGCATCCATCCCGCTTAATCAGCGCAGCATTCTGCGTACCACGTGCTGTGCTAACTTTACAACACATGCCACGTTGTTCATTTTTTTTTCTTTTCTTTCTTAAAAACTTAATTGTGACAAAATGCGAGCAGTCGCAACAAATTATTTTTTTTCAAGATTAAATTGGATCGAACATAGAATAGGCACAAAATGCAGTAACGTGAAAAAGGGGTTCAAATTAAACTGTGCAAAGTGTGTATGTGTATGCACACGCACACATGTATTGGCTCACATTGGAGCCCCTCTCGCCGTCGCGCACTTATTCCTCCATTGGGGAATAATTCCTTTTCAGCACCTGTTAGGTGCTCTCCGGGAAAAGAGGGAACGCACCCGAAGAAGGGTAACAACTCTCGTCGCGAAAACATTACCACGCATGGCGCTTCAAAAAACAAGGAAATGCGCTTTAGGCATTTTCGTGCGCGAGCGGCTTATACAGCTATAGTGTCCACTCGGGTAAAAAGGGGTTAGCAAAGTGGAAAGAGTTCCTCAACGCACATGCAAATGCGCCACCCGACATTCAACACAGTGTCCCTTCGCGTCAGCTTCCTACAATAAGTAGACGCCTAGTGCTATTAGTACGAACAGGTACATCAAACTAGATATCGTCGAATTCGCCATTAGCAGCTTGGCGGCTTTTTTACACGCCGCCATGTCCTTCGAGACCAAGCTCTGTTTGAATTCATCCATTAAAGCCTTTCTGGTCTTTTCTTGTTTCCGGGCTTTCTTTTGGCCATTGTTGCCCTGGCTTCCACTGACCTCGCTTCCACTGGTCTGACTTCCACTAGCCTCGCTACCTCTAACCTCACCGGCTCGTTGCAAATTTTCTGCTTTCTTCTTCTTCTTATCCGAAGCACCTGGCTGCGCCAAGGCATCCTGTGCAGTCTTCAAACATTCGCCAAGAAAATTGTCCAATGTTGAAACGGAAAGTCTGTCTTCTCCCA
The DNA here is from genome assembly GCF_000524495.1 of Plasmodium inui San Antonio 1. Classification (NCBI taxonomy): domain Eukaryota; phylum Apicomplexa; class Aconoidasida; order Haemosporida; family Plasmodiidae; genus Plasmodium; species Plasmodium inui. The sequence continues at coordinate 362,625 of NW_008481837.1, forward strand.
CCTTGTCTAGAGTGATAAAAAGCTTCGTGGCGTCGAGTTGACTGTCCTTAATAGATTGGTACACATTAAGAGACTGATCCGAAGTAACAATCCCGTCGCTGTCTCCAAACGAAGCCCTAGGAAGGAAATTTACACCTTCGTTTTGTCTTAACAGTTCATCCACGTTTAAATTAATAAGGTGGTCTCCTTGTGCCCCTACACTTTTTGTGTCATCTTCTGTATGATTTGCATAGAACACGGTGTTCACCGTAGCAATGTCGTTACTATTTGTATGCTTCTGAAATTGCATGTGTAGTGATATTGATCCGTAACTGAAATCATCTTTCATGATGTCAATGTTGCTGTTGTACAAATGAAATAACTCTTTCATGGGGCTGATATACCTAGACGGATGTAAGCCAAATACTGTGAGCATTGTTCCCAATTTTTCCCTTAAGCTTTCCGAGGACTCACTCTTTTGTAGCATGGACACTTTGGGTGCGACGACTGCTGTGCCGTCTTTGGGTGCGACGACTGCTGTGCCATCTTTGGGTGGAACGACTGCTGTGCCATCTTTGGGTGGAACGACTGCTGTGCCGTCTTTGGGTGCGACGACTGCTGTGCCGTCTTTGGGTGCGACGACTGCTGTGCCATCTTTGGGTGGAACGACTGCTGTGCCATCCCTGGTTTTATTTATTTTTGCTGCTGCCTCCGCTGCTGGGGATGTTGCCCTATTCACTCTCGACTTCCTTCCTCCTTCTCCTTCTTCCGCCTCCTTCACACTTAAGGAGGACTGAGGCCTCGACAAGGGGCCATTATTCACGGTGGTGGTGACACCATCTTGCGATTTTCCGGGCTGCATATTCTGCAGCTCCTGCTTCTGTTCATCGTTCGAATTGGGTCTTACATACTTTGATTCTGATTCACTATAAACGTATCCATCATCGGAACGGGCCAACAAAGCTGAGCTCAAAAAAAAATATGTAAGGAACAAAAATGGGAAGTAGCATCTTTTGGCCATTTTAAACTTTAAAAAAAAAATTGAAAAGAATTTATCTGTTCAAAGGGGAACTGTTTCGTTATAATGACAAACCTTTTAAATTTTAAAATAAAAGGGGGGAAAACAAATGCTTTGAAAAGTATAAGAAATTGAAAGAACACAAGTCCCACAAAGTACACAACAAATATATGTTGAAAGAATTGATTCCAAACAGTGGGAAAATTTCGGTTGCAAAATAAAACATGTGTTAAAAACTACCAAATGCGGAAATTAATTTTATTTAAAATGTCGATGTTATTTTGAAAACGAATAAAAAAAAATAAAATTATAAAAAATTGAAGGGGAACCAAAGTGGGTTAATCCAGTTTATCTTTTTTTTTTCCTTTTAACTGGCT